>NC_037597.1:7556926-7864948 GCF_003073045.1 Pomacea canaliculata | reverse complement strand
ACTCGAGAACATTCATCGCTAGATCTTCGCATGGTCATAGATGCATTGGAGATGTTATATACTTCGGTGGCTACTCGATTGATTCCATCCGGGAGGTATTGTGCTCCAACGGGTCGAGTACTCCTGACATGTCAAGTAGCCGCCAGCATTACAAAGGGTAATGACAAGGGCGAGAATCAAAGAGACGCCACAAGGTACGATTTTGTCTGATTCGCCCCCGTCAACCAACCGGTCGACGCAAAACTCTTCCGATGCCACAACACAAGCTCTTCGCACGCCACACCGGGACTCGGATGCCACAAAGCACACGGACTTCCGATGCCACAACGGAGCCACAACACACGGAATCTTCCGATGCCACAACGGGATGCCACAAGCACACGGATCTTCCGAGCCATAAACAAATGCCACACACCCGGACGGATTCCGATGCCACAACGGAACACACACACGATCTTCCGATGCCACAACGGATCCACAACACACAGCGCTCTACCCAACAGCCGGCGACTCCCCTCTCAAGCACGGCGACGAAATGGCCTCTACAAGCACGGCGACTCAAACATCTCACAAGCCGGCGACTACAAGCCTGTACAAGCCGCGCCGACCGAATAGCCTCTACAGCACAGGCGACATCGAGCGACACGAGCCTCTACCACACGAGCCTCTACCAACCCAGTGCTACGCGACCCATCTTCCAGTCGAGAAGCCGTCTTCTGCTTCCACGAACGACGACCGAGCGGTAAAACGGCGTTTTCAGCTACAAATAAACAGAGAGGCGCAGCAATAAGAGACGAGTGAGGGGCCTGCTGAGACAAACTTATCTCAACTTGAAACAGATATTCAATCGAGACATTCCATATTTGACTCATCGCGACAATGAGTGCCATCATTGTTTCAGTCTTGTGCAAAGTGACATGTTTGTTTTCGATTGTGCAGCACTATAATATTTCCTCCGCTATGTTTTGCTTTCCCATCTATAACTGACAGCGAAGGAAGTAATTAATTTCCGGTTCATAACCCATTTACAGTAAAAATAGAGTTAAAAATCGCAGTTGACAATTCTAGGGTGAATGTGGACTGTATTCACAGTTACAAAAATCTATATCTCAAGTGAGACAGGTATTTGATACTCATCGCGTTTCATCGAGGGTCTTTCTGTGCAAAGACATTGTTTCATTGTGCAGACTATAATATTCTCCGCTATGTTTTTGCTTCCTCTATAACTGACAGCGGAAGGAAAAGTAATCATGTAATTTCGTTCATGAACCCCCATTTACAGCTAAAAATAGTGAACGTTAAAACAATCGGCAGTTGACATCATTTCAGGTCGCTACTGTGACTGATATTCTACAGTGACGAAACATGACCTCTCAAGTGAAGACTGTGACGCATAATGTCGGACAGTTCCGATACATCGCGTTTCATGACGAGTCTTCTGTGCAAAGGCATTTGTTTCTCATTGTAAATCGCAGAGATATATTCTCGCTCATGGTTTCTTTGCTTTCCTCATATAACCTCGGCACAGCGGAAAAAGCTAAGTTTTACACTTCGCCGGTTCCAATGAACCCACTTTGTACACAGTCTCAAAAAGCGATAGAGTTCAATCACAAGTCGGCAGTTTAACTTAGGGTGAATTGTGACTTCATGCACAGTTACAAAAAGTTTTGGTGTTTGATTTTTGATGTGTGAATTTTGGGAATCAGGAAGTTGTCTTCGTCTGTTGTGGTCTTGACTTTTTTGGAAAAAATCTCTAGCGTGGAACTAAATGCCAGCATTTCTTTTGTTTCAAATCAGTGATCATGTTTTTTTATTGTTCACACATCCCTCAATCTGTTTATAGAACTGTTGTGCTGTGTTGCTAGTGGTGTTATGAACATTGCTTACAAATACATTTACACCGCAGCCAAGAACCGAGACACATTGTCATCGGCTGAGCGATCTTCGCAGGTCATAGATGCACTGGAGATTTCTATACTCTCGGTGGGCACTCGATTGATTCCATCCGGAGGTATTGTGCTCCACCGGGTCGAGTACTCCACATGTCAATAGCCGCAGCCTTACAACAGGGGAATGGACAAGGGGAGAATCAAAGAGACGCCACAAGGGCGATTTTGTCTGATTCGCCCTGTCAACCAGACGGCGACGCAAAATCTCTTCGATGCCACAACACAAGCTCTTTACCACCAGCACGGCGACTCGAGCTCTACAAGCACGGCGACGATGGCCTTCTACCAGCACGGCGCGACTCAAGCGCCATTACAGCACGCGCCGACTCAACCTCTACAGCGCGCCGACGATTAGCCCCTCTACTCAGCACGCGACTCAAGCCTTACAAGCACGGCGACTCAAGCCTCTACAAGCGCGCCGCTCGATAGCCTCTACCAGCACGGCCGGACACGGCGAACAACGAGCCTCTTACCACCCCCCCACCGAGCCTCTACCAACAACCAGGTGGCTAAAAGTGGCTACGCGACCCTCTTCCAGTCGAGAAGCCGTCCTTCTGCTTCACGAACGACGACCGAGCGTAAACGGCGTTTTCTCAGCTACAAAATAACAAGCAGCAGCAATAAGGACGAGTTAGGTGCTGAGACAAACTTATCTCAAGTGCAGACAGGTATTTGATATCATCGCGCTTTCACTCGAGTCTTCTGTGCAAAGTACATTTTGTTTCATTGTGCAGACTATAATATTCTCCGCTATGTTTTTGCTTTCCTCTAAAACTGACAGCGGAAGGAAAGTAATTAATTTCGGTTCATGACCCCATTTACAGCTAAAATAGAGTTAAACAATCGGCAGTTGACAATTTAGGGTTGAATGTGACTGTATTCACAGTTACAAACTTATCTCAAGTGAGACAGGTATTTGATATCATCGCGCTTTCATCGAGTCTTCTGTGCAAAGTGACTTTTGTTTTCATTGTGCAGACTATATATTTCTCGCTAGTTTTGCTTTCCTCTATAACTGACAGCGGAAGAAAGTAATTAATTTCGGTTCATGACCCATTACAGCTAAAAAGAGTTAAACAATCGGCAGTTGACAATTTAGGATGAATGTGACTGTATTCACAGTTACAAATTATCTTCAGTGAGACGGTATTTGATATCATCGCGCTTCATCGAGTTCTGTGCAAGTGACATTTTGTTTTCATTGTGCAGATATAATATTCTCGCTATGTTTTTGCTTCCTCTATAATGAAGCGGAAGAAAAATTAATTTCGGTCATGAACCCCATTTACAGCTAAAAATAGAGTTAAACAATCGGCAGTTGACAATTTAGGGTGAAGTTGACTTGTATTCACAGTTGTACAGTGACATCGATATGTGTGTATATCCAGGAATTTTCTCGTTTTGTTGGTTTTGATTTTTGGAATAAAATCTTTCTAGTGGACTAAATGCAGCATTTTCTTTTGTTCAAATCAGTGATCATGTTTTTTATTGTCACATCCCTCAATCTGTTTATAACTGTTGTGCTGTTTGTTGCTAGTGGTGTTATGAACATGCTTTACAAATACATTTACGCAGCAAGAACGCGAGAACATGTCATCGGCTGAGATTCTTCGCAGGTCATAGATGCACTGGAGATGTTATATACTTCGGTGGGCTACTCGATTGATTCCATCCAGGAGTATTGTGTCCAACCGGTCGAGTACTCCACATGTCAAGTAGCCGCAGCATTACAAAGGGAATGGACAAGGGGAATCAAAGAGACGCCACAAGGGCGATTTTGTCTGATTCGCCCTGTCAACCAGCGGCGACGCAAACACTCTTCCATGCCACAACATCAACGGCTCTTCCACCAAGCACGGCGACTCGAGCCTCTACACAGGATGCACGGCGAACGATGGCCTTACAAGCACGGCGACTCAAACATCTACAAGCGCGCCGAGCACGGCGACTCAAGCCTCTACAAGCGGCGCCGACGATAGCCTCTACCAGCACGGCGACACGAGCGACACGAGCCTCTACCACACGAGCTCTACAACCCAGTGGCTACGCGACCCTCTTTCCAGTCGAGAAGCCGTCTTCTGCTTCACGAAACGACGACCGAGCGTAAACGGCGTTTCTCAGCTACAAATAACAAGAGCAGCAATAAGGACGAGTTAGGTGCTGAGACAAACTTATCTTCAAGTGAGACAGGTATTTGATATCATCGCGCTTTCATCGAGTCTTCTGTGCAAAGTGACATTTTGTTTTCATGTGCAGACTATAAATATTCTCCGCTATGTTTTTGCTTTCCTCTAAACTGACAGCGGAAGGAAAAGTAATTAATTTCGGTTCATGACCCCATTTTACAGCTAAAAATAGAGTTAAACATCGGCAGTTGACAATTTAGGCGTGAATGTGATGTATTCACAGTTACAAACTTATCTCAAGTGAGACAGGTATTTGATATCATCGCGCTTTCATCGAGTCTTCTGTGCACAAGTGACATTTTGTTTTCATTGTGCAGACTATAATATTCTCCGCTATGTTTTTGCTTCCTCTATAACTGACAGCGGAAGGAAAGTAATTAAATTTCGGTTCATGAACCCATTTACAGCTAAAAAATAGAGTTAAACAATCGCAGTTGACAATTTCTTAGTGTGAATGTGACTGTATCTCACTTACAAACTTATCTCAAGTGAGACAGGATTTGATATCATCGCGCTTTCATCGAGTCTTCTGTGCAAAGTACATTTTGTTTTCAATTGTGCAGACTATAATATTTCCGCTATGTTTTTGCTTTCCTCTATAAACTGAGCAGCGGAAGAAAAGTAATTAATTTCGGTTCATGAACCCCATTTACAGCTAAAAATAGAGTTAAAACAATCGGCAGTTGAACAATTCAGGGTGAATGTGTGTAATTCACAGTTACACAGTTACAAAACTTTATTCAAGTGAGAGACAGGATTTTGATTGATATCATCGCGCGCTTTACTCGAAAGTCTTTGTGCTGTGCAGACAGTGACATTCTTGATTTCATTGTGCAGACATTTGTTTCAATTGTGCAGACTATAATATTCTCCGCTATGTTTTTGCTTTTCCTCTATAACTGACAGCGGAAGAAAGTAAATTATTTCGGTTCATGAACCCCATTTACAGCCTACAGAGTTAAACAATCGGCAGTTGACCAACTTTAGGGTGAATGTGACTGTATCACAGTTACAGTTACATGATATGTGTGTATCCAGGAAAGTTTTCTCGTTTTGTTTTTTTGATTTTTTGGAATAAATCTTCTAGGGAACTAAATGCGCAGGCATTTCTTTTGTTCAAATCGATTCATGTTGTTTTATTGCTCACATCCCTCAATTCTGTTTATAACTGTTGTGCTGTTGTTGCTAGTGGTGTTTGAATGAACATGCTTACAAATATATTTACGCAGCCAAGAACCCGAGACATCTCATCGGCTGAGATCTCGCAGGTCATAGATGCATTGGAGATGTTAGGTATACTTCGGTGGCTACCGATTGATTCCATCCGGGAGGTATTGTGCTCCAACCGGGCTCGAGTACTCCACATGTCAAGTAGCCGCAGCTTACAAAGGGGAATGGACAAGGAGAATCAAAGAGACGCCACAAGGCGATTTTGTCTGATTCGCCCCGTCAACCAACCGGCGACGCAAAACTCTCCGAGCCAACACAGCTCTTCCGATGCCACAACGGATCCACAACCACGGATCTTCCGATGCCACAACGGACTTGCACAACACACGGCATCTTCCCGATCCACAACGGATGCCACAACACCACGGGATCTTCCGATGCACAACGGATGCCAGCAACACACGGATTCATCTTCCGCCCACAACCGGATGCCACAACACGGATCTTCAGATGCACAACGGATGCCAAACACACGGTCTTACCACCAGCACGGCGACTCGAGCCTCTACAAGCACGGCGGACGATGGCCTCTACAAGCACGGCGACTCAAACATCTACAAGCACGGCGACTCAGCCTCTACAAGCGCGCCGACATAGCCTCTACCAGCACGGCGACGATAGCCTCTACAAGCACGGCGACGATGGCCTCTACAAGCACGGCGACTCAAACAATCTACAAGCACGGCGACTCAAGCTGTACAAGCGCGCCGACGATTAGCCCGTCTACCAGCACGGCGCGACACGAGCGACACGAGCCTCTACCACACGAGCCTCTACCAACCCGTGGCTACGCCGACCCTCTCAGTCGAGAAAGCCGTCCTTCTGCTTCACGAACGACGACCGAGCGTAAACGGCGTTTCTCAGCTACAAATAACAAGAGCCAGCAATAAGGACGAGTGAGCGTGCTGAGACAGACCTTATCTCAAGTGACAGTAGTATCTTTCATTTTTCATCGAGTCTTCTGTGCAAAGTGACATTTTGTTTTCATTGTGCAGACTAAAATGATCCTCCGCTATGTTTGCTTTCCTCTAAAACTGACAGCGGAAGGAAAGTAATTAATTTCGGTTCATGAACCCCATTTACAGCTAAAAATAGAGTTAAACAATCGGCAGTTGACAATTTAGGGTGAATGTGACTGTATTCACAGTTACAACTTATCTCAAGTGAGAACAGGTATTTGATAATCAATCGCGCTTATCATCGAGTCTTCTGTGCAAAGTTTTACATTTTGGTTTTCATTGTTCAGACTAATAAATTTCTCCGCTATGTTTGCTTTCTATAAACTGACAGCGGAAGAAAACGTGATGACGGTCAATGTGACTTATCTCAGCTTAAAATTAATTTAGGCTTGACATCGAGTCTCTGTGCTGAATTCGCGTTTCATCGAGTTTCTGTGCAATACATGGTTTTTGTTTCCTCTTATGTGAAACCCCATTTACAGTAATTAAATCTTCGATTAAATGTCGCGGAACCTCATTGATTTTTTGTGAGTCATTCTGGCAGCTACATATTGTCCACTATGCTATGTTGCTTTCTCTCTAAGTAACTGACAGCGGAAGGAAAGTAATTAATTTTCGGCTTCTTTCCTCTATGAACCTGCGGTTCATGAACCCCATTACAGCTAAAAATAGAGTTAAACAATCGGCAGTGACAATTTAGGGTGAATGTGACTGTATTCACAGTTACAAACTTATCTCAAGTGAGACAGGTATTTGATATCATCGCGCTTTTCATCGAGTCTTCTGTGCAAAGTGACATTTTGTTTCATTGTGCAGACTATAATATTCTCCGCTATGTTTTGCTTTCCTCTATAACTGACAGCGGAAGGAAAGTAATTAATTTCGGTTCATGAACCCCATTTACAAGCTAAAAAATTAGAGTTAAAACAATCGGCAGTTGACAATTTAGGGTGAATGTGACTGTATTCACAGTTACAAACTTATCTCAAGTGAGACAGGTATTTGATATCATCGCGCTTTCATCGAGTCTTCTGTGCAAAGTGACATTTTGTTTTCATTGTGCAGACTATAATATTCCCCGCTATGTTTTTGCTTTCCTCTATAACTGACAGCGGAAGGAAAGTAATTAATTTCGGTTCATGAACCCCATTTACAGCTAAAAATAGAGTTAAACAATCGGCAGTTGACAATTTAGGGTGAATGTGACTGTATTCACAGTTACAGTGACATGATATGTGTGTATATCCGGGAAAGTTTTCTCGTTTTGTTGTTTGATTTTTTGGAATAAAATCTTTCTAGTGGAACTAAATGCAGCATTTCTTTTGTTCAAATCAGTGATCATGTTTTTTTATTGTCACATCCCTCAATCTGTTTATAACTGTTGTGCTGTTGTTGCTAGTGGTGTTATGAACATGCTTACAAATACATTTACGCAGCCAAGAACCGAGAACATGTCATCGCTGAGATCTTCGCAGGTCATAGATGCACTGGAGATGTTATAATACTTCGTGGGCTACTCGATTGATTCCCATCCGGGAGGTATTGTGCTCCAACCGGGTCGAGTACTCCACATGTCAAGTAGCCGCAGCCTTACAAAGGGAATGGACAAGGGAGAATCAAAGAGACGCCACAAGGGGCGATTTTGTCTGATTCGCCCTGTCAACCAGCCGGCGACGCAAAACTCTTCCGATGCCACAACACAAGGCTCTTCCACCAGCACGGCGACTCGAGCCTCTACAAGCACGGCGACGATGGCCTCTACAAGCACGGCGACTCAAACATCTACAAGCACGGCGACTCAAGCCTCTACAAGCGCGCCGACGATAGCCTCTACCAGCACGGCGACACGAGCGACACGAGCCTCTACCACACGAGCCTCTACCAACCCAGTGGCTAAGCGACCCTCTTCCAGTCGAGAAAGCCGTCCTTCTGCTTCACGAACGACGACCGAGCGTAAACGGCGTTTCTCAGCTACAAATAACAAGAGCAGCAATAAGGACGAGTGAGGTGCTGAGACAAACTTATCTCAAGTGAGACAGGTATTTGATATCATCGCGCTTTCATCGAGTCTTCTGTGCAAAGTGACATTTTGTTTTCATTGTGCAGACTATAATATTCTCCGCTATGTTTTTGCTTTCCTCTAAAACTGACAGCGGAAGGAAAGTAATTAATTTCGGTTCATGAACCCCATTTACAGCTAAAAATAGAGTTAAACAATCGGCAGTTGACAATTTAGGGTGAATGTGACTGTATTCACAGTTACAAACTTATCTCAAGTGAGACAGGTATTTGATATCATCGCGCTTTCATCGAGTCTTCTGTGCAAAGTGACATTTTGTTTTCATTGTGCAGACTATAATATTCTCCGCTATGTTTTTGCTTTCCTCTATAACTGACAGCGGAAGGAAAGTAATTAATTTCGGTTCATGAACCCCATTTACAGCTAAATATAGAGTTAAACAATCGGCAGTTGACAATTTAGGGTGAATGTGACTGTATTCACAGTTACAGTGACATGATATGTGTGTATATCCAGGAAAGTTTTCTCGTTTTGTTTTTTGATTTTTTGGAATAAAATCTTTCTAGTGGAACTAAATGCAGCATTTCTTTTGTTCAAATCAGTGATCATGTTGTTTTATTGTCACATCCCTCAATCTGTTTATAACTGTTGTGCTGTTGTTGCTAGTGGTGTTATGAACATGCTTACAAATATATTTACGCAGCCAAGAACCGAGAACATCTCATCGGCTGAGATCTTCGCAGGTCATAGATGCATTGGAGATGTTATATACTTCGGTGGGCTACTCGATTGATTCCATCCGGGAGGTATTGTGCTCCAACCGGGTCGAGTACTCCACATGTCAAGTAGCCGCAGCATTACAAAGGGGAATGGACAAGGGGAGAATCAAAGAGACGCCACAAGGGCGATTTTGTCTGATTCGCCCCGTCAACCAACCGGCGACGCAAAACTCTTCCGATGCCACAACACAAGGCTCTTCCGATGCCACAACGGATGCCACAACACACGGATCTTCCGATGCCACAACGGATGCCACAACACACGGATCTTCCGATGCCACAACGGATGCCACAACACACGGATCTTCCGATGCCACAACGGATGCCACAACACACGGATCTTCCGATGCCACAACGGATGCCACAACACACGGATCTTCCGATGCCACAACGGATGCCACAACACACGGCTCTACCACCAGCACGGCGACTCGAGCCTCTACAAGCACGGCGACGATGGCCTCTACAAGCACGGCGACTCAAACATCTACAAGCACGGCGACTCAAGCCTGTACAAGCGCGCCGACGATAGCCTCTACCAGCACGGCGACACGAGCGACACGAGCCTCTACCACACGAGCCTCTACCAACCCAGTGGCTACGCGACCCTCTTCCAGTCGAGAAAGCCGTCCTTCTGCTTCACGAACGACGACCGAGCGTAAACGGCGTTTCTCAGCTACAAATAACAAGAGCAGCAATAAGGACGAGTGAGGTGCTGAGACAAACTTATCTCAAGTGAGACAGGTATTTGATATCATCGCGCTTTCATCGAGTCTTCTGTGCAAAGTGACATTTTGTTTTCATTGTGCAGACTATAATATTCTCCGCTATGTTTTTGCTTTCCTCTAAAACTGACAGCGGAAGGAAAGTAATTAATTTCGGTTCATGAACCCCATTTACAGCTAAAAATAGAGTTAAACAATCGGCAGTTGACAATTTAGGGTGAATGTGACTGTATTCACAGTTACAAACTTATCTCAAGTGAGACAGGTATTTGATATCATCGCGCTTTCATCGAGTCTTCTGTGCAAAGTGACATTTTGTTTTCATTGTGCAGACTATAATATTCTCCGCTATGTTTTTGCTTTCCTCTATAACTGACAGCGGAAGAAAAGTAATTAATTTCGGTTCATGAACCCCATTTACAGCTAAAAATAGAGTTAAACAATCGGCAGTTGACAATTCAGGGTGAATGTGACTGTATTCACAGTTACAAACTTATCTCAAGTGAGACAGGTATTTGATATCATCGCGCTTTCATCGAGTCTTCTGTGCAAAGTGACATTTTGTTTTCATTGTGCAGACTATAATATTCTCCGCTATGTTTTTGCTTTCCTCTATAACTGACAGCGGAAGGAAAGTAATTAATTTCGGTTCATGAACCCCATTTACAGCTAAAAATAGAGTTAAACAATCGGCAGTTGACAATTAGGGTGAATGTGACTGTATTCACAGTTACAAACTTATCTCAAGTGAGACAGGTATTTGATATCATCGCGCTTTCATCGAGTCTTCTGTGCAAGTGACATTTTGTTTTCATTGTGCAGACTATAATATTCTCCGCTATGTTTTTGCTTTTCCTCTATAACTGACAGCGGAAGAAAAGTAATTAATTTCGGTTCATGAACCCCATTTACAGCTAAAAATAGAGTTAAACAATCGGCAGTTGACAATTTAGGGTGAATGTGACTGTATTCACAGTTACAGTGACATGATATGTGTGTATATCCAGGAAAGTTTTCTCGTTTTGTTGTTTGATTTTTTGGAATAAAATCTTTCTAGTGGAACTAAATGCAGCATTTCTTTTGTTCAAATCAGTGATCATGTTTTTTTATTGTCACATCCCTCAATCTGTTTATAACTGTTGTGCTGTTGTTGCTAGTGGTGTTATGAACATGCTTACAAATACATTTACGCAGCCAAGAACCGAGAACATGTCATCGGCTGAGATCTTCGCAGGTCATAGATGCACTGGAGATGTTATATACTTCGGTGGGCTACTCGATTGATTCCATCCGGGAGGTATTGTGCTCCAACCGGGTCGAGTACTCCACATGTCAAGTAGCCGCAGCCTTACAAAGGGGAATGGACAAGGGGAGAATCAAAGAGACGCCACAAGGGCGATTTTGTCTGATTCGCCCTGTCAACCAGCCGGCGACGCAAAACTCTTCCGATGCCACAACACAAGGCTCTTCCACCAGCACGGCGACTCGAGCCTCTACAAGCACGGCGACGATGGCCTCTACAAGCACGGCGACTCAAACATCTACAAGCACGGCGACTCAAGCCTCTACAAGCGCGCCGACGATAGCCTCTACCAGCACGGCGACACGAGCCTCTACCACACGAGCTTCTACCAACCCAGTGGCTACGCGACCCTCTTCCAGTCGAGAAAGCCGTCCTTCTGCTTCACGCACGACGACCGTGCGTAAACGGCGTTTCTCAGCTACAAACAACAAGAGCAGCAATAAAGACGAGTGAGGTGCTGAGACAAACTTATCTCAAGTGAGACAGGTATTTGATATCATCGCGCTTTTATCGAGTCTTCTGTGCAAAGTGACATTTTGTTTTCATTGTGCAGACTATAATATTCTCCGCTATGTTTTTGCTTTCCTCTATAACTGACAGCGGAAGGAAAGTAATTAATTTCGGTTCATGAACCCCATTTACAGCTAAAAATAGAGTTAAACAATCGGCAGTTGACAATTTAGGGTGAATGTGACTGTATTCACAGTTACAAACTTATCTCAAGTGAGACAGGTATTTGATATCATCGCGCTTTCATCGAGTCTTCTGTGCAAAGTGACATTTTGTTTTCATTGTGCAGACTATAATATTCTCCGCTATGTTTTTGCTTTCCTCTATAACTGACAGCGGAAGGAAAGTAATTAATTTCGGTTCATGAACCCCATTTACAGCTAAAAATAGAGTTAAACAATCGGCAGTTGACAATTCAGGGTGAATGTGACTGTATTCACAGTTACAGTGACATGATATGTGTGTATATCCAGGAAAGTTTTCTCGTTTTGTTTTTTGATTTTTTGGAATAAAATCTTTCTAGTGGAACTAAATGCAGCATTTCTTTTGTTCAAATCAGTGATCATGTTGTTTTATTGTCACATCCCTCAATCTGTTTATAACTGTTGTGCTGTTGTTGCTAGTGGTGTTATGAACATGCTTACAAATACATTTACGCAGCCAAGCACGTAAACATTTATAGCCGTAATAGTACGTATCATTACTAATAATAATAATAGTGGGGGTGATAGTTGGAATGGGGGGGGGGGTGTGATAAGATTCAATAGTTGTAGCTGAAAGATTTTATAGCTTAGTGGTCGTGTGAGTAGTGAGCTGTAACTGGTTCACCGTGTTTGGATCAAAGCACCTGGATAACGATGGAGCGCAAACATCTTGAAACGTCATGTTTGAAGTTGTCTTCACAGTATCAGTTTAGTTGGTAAGATGTTTACGAAATACCTCTGACCGCTACTCTAGACAGAGATACACAGCGGGATTCAGCAGGTGCACAGTCTCTCTGATGTCAGTCTCAGGACAAGATATCATAAGAGCATATAGCTCAATGCTAAACATCAGATGATGAATGGCCGTAAAGAGCTGTAGATAAAACACTGGGAACTGACAACTGAGAAGTCGACCGAAGACTCGAGGGAGTAGAAGGTAGGGCGATTCAACGTTTAAAACGAACCAAAAAAATACGTGGAGAAAGATATATGCATCTCTTTCTTGCGCATACGCCCCTCACATATAAACAAACAAACGAACTTACAGATATACATACACACCAACCGTTCTCAAGTGCACTCAAATGGTTGGCGTTGAATGCATAAATCAGTTCACGTAAGGGTGCGTGTGTAGGTGCGGTACAAAGTCGCGAAGAGGAAGGGGAAGGTGAAGAAAAAGATTCACGTGTTCACATCAAAGTTTTCCATCTGCATATAAACAAGCCTACCCTACAGCAGAGTTAACGTTGCACTGACGTTCACTGTTGTCGAAATGCAATGACACGTGCATCCAAAAAAAAAAAAAAAAAAAAAAACAAAAAACGATGAAACGGGCCAAGAAACGTGGAGAGAGAGAGGAGTATTTTTCCACCAAGCCAGCAACTAAGGTTATATCACTGCAAACCATCCAGCCCTGTAAACAGATACTACGTGCAGAGAAAGAACAGCGTACCCGAGACGGGATCTGAACCCAGAGCAGATTATCCTCACTGTATTGGTGACAGGCGGCAACCGTTGCGCCACCGGTCGTGGAGAGAGACCAAAAGAAAAGGGTATCGGAGAAAGGGTGAACACCTAGTCGTGGGCGGGTATTCATTTTTGCATTGGCGCCAATCCTCCTACGCACGGTGTGTGTATGTGTGTGTGATGGGTAGGTGTGCGTGTGTGTGTTTTTGCTTTTTTTTTTCTTCACATATACATATATTTTGGACGCGGGGCACAGCTCCCATGTTTAAATTGCCCATTGGGATAAATAAAGTCTGTTGTTATTGTTATATGGAAATGCATATCTGATTGTTGTTGTATGATGCGTTGTAGTGTATGCATATATGCATATATCCCCCATGTTAAAATGATTATGAGAATTGACATTAAAATGTGTAGTGTCGTATCACCACACACATTCACACTTACTCTCTCAGGAGTACCCCCGCCCTTTCCTCTCTCCCACTTTCCCGAGGGGTACTGGTCCTCACTTTTGACACTTGCTAATGTCTGTTTGAAGATCGACAGAGAAAAATATCAGTTGAAGAATAAATGAGCGTTAGCTTGTACAGGTCGCTTTACAAATGAGTTTTAACTGTTGTTGCATGGAAACGCCGCGACGCCAACGGTTTTTCACTCCGTGACGTCAGAGTGTTTACCGTTCACGGAAGTGCGGCTGGCTTTCATCACGACATGTCATGCCAGCCAGTGACATTGGCCAAAATCGACTGGTGTGTGGCAACTCCGGCAGCAAGCAGGTCACATCATGATTGCCCTTACAGTCCTGGAAACGCAGACCGAACAAAGGAATACTGGTGCAAGTTCTATACTCTTTTCTTTTTTTTTTCTTTTTTTCATTCCTAGCGCGAACAGCCGAAGGCATGAGTCTAAAGGTTGTTCTGAGGGCAGTTGTTGTCAGCTCTCAATGTAAATGTAAAGTAGGTAGTCGTGTATATAAAAATAATGAAGACCTTGCATTGTTGGGTCGGTGTACATGAATAGGGTTTTCACAGCTGGAGGTCCTACGACAGGTAAGGATGGTCACCTGACAGAAAAAAAAATGCAGAGTGAAATTCGAACGTTTTTGTGTTGCTGACGCCGTGTGAACGATCACATTTCACGTAGCAGACGTAAAGTCTTGTGTAAACAGTGCCCAGCCCTCGAATGCAATGTAGTTCTCTTGGGAGGAGATGATGATGATGATGATGATGATGATGATGATGTAGTTTTGTAGCGCGCTAGTATCCACATCACAAAGATGCGCTCAGTGCGCGGTGATCCCAGCAGCCACCAAACTGTAGGTCAAATGAAAACTTCAAAAAAGTTTAAACAAGTGAGTCTTCAGATTTTTCTTGAAAGATCCAATACTATCAGACTCCTTGGTCGAAAGGGGAAGCGAGTTCCACAAAAGCGGGGCTACATTGGAGAAGGATCTGAAACCCGCAGTCTTCTTATTAGCATTCCCTGACTGAACACTCGGTCGTTCAAGTCTGAAATGTGCTGCTGAACGAAGGTTCCGCTGGGGTTGGTAACAGCAAATGAGTTCTTGCAGATAGACAGGCACAAGGTCGTGAAGACAGCCATAGGTTAAGGTTAACAATTTGTGCTCAATTCTCTTCTCCACAGGAAGCCAATGTAGGTCACGAAGTACAGGAGTAATATGATCAGTTGTTCAGGAGAACCAGTGAGGACAACTTGTTCAGGTCATAATTCCCAGGCAGCCATTTGTATTCTGGAATATTAAATGGAAGAGACTAAATCGTTGTGCATGCTCTGCTGTAAATCACGCACACTTAAAACAGACTTCTGACAAAGCAAACGGGAATGTTGAAGTCATATAAATTAACTGATTTATGCCAGAAATTCTCTCTCTCTGTGATAGATATAGGCGCACGCTGTGGGGAAATAAAATCCTATTTTACTGAGTTTATAGTTGACAATTGCCATTCCGTACACAGTGCCGCAGCAACAATAGTTCGCACATTTTCCGGAGTGAAATGGCTTTCTACCAGATTCTGAAACGCTCATGACCTTTTCAGGTTTCCTGTCCTATCCCATTGACAACAAATAGGTTAGGATCGAACTTGTTTCTCGCTCGGTTTATGACTTGGTGGACGCTCAGTGTAAGTCTGATGAAAGGCCGCGACCTCCCCCCCCATTCCCCCAACCCCCCAAAATTCATTGATTTTGTGGCAAAGCGCACAGAATAGAACTAGTCACGCTTAGGATTGACCGCCTTTAGCCTTGTGTAAAGAAAGAGTTAAAGCTTTCATAAATCTACTAATTACTAGTGACATTACAAGAACTTGAACAAGAGTCGAATAAAAAGATTTTTAAACGGTAATGTCTTGATGGCCATTTGTGTGTATAAGAAGTTTTGGATAATATCTGAAAGTAACCAATTAATCTTTAGTACAAAAAGTAAAGTAAATAGGCCTACTGAATAAATCCACAAAGAATAAAACAATGCTCACATTAATAATTTTAACTTGACAAACTCATTTTGTAATTCCACTCACCATTAGATGGCATTAACCTTCGAATCATTCCTCAATCCATGTCTCTTGGACTGCGACTGTGCACAAATAGAAATTGTAAGGTAGACTTAAATGCTATTGTACACAATAATAAATTTGTAAATGTAGAGAAAATAATACTTAGATTCACTATTTTTGTCACGACGCCGCCGGTGCCTCTCGTTTTTCGCTCTCTCCAACTCACCAGCGGGTCGGACAATTGCGCGTTCTTTCGTTCGTTCCAATTAAAGAATGACTCGCCTGTACGAGTCTGTCTGTTTATTGATCAAAATTATCGACCAAAAAAATAGATCCTAACTGTAAAAGCAAAACGGTCTCTAACACCACAGTTTTTCCTTCAATCTCCACTTCTACAAAGTACAACGAACACCTCACACACTATAAACTCACTGTCTTGGCAGTCGTTTCTCCTTTCACATTAGTACATTCGATCTCTGATTAGCAAATCGCATTGTCTTGGCAAATGCGTTCACGTCTCCCTTTCCGCTCTCTTTCTTCTTCTTCCACTCGCTAACGTTCTTCCTCTTCTATCTACTCTCTAACGTCCTCTTCTTCTCTCTATTCTCCAGCGTCCTTCTTCTTCTAAAAATGTCCTCTAACGTCCTTCTGCTTCCATATCCCTTCTCAACGTCTCTCTCCCTTACCTCACTATTTCTTTTGACGTCACTATACGTCATTTTTCACGTTCTATTTAGAGAACGTCCATCATTCGCACGCTTTCATCTACACACGCGCCCAGTCCTAGCACTCTGACTAGATCCATGACAATTTTTTTAAATTGTTCGGAAACTTTGTCCTTTTAAGTTCATATTGACGTACACCTCAAAGAAATCAAAACCAAACAAAAACTACGCACCAATTAATATACTTCTCAGCTGAAGTGACTGGAAACTTTTTCCCCTTTGGTTCCACTGAGCCAACTCTGAAGAAAGCAGCCGTTTTAAAATTCTCCGTGCACGAGATGTGCTGAACCTGTTAAAAAAAATCTTTAGTTGTTTCCACCATGTAAAATACTACAATACAAATGCAAAATAAATTAATTCACTGGATTGGGTAAGTTTAAGATATAATGCTGAACGAACCCTACTCCACTGATGAGGGATCAATGGTTGCATGATGAATATAGCTACAAACCAGACCCAGTCTCTTAAATAAACCCTAGTGGGACTTCAGAGAAAATAATGGCATTAAGTGACTCAAATCACCAAGTTAATTAAGAGTTTAATCAAAGCTGTTCTTTATGAAAGTAGAACAATTTTAGTGGTCATAGTTAATAGACACACACAGACTGCTCATTTTGACACCATGAAAAGCAAGTGACAGAAACTGAACAGCACTTTCTCCTTACATGCCCTAAATATATGGACCTTCGTAAACTTTTCATCTCTAAAAAATATTCTAAGCACCCTTCCCTTTTCCATTTCAGATAATAGATTGAAAACTGCACGTCTTGCCTCTTTTGTTTATAATGCACTGGAAATAAGAAAAACTGTGACTTAGACCAAAGATATGTTACTGTTAGTTGGTTATATGTTGTCTTGTGACTAAAAATAATTTGATGAGTATATATTTGTACTTGCATATTTATACAACTGTATGATGTATGGTTAAATGACAATGCATATCTTTACTTGCACATGAGCATGTTGTGCTTACCTATAATTATATTACTATTGATATATATCTTTGATGGTTATGCACCCCTCTTGAAAAGGGCTGATGGCCTATTCAGTAAACTGATTCTGATTGAAAATCAAAAAATATTTAACTATTAAATGAATGATGGAGATGCATACTGCAGCATTCTGTTATTTTTCTTTGTGTGCATACTGTGTCGAGAAACCATAATGCATTCTTTTGAGATAACCATGTGTGTCTGATCTGTGATCGACATATTATCTTGATTATTTTTCACCTGTAACCTTTCCCATCTTAAAATTACCCATTGGGACTAATAAAGTTGGTCCTTATCATTATGTTAAACAAATAATCAAATTTTATCAAACAAGGATATTGGTAGATATCTTAAAGCATTTAAACAGTTGTACTGACACTTTCGTGTTTTAAAATAATGTGAAAACAATTTGACAATTAAACAACTAGAGCTGAAATATTGCAGATTTGATAAAAATAATTTGAAAATAAATGTTAAGACTATCACACAGAGGCTATTGCCAGTTTGAAAATATAGATATTAGCGGTTAACTCAAAGTGCTTACCAGGTTGTCTTGACCCTTTTTTGTTTTTATAAAGGGTCTCAGAAAATTTAGCGCTTTCCAAAAACGCCATGTAGGCTCTGCCACATCAAGTGCAGACGCCCCGCTTTTACAGCGGGCGTTGTATGCACACAGCTGCTGCAGAAAAGACGTTCTTAGTGAACGCATTTTCTGCTTCACATCGTTTTCTGAAATTAGGCAAACAGAAGACTTTAATATCCTAAATCTTATTAATACAAAAGCTAATCAACAAAGATTATGAAAGCTGCTCATTTATCATGTAGAGTGTTTTGTGATGAAGCAACTCTATCATCGTGAGAAAAATTGTTTTCTTATGTTTCTATGGCGAAATTCTCATGCAGTATTTCTGGTATGGCATATCATTACACTTATTTATTTCATATACTCGTCGTCCACCCCATAACAATTTACTGACTTGTACAGGCTGTGCTCAGGCCCTTCCCTTCTGCTATTCTCTCGATCCCGAGCACCAGCTAACCAAATTGATGTATACACCTGCAGGTCAGCAGCTGTAGCTTCAGGATAACTTTTTCTTGCAGCATCTAAAAATAGAACAAATATAAGAATATGAGGTCTGCATAAAAAGTAATCACTTAATTGCAGGTCACCGACCCTAAAATCCAGAATATAATGAGAAAAAAAAAGGAAGGAACAAGCAAATCATATAGATATGTAAAGTGCCATAACAATTTTAAGTGTTATAATCAGAAAGGTACAAGTGGAACTGCATTCGAATTTCTTTAGGCACACAAACTCTGGACATATACTGATTTTTTAAAAAATCCCAATACATGCGAAACGTAAAGATGTCTATCAATTATTGTGTTCATTCCTTTCTACACAGCGTTAACCAGCTGATTAAAGGACTAGACTGCATAAACATGTGTCCATATTTTTAATTTTCCAATGTAATTGGATCACAATGAAATGAGGTAGGAAAAGTTCGCCAGGCTAGAGTTGTTTCCCTGTAATGTTTTTTTTAATCTCATGAAAATACAGTCAAATATTTAAATCCTTACCCTGAACTGTTTGTAAAATAAAGGAGTGGTTCTTGAGTCCCTTCTTCTCTTTCAGACCATTGAAGTTGTAACACCGGGCTGAGTCAGTTGACAATAGCACAGATAGTATGCTCCTCACCACATGCTTTAAAGTGAATATTCCACCCATCGTCAAATGGCATTCCTGGAAACAGACAAATAAGCATACATCATTTTTAAAATAAAAGTTGCTGTGGGCAGTATCACGATACATGTTATGAGAACTAGTATTATAAAACCAAAATATGGATGAAAACCATTAGGAAATTTCCATTTTTCTCTGTAACCAAGCTGAAGTTGTTACAGAAAATTTATTATCAGCTGTAATCCATGCCAACATAACAATGCCTTTGTTACTTTTTAGTACTGCAGACATGTCATTTGTTCTATAAAATAAAATGCTATAAAAACCTTCAAAGGGAATAGCAGAAATAGATTTGACTCCTCCTACTAACAAATCAGAATACAGCACATACCAAGTGTGTCCGTTTTCCAGGGTCAGTCTTCCAATCCCACTCCAGATGGTCAACATCCTCTGAAGATTGTAAGGGAAACTGGAACCCCTCTGGCAGTTTTCCTCCTGTCACCTCCTTTTCCTGGTGTTGTTTCTCCATCCTTGAAGCCTCCTTTTCACATCTTTTATATCATCTCTCATCTCTTCCAGAAAAGACAGTTGCTGCTGTCCCAAGTTTCTCTAGTTGAGCTGAAACTAACGAACACAATAGCAGAAAACATATAGATGTGATCTTTGCTGGCTTCGCTATAATTCACAATGCTTGGAAAATATAACTACTCTTGGTTGCTTTTCCTATTTGTCATATATCTATTTGATATCTGATCCATATTTATTTCCATTTTTTTTCACTATGCCAAAAGAAGGTTGGGATTTTCCACTTCTGGCTATATTTCACAAAAACACTGTTAATAAGTCTTGGCCGAGAGTAAGAAAAAACAAACTTTTAAAATGATTATAAACAAAATGACTTCAAATTACCTTCCAAGGGGTTGTGGGTCCCTATGCTGGTAGGATGAAAACCTGAGAATGAGTGTTGGAGATGTGAAGGCAAAGGTGAAATAGTACTTTGTCGATAGCTGCTACTTGGGGACACCCTAGGGCTGACAACTACTGGCGGCAGAGAGTATGGAAATGGTAGTGGACACTGCTGCATTGAATGGTCATCACATAGTGATTCCTCGGCATTCTTTTCTCCTTCGCTGTCTGTTAGCTGTGCATCCCTGTGTCAAATGAATATATTTGCATAAACTTATTTAGCTCACTAAATTTAAAACTATAAGCTGTTGATATGTTGTTTAAAAACTTTAATTAAATTCACCAATCCAGACCAAAAGTATATCATAAATTTCCCTTAACAATACTACACTTTTTATAGTGCAGCATAATAACCAAAGTTACAGTACCTGTTACTTGTTCAACAGTCCAGATATCATCTTTTATCTCCTTCCTTTGTCCTGCAGTACATAATGGTATAGCAGTCATTTTGACAATTAATGCTCACATGCTTCATAAATTTTCTTTCTGGTATAAATTAATTATGAATTAAAAAATTGCACTTACTTAATGACTTGTGCAGGCGAACTGGATGTATGGGCATGAGGAATCTGGTGTTTAATAATGAAGCTTGCAGATTTTGATGGCCAGTTGCACATCCTGCGACCGCTGGAATCTTTAAAAATGCTAGCAGCCAGCTGTCTGGAATTACAGCTACTGGCCCCTTTAAACCTTCTGCTTCTTCCAAAAACTCACCATGGAATAGGCCATCTGCTGAAACAACATGCAGTTTGTAGGCATTTTATCCTAAATATGCAAAGCCTATCTCTTTGTAAACATCACTGTTAAATGTGTAAAGCAAGCATAAATAAAATATGTATGTGTACAGCATATTTGCACTGATAGTTCAAATGCAGGTGTTAAACACAACACAGCCCAGTACATTTCTTTCCCTCCTAAAGGCCCCCCCTGTACCCATGAATTTACCCCCTTTTCAAGAAATTATTAAAAAGTAACTAAACAAGACAGAAGAACAATTCAAATTGATAATGACAGATCAAAATGTGTTGAAGTGGAACAGTCTTTACCTTAATCTTTCTTAAAACGTACTTTTCTGATAAGTCCAACCAGACTAGATTTAGACAGAGATTCTTTAAGTCCAAAGTGAAAATAATATTCAGAACTATTTTCTACAGATCTAATGTTTAACTTTTGGGGGGTTTTCAACAGTGTTCTGGGATGCTTGGGGAGAGATGGATAGTAATTACGTAGAATACTCAGTAAACGAGACAAAGAACTAAGTGTAATGTTACATTGGCTTGCCCAGTGCTAAATCCTGATACAAATCGTTTTCTGATATGCACTTGGTATTCTGTAATAATTCAGTGTCACTGTCTGTTTCACTTTGATCTTCCTGATCTAAATAATCAAGAAAAGAATCCCTTTCCATTACATCTGTTTCGTTTTGATCCTGATCTAGGTATTGCGAAGCTGAAACCGATCGCGAGTGGATGCTATAACAGCTGATGAAATATCGCCAGATAAATCGTTATCACAAGTTATTGGAGGAAATTCTGACAGCTCCGAATTCTCTGCATCATTAATTACGACTAAAGAATTATCAAATTGCTAGGGTTCAGAACTGCTGAGCCTGCCTTTACTTCTTTCTGGAAAACTTCTGCATTTATTGCTTTCGTGTATTTCTTAACTTGTGATCTAATTCTTCTTCTCTGAGCGTGGTATTCTGCATTGAATTTGGACATTATTGGAATGAATAAATAACTAGTATATTTACCTTAGAGTATGTATAAGTTAAAAAAAAACGTACTGTATTGTCGAACAGTCGAATGCTGCTTGCAATTGATCCTGGAGAACACTTAAATTTCCGCTCAGCTGCTGGAGAACAAAATGGCGAAATTGAAACAAAAATTTAAAAATGGCGGCCGCGGTGGGTGTACGTCTGCCATTGGCTAAAAGTAGTTGCTTATATTAGGAGATCCAGTCAGAACCGCATTTTCGAGATCATATGGGACAATCTTTATGGGACCTATTTTCAATGCTGCTAGGGTCATGTATTTTCGCATCATGTGAAAATTAATTGCACATATAGTACGCCAAAACATCTGAAAGTTTCCACTCCACCGCACAAATTGAAAAGAAAATACTAACGTTACGCGTTACGCACGTGACGTGCGCCGAGTTTGTGTATGATTTTCAACAGCATCTGTGAGGCTGTGATCGAGTGTGATGTAGGCTAAATCTAAACTTGCACACACAGTTCAATATCGTCGTATTTATCAATAGGATTAATCCTATCGCGAAAAACTCGATCTCGTTCCTCAAAGCATGCCTCTGTATTTCTCTGAACAAAATATAAATCACCCCGATCTTTAACCATCGGTTTTACGCACAGAAATCATAGAAGTCTGTGGTTTTACGACTTAACGGAAGGGGACACCACCGTTAAGTTAAATGACGGTTAGGGGCGATCGGTTAACGCAGATTTGAAGCCGTGTTCGCGCTAACTGACGATTGGTCACCATCGGCATGGATGTGTATATCGATTTCGTTTGTGTCGGATAGCGAACAAAATTTCGGCATAACGAACATCATTGAGACACCGCTTATCTAGCATCTCTTATTTAGTGATTCGAAATAAGACATTCAATCCTCCAAAGACCAACAATTAAGTTAGTACTCGGCGAGCTTTAAATAACCGGAAAACTTTGTACAAACTGCCTTCCGTTTTCGGAGTAGTAAATCTGAACTTGTGAATAAACCGGAAAACTGAACTTGAATAAACCAGGAAACTACAACATGCCTCGTTTGGGGTGGGTCATCTGCCAGCAATCCAGTAATACAAGTTCGTGGGTTACGGCTTAACCGACATCCATGCAATGAGCCGAACGCTTACCTGTTCTAGATGTATTTCTTTGAATTTCGTACTAATCTTACGATCACAAGCTAAATAAAGTGAGATTGTTGCTTAAATTTATTTATTCTTGCAAGACATGTGTAGTAACCGAATAAGTTTTACTAACAAATTTTTTTATAGTTTTTTTCTGTAGTATTGTATTGTTTGATTTTGATTTTGACAGTATCAGAATTTAGAATTCCTTCTAGGAAACTATCAAGAGAAGGTAACCATTACTTTGATTCATGATTCGTTCGTATTCTATTCAAGGTTTTCTCAAACACTAACATAGTCGTCGACCCAATGCGGGGCAAGTCGTTCCTGTGAATATTGAAATCACTTCCGGTTAGAGCTGTGGCACGAAGCTGTGTAAACAAAGTAGCGTGTGCATTATAAATCCGTGAAATCGTTTTTCGTTTGTTTGCCGAGAACATAGATAATGAATTTGATACAAAAATTCTCGCAGAAACCTATGGTTTGTTGAGTAAATGGCGCCGACAACGACGGGGAACAAATGGCCGAATGCCGAACATCGAGGTCCGATCGCAGTAAAATTTATTTTTAAAAATCGGAAGTACTCTGGTACTTTATATTTTATGCTCGATCTTGTCAGCGGATGAATATTTTTCAGGATGCAGAATAAGTCTCTTATCAAAGGAGAATTACCTTGCATATATATCATTCGAGTCTGCATACAGATGAAGACAACAGTTGGCTTGAAAAGCTAACGCCTTGGCAAGTGATGTGAGTTAGGTAGGTAGGGCAGGCATTTCATAATGTTCACCACCACTCACATCCATGCTTATCAGCATAGGAGACCAAGTGCTCTCCGCACATTTATCACATCGTCATCTTTCGGCCGTCCCGATTCCAAGGAACCATTGCGCCGTGGAATCCTGCTAACTGCTGTTGCGTGTGTCCTGCTCCTCATTGGCAGTCTTCTAACATGGCTAGGTAAAGATTGAGTTGTCTGAGCGCGCGCACACACACACTTCTATTGTATTTTGAACATTCCTCTGGAAATTCTGATAATGTGTTTACTAATAAAATCATCTATAGTGATTAATGCTTAAGTTTTAGTGGTTGATGACAAGTAAGTGGAAAGGGTAAAAATATAACAAAGTAAGTAACAAATAAAAAAGTAAGGTTTTTATTTTTTCATTTTTCCTTCCCCACCCATATCTCCCAATTTCTCATTGAGTCTTTCCTTTTGCTTTTTTATTATCTCAGATAATATCACTCATTTTTTTCAAGCTTTGGAAAAGATTGTATTCACCATCACAAAAGGAATTACTTTGGGACAATATAAACATGTTCAGTGTAAATAACGTTCTACTTGTAATCTTTAAAATATAATTGTAATCTGTTCTTAATTCAGGATTCAATGATGTGTTTGGTGGGAAGATGTCAATGACAGGGCCGCTTCTAATAGCCCTGGCACTACTGCTGCTGCTGCTATCTGTACGTCAGTTTCTTCTGGCTTGTAAACGCAATGGCAACACCCGTTCTTCTATGCGCGTAAGCAGGATATGCATTACATTGTATTAAGATTAACACATTTGTATTGCTTAGCACAAATGTGTGTGAAATGCTGATGATATTGGACAACTCTGTTGAATTTATGTACCCTTAATAGATTAATTTGCCATGAAGTTTATCCCTTTATCTGTTAAACTGAGGATTCAATAAAAATGTTTTCTTCTGGTTGAAAGTGATACAAAATTAAAATTTGCTTATATGAATATCATAAACAAAAGAGAAACATTCTTGCAGAACATAGCATTTTATAATTTAAGAAATTTCTTTTCCTTGAATATTTGTTTTATTGAGCTATTTTTGTTTCAATAGCTGTAGTAAAATATTTGTGTAATGATAGATAGCTTTATGCTTAATACTGCCAGTGTTTTACACATGATGTAGTAATGAAGAAACTAGTGCTTATTAGTGTTGGTGTTTAAAAATTGATGTAGTAGTATGTGGGTGTAATAATAACTAAATTGGTGCTTATTAGTGGTAGTGTTTTTCAGCTTGATGCAGTGAGTGGGGGTACAGTCACTGCAGTGGTGGTGAATCATGATGATGGCCTCCACCCAGCTACTATCATCATGGATCGTTATGATCGCATGAGCTATGAACATGCTGCAGCTTTTCACAGGTTTGTTTTAAACTATTTCCTGTATTTTATTAGTGTTATTACATTTATTTACAAGCTTATGAGATGATAAATAATGAGTTCAACATGTACCAAGTAATAATATAAACACAATGGTAATTGACACCATAATTAACAGTGATACAGAGCTTGAAAAAAATGTTTTTCGGTTTGTTTGTTTGTTGGTTGTTTTTTTTTGGTTTTTTTTTGGGTTTTTTTTTTTTTTTTTTTTTTGCAAACTTTACACAGGAAGATATACATAAATGCACAGACATCTTACTGTGCAATAGCATTTTCTGCACATAATCTTGCTCCATGCTCTGGTTTCATAAAAGTACTTTGTCTCTAAATGAGGATCATTACTCTGTTAAGCTTGAAACACAAATAGATGCATTGAATGGCATCAAAAATAGTATCACTTAGGCATCAGCTGATGTAATTGGCACTCGTTGCAGGCACTCAGTAGATGACTGTGCCCCACCATCCTACCATGAAGTCACCCAGATGAGTAGCAGTAGCAACACGCCATCTTGCACCACACATGATGAGCAAGATGAGTTGCCCCCAACCTACGAGGAAAGTCTGGGTGCTGCTGCTTTTCCTTCCCATATCATGTCTCTCCTTCACCTGCCTATGCAGAGCACGAAATGGGTATTCTCATATCTACTCCCAGTATACCTTCAGTTCCTTCTTGCACAGGGTATGAAGCAGTTCGAGTCACCATGAGCACATCAGCCCAATTGTCGGGAATCCTGGGTTCAGAGTCGATGTCTGCACAGTGCCCAGTCTTACCAGCAGCAACGGTTTACCCAAACAGCATAAGCAAATCTTTACTTGGAACAGGGCTACCTTCGCTGCAACTGGATCCTCACCCAAGCCCCTTGCCTGCTCACTCCAATCATTCTATCTTCCTCCATCAGTCTGGTGCCCCAGCAGGCATTTCTTCGGGCCAGAGGCTGACCCCACCACCCCTGCATCATATGTCTGCACCATCTTCACCTCGCCAACTGTCTGCTCCTGCTTCTCCTCGTCACCTTTCTGCACCATCGTCTCCTCGTCCACCAGGAATCCCAAGTTCTCCACAACACTTGTCAGCACCATTATCACCGTGTCAGCTTTCAGCCCCTTTATCACCTGGCCAGTTTCACTTTCCCCCTCCCCCTCAGCTGTGGGCTCCTCCACATTCGTCAGAAGCACAAGGCACTTCCCATGATGGATACACCTGTTTCACCTTCAACTTTTCTGTCGCATTGCCACAAGAAACTCAGATCATGTCTCCCACAGCCCATGCTTTGCAGAGTCACCAGGCTTTCCCAACTATGGAATGGTCATCAACTATATGTTCTTCCACAGTAGGCTTCACTCGTGGACAGAGTCAGAGACAATTTGACAGTTTGGGAAGAATGATGCAACCAGTGTCTGCTCAGCAACAACAGTGTTACACAGCTTCCCATGGACCATTTCCAGCCCACACAACACCTACGTGTACATCCCAGGGGGAGGCAAGACGGCATCAGAGAGTTACTCCTTTGACTGACATCCAGGAAAGTATATGAGGGTACATGACCTGAGTGAAAGCACTTGAGCTGTCAATGCACATGACAAAATTCTGGTAGTCTTTTTTTTTCAGGTCCATCCTTTAACACTATGTATTCTTCAGCCATTTTATTAGGGCTTACCTATTTGGTTTTTTTAAAAGTACTGCCAAAAGAATTAAAATGTACCATTGTCTGTTGGAATCACTTAGCATCTAAATGTTTCATGGAAGTGCCAGTCTTCTAGTTGTTTGTTACCTTCGCAAAAGCATTTTTGTTTGTGACTGTTTAATGTTCTAACATATCTTATTTATAATTTTGTTTTTTGCTTGCTACCTTTATGCTGATGCAGTAGTCTCGAGGAAGAGAAGCACAGGAAAGAGAAATGTGGAGAGGAGTTTTTCTTCCCTATGAGGGGAAGGTATTTTTGAAAAAAAACCTTGTAGCTGAACAGGGAGTGAACTTTTCATTGGTTCACATTTTGAGGGGAAAGCATGTTTAAAATTGAGCCCTATATTTCCACCAGCTTTTTACCTCCCCTGATAAATATTCATATGCTCGATGGGCAACAGGAGTTGTGCATCACAGGCCTCAAAACCTTCAATTGGAGAACTGCTCCAGAGTTAAGCACACTATACACTAGAACATGGCGCCGTCCCTTATTTATTTAATCTTAATTTCCCAGATCATGTGTATTCAATCTATTTGCACACTCCCCTATTGATGTTTTGGATTCTGCTTGTAATTGGTCACAGTATACACCCAGGAATGTGCATTTCTTTAAGCAGGTGGTGAACCTGCCTTGTAACTGAATCAATTAGTATATACGGGTAACCCAGCTGTTTGTGTGTGCAATCAACGATAACAATCAGTCTGTTTCGTGTTTGTGTCGTGTATCTGTGAAGTCAAGAAGCATTGATCTTGTTGATTAGATTTGATCGAGCATGTGCAATATGTGTGATTTCTAAAATTGCTTGAGACTAGCCGGATAGTTATTTTTAATATTTAAAATTTAATATTTTAGTGCTTTGACATATGATGCAATTATCATCATATAAGTGACATCTGCTTTTTTTTTTAAAAATTGTATATATGTTTATTGAATGCTTGACCAACAACAAAGGAGAAATGTGTGTTCCTGAAAATTAATATATGACTGGACTTGTTTTGAAAAAATGGAATAGTGTTTCAGTATTCTGTTACATTTTAAAAGACTGTATTTTAACTAGGCTATCATTCAGGTTCTGTTTCAACTAAATAAATGGTTCCAAGTACATGTATTTCCAGATTTTTAACTATTGGGGTTAATTTTAAAAAAAAGTAGTTGCTTCATTCTTGGACAAAATGTGTCATCAGATGATTAGCTGCTGCTTCTTACAGTAGTTTTCAGTTAACTTTTTGGTCTCTTCTGGAATTTTTTTTTAAATGGATAGGTAAGCTAGCACTGTCTAGTATCTGCCTTTTTTAAAAAAATATATATATTCCCTACTTTTTCCCATACAACTTCATTGCTGGAACTCCTCAGAGTGTATGTTTTGTATTTGGCTGTGAAATCTTTGTGATAATGTTGTTTTATTTTTTAAAATTCAGTTAACTTTATTTATTATATTTTTTGACAGACTTTGTTACCTTTTGTAATATTGATTACACATGTCATTTATGACCAGTCCATTACATATATATATATGTTGTCTGCATGATTCAACCATTACAGTAAAACCTCTTTATTAAGACCTCAGTTACAACCCACAAAATGCTATGTAAACATCATCTCTTTTACGACTACCTCCCCAACCTGACTTATGAACGACAGTTTGTGATATTTTACAACCTTTTTGCAAACGATGCATAATGAAAAAAAACATAGTACATTTTAAAAAGCTGCTTCTGGTAGGCTGCTTCTCATATATTACATTTTCTAAAAAAAATCACATAAATTTTGAAAGAGACTGCTTGTTCCATGGGTCACCTGTCATATCACACCAGTCATAGCTGACATGTTGTCCCAACACTGAAAGTCAGATCCATCCAGACTTAAAAGACGCATCAACCTTCAATGACAGAAGTAGCTATTAACGTCAAATATTATCAGCTTAGCCATGCATTGTTCGAACAAGTTTAGCTACTATCGTCCTAAGCGAAAATGACCGCTTTGCAATACCATTCACACAATGTTGCATAGTGCCATTTTCTATTAATTTTATTTTAATTCTGCAGATGTTTGGTTAAAATCTCACTATGTTTTAGTTTAGGGGTTCTTATTAAATAGACTTGGAGATGTTAGATTAATATGAAATAGGTGTTACTCCCCGGGCATTAATTTACCTGGACCTGGTCGATTCAGTGTTGGGACCATGTGGTCACGGCAGAGTGGATATGGCTTCTGGTTAAAATGACCGCTCCTACTACACCACCACCACTACCACACACAGACACAATGTCTATTAAAAAAATAAAATTATTGTGATCGCCTGTTTGTGCTTTATTGGGGCTTTATGCAGAAATCACATTCAAAATATATGGTACATTTTTAAGAGAGCGTCTGTCTCCACTACACAGATTCATTGCTCTTATCTGGAGAGTTAGTTTCCCTATAAATCTTCAGTTCAGCCTAAAAATGGCAGAATAAACTTGACCAGGTGGAAACAAAAATTCATATGATTTTTATGAGCATTATTTCAACATTGCAATAAACATTAATTTATAAGTATTTGAAGTCATGGTTAATGGAATGGAAGCAGACTGGTTAATCTTCCAACTACTACCCTTCTAAATTAAGAATCGATTTTGGTGGATTTTAGATAGTCTTAATAGAGAGGTTTTACCGTGCTACTTTAAAAAGTTTGTGTGGATGACAGTATGTCAGCAAAAATGAAGTTTCAAGTAATAACTGAGCAATATTGTCAGGTCTCACTTCTGCCTTTGTAACGAATGATCAATTGGTTATAATTATGCATGTGACAGCATACATCATCGTTGCATATTTTGATTTAATCTTGTCCAACGGCTCCAGAGATTATAAAAATGTGAACTATGCCTGGAAGTATTATTTATTGAAGCTTTTTAAAACAAAAAAAATCAGATTACATTTCATCTCTTTTTCACTCCTCAAATTTCTCCATTTCTTTTATAGGACAAATGCACTGAATTTTATATAAAGTTTATAAAAATATCTGTAAAATACTTTGACGAAATTTTGTGTTCAGTTACCTGATGTACTGTTTATTGGATTACAAATTTATCTCTTCTTTTGTTGCCTTAAGCAAACTTTTTGACACAAATTTTGTGTTATTTGGACCAAAAAAGAAGCGGAGCTAATTCTTGTCATGCTGCTAAATTAAGACACTATTTTGGGTTTGCATGTATTTGTAAAGCTTAATCAAGATATTTTTAATGAATTTCAATGAAAGTGCAATAAAATAATCATAAATGAAAAACAGAATTATTTCTTTGAATTGAAACATTTGATTTTTTGAGATAGGTGGATGGGGGTTTGGTTTCACTTTTTAAATGATGATAATTTTGTATATCCACTTAACGCAGTGACTCATGTCTGTCATAAGTCATGTGACTTATACCTCTTAGCAGAGCATGGAATGTTTGCGTGAATCAATACAAATTGCTATTTTGGCAACAATAAGTTCATACTGAGGACCATAAAGTGCATAGATTGTTTTACTTTGTTATAATTGTGTAAATGTTTCTAGAAAGACACTATTTTATACAAAACTAAAATTGCCATAAATAAATATTTTTTCAACAAATTGTGTCTTAGGCTGTCATAATAAAAGTTGAAAAGTTTCCTTAGCGATTGAGAAGAGATGATTCATAAAAGGTAGGGTGTGGCTACGCACATTTGGTAGTGGAAGTAAACTGGTTGGCATGTTGACATGTTTTACCTTTTTTTAAAGTGAATGGCTACAAGTATTGCCATTCTGTTCATTTAAGTTACCAAAGAAAATACATGTATCAGTATTCAGCCAACTATACTGGTGAGTTTTTGTTGTTTAATTAGTGGCAATAAACACTGGACAGAATCTTTATTCACCATTGTGATGTAATAGTTGTGGATGTTAATTGTTTTCACATGCACAACCTGCATATCCATGTTGTAAGCAATAAAAAGTATGTCTGTATATATTACAATTGAAAAGTGGCTGGTTTTTTATTTGCAGGTGAATGAATTCCAAGTGACTGGGTTTTTGCTTTTTTTTTTTTTACAAACATTATGACTAATGGAGTTTGGTTGGACACTACAAAACATAGTTATGATTAGCATTGAAAATGTGTCACATCAGCAGATTTCTCAAAGGAGAAACATTAAGCTGGAAAGTTTGTGAAAACGATTTTGAGTTGTTGCGATGTTCAACGCCGTTGTCACACCACAGCAAGAAAAGCTTAATGTAAGACCATGCAAGTGCTTTGGCATGGGAACCGATCCTTTCAGGGTTTTCATTTAAATCCTATGGGCTAGGACCAGAATTGTGTCATCAATCTTCCAGTCACGCGGCTGATAAGGCTAGAAAGTGTAATATGTTTCGTTGATATTTGATCGACGTATACCCAAAGGCCTTGCGGGGAGATCGTACCTGGCTACTTACTAGGAAGCACAGTAAACGGGTTATCAGAGAAAGGACATGGAGAACGAAACTCGTGTCAGGTAAAGGAACGAATGACAAATTGCCTGTGACACATGTAACGGGACAGCCGCCGCTTTGAACTGAAGTGCTTGGTGCACACAACCTTAGCAACTGTCGGCTTTCGCACAAACCCTCACTAGGAGACCGGCAGTGGAAACACAAGCCTGATATATTTTGTTGAAGACATTCTTTGGTATAAAATGCATTTGTTCGTTACATGAGGAAAAGGCCAACCTTGCGATCTTTGGATGTGTGTATCGTTCCAGTAGAAAACGATAACAAGACACCGACTTTTACTACTGCTTATTAAGGTGAGTTACAAATGTTTAATGGTGTAGTGTTGGGGTGCCCAACCTACGCCCCGCTCATTTTAACCACACACAACATAATTTCATTTTTAACGTCATGATTCTGGCAAAACTGCCATGTTCTGGCCCGCGAGATATATCACGTCCAGTGCGGCTCTCGGTTGGGCACCACTGGTATAGTGGGCTGCAGTTTTTTCTTCTGATCGATGACTGGGTAAAGCTCAGTGTAAGATATTATTTCCCTAAATTTGGATAAATACCTTCCCTCGCCTTCCATTCTGGTGATACCACCACGTGTGGAGGTCGATGGAATGCATCAGGATTGTGCATGCAGACGTTTAGGTCAAGGAAGATAATGGGTGAGCTGGGACCATATGTTATTTAAGCGTTTCTGTGTACAAAAAAGACGGCATGATTTTGAATTCTTTCTGTGTAGAGTGATGTTTTAAGAAGTGTATCTGGAGAATGGAAAGGGGCTATTCGTTCACATCATGGGGAAACAATATCTTGTACTGAGCCAGTCGTTACAGGCTGTTATTTCTAGTTTTAAAAAGTCGTAAACCTTTTATTGCAATCAGTATTTCTCTTTCTTGGGTTACACTCTCAGACTGCTTCATCCTTGAACAGCAAAATGTGCAACATCAAAGAACAGCAGCTTTTATCGTACAAAGAACTACGTAGAGTGTCTTAGAAGACAGACATCAATGTAAGTGTAACGGGATTTCTTACTGTGTTTCTCTTTGGGCACACGCTTTTCCCACTCTCTCAAACTACTGGCCGTATTCATCGAATTTTGGAGAGACGTGACGTGGGCAGGGGTAGTGCTCGAAGGCGCGAATGTTCGAGCTCGAACATAACGGACATAACGCAACACTCATCCATTTTTTTAAAAACTAAACTGAAAGAAACATGCAATTAAGTAACTAAAGCAACAAAGAGGTCTAATCACGCGACATTTTCGCACACATCGAATGGCATTGATGGAATATCGGTATTTTGCTGTGCATGCTTGAATATCTAAAATTCTTAACGTTCCCGACTAAAGTATTTAGCTTGAAAATGCAATGAAACAGTGGTTTGTCTCATTTTGAAAACTTACCGTTAAAGATTTTGAACCAGTCAACAATGAAAGTATGACTTGAAGGAACTCTTCAAGAAGGATATAAATATACTTATACCAACACGAAAGTCCTGAGTAAATAAATAATGAAGCAACAAAAGTTCGTGACATCTCTGTCTCTCATTGAATTCATCATGTCGTTTGCTATGCAGCCACAATGGCCAGCATGAGCCAGCTGGTGGAGGACGTCTTCACGTGCTCGCTGTGTCTGGAGAAGGTGCGCGAGCCCCGCACGCTGCCATGCCTGCACACGTTCTGTCGTTACTGCCTCAGCGCCTACGTGCGGCAGAAGGTGAAGGACTGGGTCTTCCCATGTCCCCTTTGCGGCCAGGACACGCGTCCCAACACTAAGGGCCTGTCCGTGGATCAGTGGCTGGACACCTTCCCTGCCAGTAACTTCCTCACTCAGGTAGGCCCATAAGCCTGCGTTAATAAAAGGCCTTCTTGAACGACACTCTTTCAATTGACGGTCATCTAACAAATGTGCCATAGTCACGTGTTCAATATTATGTGCCCAGTTATGAAGATCCTTTAACGGCTTATTAGTATTATGCGTTTCTCATTTATCAGACAGAATCATCCCGTTGCCATAAATTCAGTCATAGTAAGTATTTCAAAAGACACTGCTCATCAAAGTAAAACTTCTGCGCATGATAGATTTTCTCCCTACGCGAAATTTTATCGATGACCAATCGAAAAAATAATTACAAGCTGGTGCACGTTCATTTTTGCTTTTTCGCAGTTGATGAGAGTTCTGGAGGCGCGGCAAGCAGAACACGCATGTGACATCTGTCGACAAGAACAGGTGTTGGTTGAGGCTATCGTATGGTGCCGCACGTGCATGGAAGCCCTTTGTTCCGATTGCCAGCGAGTGCACAAGCGGTCTCGTGCCTCGCGAGATCACGAACTGTTCAGCATGGACAGTCTGGTGCACGATCCCCTGGAGAAGCTCGTGGGCTCGGGTGCACGTGAGGGCGCGGCGCGGTGCCTGGAACATCAGGGCAAGACGGCCACACTAGTGTGCGTCGCATGCAAGAAACTGGTCTGCGAGACATGCATCTCCCTGACTCATGCTGCATGCCGCCGCATTGAACAGGCCGAGAAAGTAGGGCCAGGCTTCTGTGGGGACACGCCAGCCAGTCAAAGAACAATAAATAAATCAATGTAGAAATAAAAATTTCATGGCGCTCTTATCTAAGGTCATAATGACCAAAATAATTTATTAATTATAGAGAAAAATAGTCTATTCAAACAGAAGGACTCATTTGTTTAGCAAGTTCAGGAAAAAATCGTCGTAAATGTAATCATAGAAACGAGACTCTCGCCAAATTCAGCCTCATGGTCTCCCAAGTTATCTTTGCCATGAATTATTGTTTTTGTTTTTTGTTGTTTTGTTGTTGTTGTTTGTCTCCTTTTTTTTTCACGTTACATTCATTTCAGGCGATACCGTGCTTTCGCAAAGATGTGGCAGGCGCCATGCAGCACTTGATGACGCATGTACAAGCGACTCACAACGAGGTCAAGTGGGTGGAGGACCAGCTGGACAAGCTGACCCACTCACGGGAATTTGTCATGACAGCAGTGGAGGATCTCAAGCGGCGACTGCTCGAGGCGGTCGAGAATCGTAGTTCCAAGCTTTTGGCGGAACTGGAGACCGTGTACAGGTTTGTATTGCAGTAATCCAACGCTCTGTCTGTCCATCTGTTTTGTATAAGTATGACATACCACATTACAATATATACATGGCGATACTAAAATGTCAGTCCCATTTCCACTTTGCTCCCTACTCCACCCACTGCACTTAGTCACATGTTCTTCTATACAAATCACTTGTTTCAACGACAACGATAACGATGATGGATAGCGGATGATGTCGGATGGATGACGACGATGGACAACGGCAACGGTGGTGACGATGACAACGACGATGATTGTTTTCAGAAAACAAAGACAAGACTTTGTTGCTCGCGGTGAAAAGAGCCGAGAACTGGGCAGAATACTGGGCAAAACGGTCAATTTCTTGGAACATCTTCTGGCATACGGAACAGAATGTGATATGTTGAACAACTTTGACAATGTCATACAACAGACTCGACTTGTTGATACACAGGTAAACATTTTTTTTTTAATCTCTCTCTGAAGAGTTCAATAATATGTCTGTGTTGAAAATATTTGATTGAATTGGGTTCACGCGCCACCGTGTATGTGTGTGTGCACGCAGGCCTCATTCTAGTTAATTCAAGTGGAGTCATGTGACCTTGTTGAATTCTGTATAAAATTTAACACAATCAGTATATATCATTCTCACAGCAGGTGTCCAGGATAATTCCTGGCATTTGTTGAAAAGCTCGTGCGCGGGATGCCGAACTTTGTGCCTTACAATTGTTCTATCTGCTCTAAGATTGCTGCTTTCAAGCACGGAAATGACGACATGGTCATTGAAGTTTACTCCTGGACAAAAAAGCCACAGAAACCTTACTTTCGCTGACGTCTCTGGGGGACGTCAAGGTCGTTAAAAACAGCGGCCGCAGTCCAAAAGAGCAGCCCAAAGAAGAGAACACTAAGAAGGCTTCGAGAGGAGACAAGTCGGAGAGGGCTGCTGCTATCGTGGCGACGGCTCGCTTCAGCCCCAGAAAACTTAGTTCTCTTCAGGGGAGTTCACCCCGAACTTCCTTCAGTACAACTCCGAGAACCAAGCTGGTGGCCACGTTCTCCGGCCGAACAAACACTGACACCATGAGGACAGATCTGAGGGGCATTGTCTCGCTCAGGTCAGGGGACATCATTGTTATGGACTTGCATTTTCGTAATAAAAGGTTTGTAGAACCTTTGTCCCTGTACTGAACATGTCTTCGATTTAAAAGATAGCGACGACAGAAGTGTTTTATAAAGAATTGAGACATTGCAGATATTAACTTTAAAAGTACGAAAATGTTGAAAGTAATTTTCTAAAAGATGAAGAGGTAAAAAAAAATTCCAAAACATTGAAGGCAAGCAAATACAACTTTAAATATTACGTTAATCAATGGTGGTTTATATTGTGTCAGTAAATAACCTGTTGTGGACTGGGCAGGCTGAAGAAGTTCAGTCCTCGAGGAAAGCTGATATCTGTGGTGGACACGGGTGAGTGTCCGTATGGAATGGCACTTATACCAGATATGGACCTGGTGGTGACGCACCCTCGATCGCGCGAGTTTGTGTTCGTGGCGGCCGGAGGAACGTTGCAGGTGTCCGGACGAATCAAGACACACAAAAGTTATTACAGCCTTGCGTCCTCTGCGGCCAGCGGTCTACTTGCTGCAGTGGCAGCCAGTCCTCCTGAACCGACCTCCATAGACATGATTTCCTTCGAGGGAGAGGTAATGGCATCGCACTTACGTGGTCATGCATCTTAATAAGTTAAAAAGTCGGTCTGGGAGGCAGCAAAAACATAAGCTGAAATGCCACATAACCAGTTCTGTGGTATTTGAATTATTTAATTTGTTCCTTGCTTTTTATAGTGAAAATATTTTAGTAGCAATTTTTAGAAATAATTTAGAAATAGTTTCGTCGGTAAATAAAAGAACTGCGTAAAAAATAATGGTGCTACGAATTGAATTTTAATTCGTGTGAAAAATACGGTAAAAAATAACAACAGTCTTAAAAGTTTTTTTTTTTTTAGCTGAGTATTTACTTACAAATTGTTCTCAGGTACTCAAGACGATTTCCCTGGATCGAGTTCGCTTTCCCCTCCAACCAAAAGACATCTTCTTGCCCCCATCAGGAGACGTTCTCTTGCTGTTCGGCGCCAAAGAAGCTCTAGTATGCCTGACAGAAGATGGTTCCGTCAGGTACAGTACCCAGCAGCACGACATGAAACGTCCCGTGTCACTGGTCGGCGACCTGTCAGGAAATGCGTACGTTGCCGACACTGAAGCCAGTAAAATTCACGCCATAACTGCCGACGGCAAATATCGCGGAGAACTGCTGTCTCGGAAAGATGGGGTGCGAGAGCCACTGGCTTTGGGTGTGAATGACCAAGGTCAAATTCTGGTAACGCAGACAAATGGCGACGTCAAAGTGTACAACCTTTAGATGTCAAACCTTGTAGACGATAGTTGCCAGCAGTGACTAATCACATTTGCTCCATTGCTTGCAAGATATTAAGGATGAGGTAAACCAAAGTAACAAGAGCTTCACAGATACAGATCAATTTTATGGAAGGATGATGATTGATGATGATTATTATTATTATTTTCATTGTGATCTTAGCTTTAGATTGTCTGCATTCCCAGTTCATAACATTATTTTTTTGAGGCATAAAGAATGAAAAACCACACACACTCTGTTTTCATAGGCAATCATCTTCAGAATAACAGCGTGATATGGACAACAGATGCATTAAGCTGTGACCAAACTGTACAGATAATAATACAACCTTTATTTTGATAGTAAATAATAATAATAACAACAACAACAATGCAAAATTTGTAAAGCGCATACTCACACTCCTAAGGAGTATGCTCTTAGCGCTTAAGAACAAGAACGAAACATGGAGAGCATAAGAGACAGGAAAAGAAATCACATGAACTATAAAAGAATAAAAACCATACTAAACGAAAAATAAAATACAGAAAAAGACAAAGAGGAACCAAATAACAAGAACAAAAGCTGAGAGTAACATGATATTGGTAAAGGAAGGATGTGAAAAAGGACTAGAATTATGGGAAAGTTTGTTAGGAGTAATGTTTATAGAAGAGGTGCGTTTTCAGTTCACATTTAAAGGATTCAACAATGGGTAGGTGACGGATATGGAAAGAGAGAGAGAGAGATCAATATTCATCAGAAGGACCACCTAGAATTACATAAGAAAATTTAGGGAAACATTATGTGGACGATTTCACTAGTGATTTATTGGACATTTGCAGAAAAGACTTCCACAAATAATAACAGATGTAACCCTTGCTTCTTTGTGCGACGTGATAAAAGTGGAAATGGAAAAGGTTACAAATGTTAAATGGATCATCACAGTGATGCATTGGGAACACCTCATCGCATGCTTGTGATGAGATTGATTGTGGAGTTATACAATTAGTCAAGCACGCCATCCCACGTGACTGCCATACGTCATGTCTACATCCTCCGAGGCTCTGTGTACCTGGTGCCTTCCTGCAAAGAACCTCTAGAAACGTTTCGTGTCAAACCGCGTGCAGAACTCTCCCGCACGACCTGCAGGTACGTACTACCTGGTTCGCCGACCCCTGAACTTCGAAGACCGCTGGCCAGAGTTTTCCGATCGCCCACTTCCTCACCGGCTGAATTGTCTGGGGTTGTAAGCTTGACAGCCGGTGAGCTGATGTGGGGCAAGAACCTGTGGGAAGGCGACTTGGGCAAGTTTCTACTCGAGTCTCTTGTGCTGAGCCTTGACAGCGAGGGAGAGAGCGACGAGGCTCCGGCTCGGCTGGAGGTAATCTTGGATGTCGAGTACATATTGTACAGTGCTGGGAAGTAGGTCAAGGATGAAGGGGCGTAGAGGGGGAGGTCGGACTGTAGAATGCGGCGGCGTTTCTCTCGCTTTTTGTTTTCCAGCCGCTGCTGACGCAAGTCCTCCCTTCGCTCTTCACGGATGTGACTTCGAACACTCGCCGCAAGTTCTCTGAATGAGGAGTTATTTTTGCATGTTAGGCGTTTGTCTTTCGCATGTGTGTATCTTTCCTACCAGATGCCGTACTTGTGAAGAGCGTAAAGTCGTTGCCCTGGGACAGTATGGGGAACTCAAGGACGACCGTTCTATCTCCGTAGTTAAAAGGCAGTGTCCAGACACCACAGACATAACTTTATTTCTGAAGCTCTAGTCTTAAAGAAGTGGCACAGATGCCATAGGATAAAGTAACAAACACTAATAGAAAGACAAGCAATGTCTTGGTCTGCACACAGCTTCGCAACTTCGGAGACAAGACACTTTCTCTTGGTTTCCCTACATTGCTCCGGAGCAGCGTTTCCCTTAGCTTTATAACTGCTGTACAAGGTAGTTTGGGTGATATTCTTTTCTTAATTTCAGAGTCCTATCTTAACTTCGACAAACTTAAGCATATGAAATATTCGGCAAATACATTTTCTTGTCGATTAACAGCTTTAAGAAATTGCAACAAACGTATTTCCCCATAGAATAAATCCTTACACACATGTCCACATAAAACATGAATAAGGAAAAGAACCATTTCATTGATAATAAAACAGAAGAAAAATAATCAGACCACTGATTAAACATTTACAAACAGGAAGACAATGTGTAAGATGTGAACTTACTGGTAGCTGATTTCGCCATTCTTGTTGGACTGCATTCTTCTCGCTACTCGCATCATGTCGTCGCTGTCCAGAGGCACTCGAACTCTCTGTGTGCATGAGTGAAACACAGGATTATCATCATCCTGAAGACAACTTTGAAACTTCCGTCTTTATTTTATCCGACACGTGTTGTCAGACATGTACACTAGAAAAAAAAATATCAATGAATGAAATAAGTAAAAACGCAAACACAAAGCAGGCAATACTGTTTGTTTACAGAGCTGAGGCATACTAAAGTTCTAAGCAATACTGAGTCGAACACGTCACTTTGCGCCACCAGTTAAAAATAGCTTGATCAAAAGTGTAAGGGTTTATACATGAAACCAATTTCAAGGACACAGTGTGAGTACGGATGAGAAAGGTGTTTGCTACAGAGAAAATGCACGCATAGTAACAGTGACTTGGAGGCTGTGAGGTTAGTAGGAAGACAAATGGGAATTTGAGAGAAGTGTAGCTCTAAGCTCACCTTTAGACCTCTAATAAAGTTTGCTTCGGACACGCACAGTCGACTGTCGGTATCAAACACTCGGAACAGATCAACGACACGAATGCCCATCGTGCTTAGGTACCTGATTAGCAATGAGACTGGATCCTCTCTCTTGGCTGAAACACACACATGGTGCACAGACACCTAAAACTGATCCAGTTTAAAAAGCAGTCTTGTGGTGATATTGATTAGTGAAGAAGATGAAATAGAACAAAGCGAAAAGAAAGAAATCGCGTGAATGTAAACCAGTCAGTGACAGTGACAGTGAACAGATTTAAATTTCGTCCAATACGAAATAATTCCATGATTAGATTACTAGGATGATTTCTTTACATTAAAAATAAAATATTATAAATTACAGCTGCCAAAGTTTGACTAAACATTGACTAAAAAATTTAGTAGAAGGCTGCAAAGCTGTTAACAAGTCGTAGTTAAAGGTTTGTTAATTTGGTGACATTGCAGTATTAGTACGCATTTAATCTGCTACATTCGTTTTAAGTTCATTCACATGCGCATTAAACAGTGTGTGAGAGAGACATGGGAGTTTTCAACGAAGTGACTAAACTTTACGTGAACCGGAAGGTGAAATACCCTTAAACGGGTCTCATTCTTGAGAAAGATCGCTTCAGGATATTTCCGCAAAGTGACGTGTTCATGATAGTTACAGATATTTTACAGGCATTGTATGTCCTTTCTGACATATACTCGCCAGTCATTTAAATGAACAGTAGAATTTAAATTTAAATGAACATTTAAGTCGTATCGAAACAAATATGAGCTCACTTCTCTGAACGCCGAAGATGTCTCGTGTGGTAATGACACCACCATGCTCCATGGTAAACTTTCGCCTCTTTGCTATTTCTGCTGCCTTGAACGCAGTTTTAGCGTCGATAGGTATCTCCTGCAGAACATATAGAATAACTATGCGTTTTTTCAATCTTGCATAAGACACGCTAAGAAGAAATTGCATTCTCAGAAAATGGACAGCATTTCATCGGTGAACAGCACTCACATTAATGCACTCACTCTTTTACGAGCTCTCCGGGGATGAAACTCGTTATAACGTGTGCTCACAATAAAAGCCATAGTGCGTACTGATCAGAGACATTTTCTAAATTATAGGTCACATTTACATTTTAATGATTTTTCCCCATCCATATTGTCCTGGTACGTTTTCAAATTTCAGTTATAGCTTCTTTTGCTCGGAGGATTGACTACAAAAGTAACTATTCATCAGAAATATCATTTAAGACATTTATTTAGGAAATGTACATTGGTTTCCTAGGTCTTCCCAGTACGAAATCCCTTTCGCTCCTGTCTTGATCTATCTTGGTACTGTATATTTCTTCTCTGTTTTTAAATGGTTAAAACTTTCTTGATTTCATGTTTTCTTGAGTGCGCACGCATGCACTCACACGCAATTCTTGCGCTGAAAGGCTCTCTCTAATGTACACCGAACTACTCACCGCAAGGCTCAGAAAGGTGATACGTGATGAAGGTCTGTCGAGAGCTTCCAATAGTTTCATACATCCATCCATCGACACTGGATTGTGGCCGATCTTTATAATGTATTAAGCATATCTTAAAGTTAATTTACCATCCCATGTACTGCTATGCTTTTATAAAGAAAACAATAATGCCCAGAAAGGATTATTTATAGTACATGTATCAATGTTTTGCTTTAATCTGAAGGGCACATTAATATAATTCTTAATGCCTCAAACTACACTCTCAGGCAGTGGTAAGTGTCAGGTTCCAAACAAACTATAGCAACTTTGGTTATTTGTTTTGTACAGTTCCATCGTTTTACTGGTGCCTGCATGTAAGCGTTTGTTTGAGAGAGAAAGAGAGAGGTGGTCAGCGACACACACAGACCAAAGAAGCAGGCAGAGAGAAAGGCAGACAAGAACACATTCAAACTCACCTCTAGCACCTCTAAAGTCCTGTTCACACTCAAGGCTCGAGCCAGATAAGGGATACAATCCCAGTTGACACGGTTGTTAGAGATATCCAGCTTCTTCAAAGTACGATTGCTCTTTAAACATGAGTTTTAGTCTTGCTAAGATATATGATCATGCTCCTTGAGAGAAATGTCGTACTTTTTGTTTATGCAATATACAGAAAAATTCGAAAATTCCTGTCGCAACAGAACCTAACTGTAATGACACTTGTTACTGTTAGAATCTACTCTAACGTGAACATCACCTTGTGAACCAAAAGCCAGAAACTGAGGCTGATTGTATAATTAAGCACAAATGCCTAACATTTCTGCAACTCATTAACAATCGGGCCAACAGCAATAAATAAATAAAATAAAAAGCAGTTTACTGCCTTGCAAATATTTTCACAAGAGAAAATAAAAATAATATGAGGTAGTGAATAACAATCTTAATTAATGGACAAGTAGGTCTTGTCTGATTAACACGTCACAGAAGTGTGTGCATTTGTTCAGAACATGGGAAATACAAAGATTTTGAAATTTGAATTTCGCCAGTAATGACTTCTGATTTGTTGACGGGTTCTATATGCAAAACGCAAGCTGGGGAACCAAGTGATGTGACTCACTCGAAGTGCCTCGCTGAGAGACAGACTTCCTTCCCAGGCCAGTCCGTTCCAAGCTAGGTTCAGTTCAGCAATGCTGCTGTTACGGGAAAGACTGTTACACAAGGCCACTCCACCCCCTCCTCGGATCATGTTCCAGCTGAGATTTAAACACATCACTGTGTTGTTGATACCTTAGGAATGCAAAGCAATGAAACAAAAACCACATCAGACCTTACACGTCAGGGTGATTCGTGTAATTCGTGTGTTTAAGAATATGTACACATATTTATCGGCAGATACATTAAATGACCAGAGGGATGCAAATTTGTTCTAACGATCGGGTAAGGCCTACTGCAAAATACCATTTCCCCAAAGCTGTGTGAAAACCTTCTTCCCATCTCTAGATACACGCCTACAAGCATTACCATAAACCGAAAAAGGACAAAACCGAGACATCTCGATATGCGTAATTCACATAAGTTCCCAGCTCTCCCATTGGCTAAGGCCCTCACGAAGTAAAGATGTCCATAGTCTATCCTGAAGTCTATGTTGTCAACCACTTTCTGAGCAAGGCGTAAACATGACATAATTCTCAAATAACTCATCTGAAAATATCTCACCAATAGCGGTGCCCAGCTGTCTGCCTCCTCTAATATCTATCTTGTTCTTGCTGAGATTCATACAGATGACAGAGGTGTTTACCTGAGAAGGACATTGTTCAAAAATGCAAAGAATGCAATGGGAAAAACGAAAACTTGTTGAAAAAATTTGATCAATTAATAAAATACACACCCACACTTACCTGCAGAAAATTTGACGTGGTGCGTCACACACACACAAATCCTGTGTGTGTGTGTGTGAAATCTCTCTATATATATATACAGTGTGAAATATCTCTATAAATATATTGTGTGTGGGTGTGTGTGTGTGTGTGTGTGTGTGTGTGAGAGAGAGAGGAGTAAGAAACAATGCATGTCAAGAAATGAATTACTTACTTGTAGTCCGTTCAGTATAAATCCTATTTCAAAATCTCCGATACTGCAATCTAGTGTAGAAGGAAAAAAAACCCCAACAGTTTATTAACTCGGAAGAAACCCCTCTGGATAATTCATGTCTTCAACGTAAAAAAAACAACTAGATGCAGGAAAACACTTTTTTGTCAACTATTTAAGATCACAACAGCAATTAAAAGAATTCGGGGAAAAAAACGGTTACGTGATTCACCATATAGTTCATAGCAGTTGATGCTGCATTAATGTTTCATCCATCAGTCGAATCTATGAACCGTACCTGACAGATTGATGTGACTAAGCCAGTTATTTGCTGACAGTAAATCTCCCAGAGATCGTGCTCCTTTCTCGTCCACAATATTGCAGCTGAAGTTCTGAGATAACATCGAAATAAATTACAAGAAATAAATAAATAAAAATGTTCATTAATAAAACTAATGGTGAAAAATATGGGTTACTAAAATTGAAAAGTCTACAATTATGTTTTTCATAATGATTAGATGCTTCTTGAGAGTATTATTGTTAAAAGATACGAGCAGGGATAAAAATAAATATGACCATTGATTTAAGATTTTTTCAAAATATGTTCATACTGTTTCCTCAGATTCCTGTTCTGACTGACAATGACCTCTGAACTGACTAAAACATCGTAGACGTAGTGTATATTGCATATAAAAGGACACACTATCAACAACACACAGAGCTTCTGTGTACCAGTTTTATGACGTATATATTTCGCTGAAGGCTGTCAGCGATATAGGCGATGCTGTCACCGGTCATTCCGTTACAGGACAAGTCTACTTCCTCCAGGCGAGAGTTGTGCTGAACTCCAGGAAGAAAAGATGGAGGTGTTAGCAAACATTCCAGAAGAATAAAAGTAGTAGTGCACACTTTCATACAACAGCGCTTGAATTGTAAGCTTCCAAGCAGACAACAGAAAAGTAAGCGAACCGACTGTCACAATTGTGCTGGAGACGCATTGGAGACCCAAAATCATTCACTGAAAAATACTACTTCGCCTTAATACACTGTGAGTATGTGATCGAACACAACTAGTGACAGCTGTCCATCAAAAAATAAAATCCTAATACTTTTGTTCGTATACCTGTAGTGCAAGACCCAGAGCTTTGGCCTCAGCGGCGTTTAATCCGCAATGGTTCAGCTGCATGCGTGTCAGAAACAGTTGGTGAATGATCTTCAGACGAGGCGGGATGCCCAGCTTCATGCATGTCTGCTCATATGTCACGTGACCGAAATCTGTATTTTGTTGTGTCATCGACTCTGCTCTTTCTTTCAAGATAAGATCAGCACGCTCTTCCACTTTGTAAAAGAAAAGCAGAAAAATAGAAAAAAACTATATCCAAAAATAAACAATGGAAAAGCAAACAGTATCTTGTCAGCGAATTCAGCTAAAATTAAATAAAATTATCTTCTAAACCTGAAAAAATTTAAGATGCAGAATAAAGGAAAGCAATTAAGCGCATCTCGTGCTCCCTTAACAGTATTTCGTGAAAAGAAAACTCATTATCTTTAGCAGTTTTAGTGCACTGCTAGAAAGAGAACATCGACTATCTCTTGGGCACTTTCGGCATATGTTTAGGACCCCCTATTCAGAATCGGGCATTAATGTGCTCTGCTCACTATCGTTGAAGAATCTTTTGTGACCATCATGGCTGAGAGACGTGTAATCTTAAGATAGTCAATACTGAACAACTTCTGAAAGTCACGTAATCAAGTTGCGCTGCCTTCGGTTACAAGCTTATAGAATATGCAGGGAACACACATGTAGATACTTTGATAGTTTTTTTTGGATGCGGTTATCTTTAATTGACACCTCTGGATTTAGACACTTTTCATGACACAAACAAACAAACAAACAAACAAAACCAAAAACAAAAAACAACAAGCACACAGATAAAAAATCAAGCAGGGATCACTAAAAGCAGAGTAAGAATAAATTTTAAAAAAATTAGGCAGTTTATTATTGTCGTGTTGCTCCATCCACCTCCTAATTAAGATATTCGGCAATAGTAAGACCACCAAGGACAAGTAAGTTTTATGCCAAAGCCAAAAACACTAACGATAACCCGAAAGAAGAAAGAATCTTAGTAGTGCTAGGATACTAAATAAAATTATCTCGAAAGAAGAAAGATTCTAAGAAGGCCAGTGAAAGGAGACAAGAAGTTATTACATAATATTACTTTGTAATCCGCAGGGAAAGCAAGATAAAACCTTCAAAAATAAAATCAAAGCAGTTAACTTTTGTAAAATACAGCACTGCCCACACAGCTTATTCACCAAGAGTGGGTGATTATACCTGTCAGTTATAACGGACTAGTGGTTTACCTTCTGGCTCAAAATCTGAATCGTACTGATTGTCGTCGACGAAGCAAATTTTCTTTTCACGGTGTCGTCTAGGTTGTCTGGTCAGATCCCCGCTACTGGAGCAAGTTTCCTCATAGCATGGAGTGCTTCGAGCACGGTTTTCGCTAGCGTAGCACATGTACTCTTCAACCCCTTCGCTGCTACTGCTAGATTCAGGAGTAGGAGACCTCTTCACCGAATGCATTGTCGTCCAACATCTTGCACTTTTTTTCTTCATGGACTGACTTCTGTAGCTGGCTTGCGTTGTCCTTGGAGGATATCGAACAATAGCGCTGTCCTGTCTGTCCTTCCCGAGATTAATCTTTTTTATCTGTCTAGTCACGGCGGAAGTGGGTAAGTTAAGGTTAACATATGTACTGAGGAATATTGGCTCGTAGAGTATGTCCAAATCACCCTGAAAATCTTCAGTAAAATCCTTGTCGTGCTTTCTCGAAATTGTATCTTTCAGCCCTCGCTTTTCTTTTGCTTTCTTATACTTTCCTGCCGCCACTTTCTTCGACGCCACATTAGACTTCACAGAGGCCGTAATGTCACGCTCTTCTGGGGCTATACTGCCTCTGCCTCCCAATTCGTCTGGTTCATCACTCAAAGAGGTAGGTGTTTGAATAGTAGGCTTTTTCATCGCTACTTTAGTGTTAAAACTATCATCTTCTCTTGCTACATCAGGCGGAAAAGATGGCAGGCGAATGGGTGTGGTACCGAAGTCAAAGAGCTTGACTTGAAACTTGCTGCGTGAGAGGGTCTTGTGAAGTCGCAAGCGGCTGCGGAACAGCTCGACGTCGAAGGAAGATTTGGTCCGGCGCAAGCATTTGTCAGCTCGGGAGCTGGTGCGACTGACGGACCTCGGCCTTGGGGATGTTTCTCCCTCAGAGTCAGGCTCCTGAACAGGCGTGGCTTTAGCTGTGTTTCTGCTACAAGGAGCACTTTGCCCTCGAGTTGTTGGACGCAACTCTACGCTGAAACGTCCTGTCAGCAGCTGTTCGTCCATTTCCAGACCTGTCATAAAAGGGAACATACGCTTAAATACGTTAATGTATCACAAACAGTGTCGATATTTTCTGCACGCTCCTGTCACTTTTTGCGACGTTTCAAAAAGTGGGCTGCAGTACACAGCAACAAAGTCGTCTAGCGCTCAGCAAGAGGAGACTATTTTAAGAACATCTACTTTTGAGAGAAGAATAGACTTCCATGATTCGAATGTTTACCTTTTAAATACTTCTCCTTTAGAGCCTGAGTTAAATAATCAACTGAAGTTTATGTGATGACAGCTCGTTCCTCTTCTTGTCTGTCAAAGAAAAACAGAAATGAGCCCAAAACCCAAATGTCGACTTCAAATGAATGTAAGTGTGAAGCCTTTTAACTAGTACGTTTTGTTCTTGTGCATATGACTACACAATAATTAAACGTGCAAGTTTATCAAGAAAAGTGGCGGTTCGTACACATTAATTAATACAAGATGATGATGATGATGATGATGATGATGATGATGATGATGATGATGATGATGATTATTATTAAGGATTTTGTTATCATGTCTAGTTGTCAGTTTTCTCTGTTAAAAAAGTAAAAGATATAAATGAGTATAAATAACAATAACAGTATATAATACTGCGCCGCGCCTCGATTACAAGAGAAAGAAAGATGGAGAGACTAGAAATAAAGGGGGGGGGGGGAATGTCAGATAAAGGAGAGACAAGAGCGACAGCGGGTAGAAAGGAGCTGAGCCGAGTAAAATTTCATAATGACTCAACACATTGATCTGATTACTGACTTTCTGTAACCATTTTCTTGTCAATTACTAGCTAAACACTGATGCCATAATAAGCGAACCGAAACTAACTCACATGTCAGAAATATTGTAACATCCACACAATGTCTAGTACGAAGACTGCTCAACCCAATTCGGCAACTCCTCCCGCATTTCTTACCCCATGAATCTCTCGCCTCATCCCTATCACTTACACTCCTGAAATACAGCCTTACTCTCTTGATCATTCCTTTCTTATGAACTCTGACATTGCAAAGTCAATAGTGAAATGTCTCGAGGTTTCAGAAAAGACAGAGGGCTACAACAGTGAAGCTGAAAAATTATGTTGGTTTTCAGAGGAATTCCCGAAAGAACACTGGGTCTGTTGACTCTAAGTAAAGAAACTTACTTTATGATTTCCTTTGTGTCTTCCAGTCGATGCTACTTCTTTGCCATGTTTACCATCGTGATTTCAAGTTCAGAACGGCTTGCTTCCACAAACCACAGCCATGCTTCTCGGCATGACCCTTTGTTTCCTTCTGCCAAGGAAGGGGAGAGTTTTACAGAAATACTCTGCACCAGCCACTGATCAAGGAATCGCAGCCACATCAAGATCACGGGAGAGTCAGGCACGACGCTTCAAGCGGTTTCTATGACTACCAACAGGGAGTGTGATTAGACCAAATGTTTCCGCTGTAGCATGACTTAATTGCATATTTTATTCATACTCCTAGCTTCGTCTTTGATCGGATGCTGTAGTTTCTGCTACGTGATTAGTTCAGTCAGCTCAAGTAGAACGCAATAGAAGCATTCAATAGAAACAGCAACATTGGGCAGTTGGAAAAAACCTTAAATAAACCGATGAATTGTAAATAATGTATTCTATTTAATAACTTACATTGTGAAGTAAAGTTCTCTTAGACTTTTGTGATCGTCTTCCAAAGTCATCAAGAAACCATTTCTTAATCAATTTGTTACTTCATATTGCAATAGGAGTGCGGCGGAGGGGCTCTACATTGGAGGCCTTTTAATCAAATAAACTATTTTCTCAGGAAAATTCTTAAATAATGCCCTCTAGACTGTGGGTTTTCTTCTGCAATCAGACAGAGAGAGAGAGAGAAATACTATTACCTTTGATAGTTTTCCTTTTACCTGTTACTTTGGTGGATTAATATTTCAGAAGTATGGCTGTCGTACAACCTGTTAAAACTTTTCCTATAACACGACACTCCTTAATTACATTCTGCGCAAGAGAACAAGTATAGGTTTTTCGAGAAGTTATATTTTTCCCCTGTACGGGAGTGGCATGAAAAGCATTATACATTCATGGAGGTTAAAAGAGTATAATTATTATTCCTTTTTTGCAACTATGTTAGACTGTCTTTTATAGTTCATATTTCTTACTTTTCCTGGTCTTCCATCATTCTTTTTCCTCCGGCTCCCCCTCCTCTCCAATAACTGCTTCTGCATTTAATCGTTAGTATCACAGGTCTCGTATTTAAAACAATTATGTTTTGATGTATTTATCTCAACCAATTCCTCCTCCATGTTTCTCAAAGAATATATATATAAGACTTTGCCATTTTCAAATATTTCCCGAAAAATAATCCCCTCGCAGTTTGAGTAAACCCTGCCAGAACGGCGCATTTTACAATAGGGGGAACAGGCATAGGTATAGAACAGTAGCGTTGAGCGGCTTTCTTCTTACCTCCCTTGCACTCTAGCCTGGCTGGGTGGCGAAGTATCGTCGTGTGCGGTCGTCGTTTGCAACGTGGGTGGCCCGCCCCATCGTCTGTGTGGTCCTGCAGCTCCAGGCTTTGCTTGTGCCGCCGCCTACAGTTTCTCCAATACGCTTTGACGTCGGTCCGAAAGATGGAAGTTTGATGGGAAATCTAGGAGCACTCCTTAAGCTACCAATGTCTTAACAGCTTGCGCCGATATTCCAATGTGTTTATCCGAGTCTTTATAACTGTAACCAAACGGAAAACACCAACAATATTACTTTTTTCATGTGTACGTGTGTATTCAAGCAAACCCTTTTGACCTAAGAATAACATTTCTGTCAGACTTATGTTACGGCTTCACTTAAAAGGTACTTCTCAAATTCTTGAGTACAAAATTATTTTTGATGGTCTTAACAAAATGTAAGTATTGATATTAAAAATATATTGGATATCATATAATGACAGGGTGAACAAATTAACCTATAGGTTTGTGACCTTAGAGGTCATGAAGCTGCCTTTGGCTCAGACGATAACGCCAGTTGTGTTTGTCAATTCGTGCCGGTCTTTCGGTGCTGACCATCTGACTATGACAAAGTATCAAGTCGTTTTGGTGTACATGTTAATAGCCATGACAATGAGGAAAACGTGAAGGGTGGCTTAGCATGACTTGTCACATCAGGGAAGAGACCTAACTCCGAAATATTTTAAAGTTTTGCCGTAAGTTGGAGAGCTACTGTTGTCTTTCCGATTCGTAGTGCTGAGTTATTGCTGCCCTCACACCTATGTTCTCGCAATCGTATATACGTGCATGAAATGAGCTTCGCCAAATCCCAGGAATTATTTACCTATATAACGGTAAGTGTTTTATTCATATCAAAACTTGTAAACACATTATTCATACGGATTATTGTCATGCCGAATTAGAGGCGCTATAAATGCCATTAGAATAACAAGCAAATGAAGAACATGACATGTCACTACAAGATATATTTGTATCAGCAACCTTAGCTTTGTTGTGTGTTGAAGCTGTAATTTCCTTATGGAGAATTTGTGTAAGAGACTGTCAAGCCGACCCATGTCATGTTGTGACTATACACTTCGCGTGACCGGGTCATTTTAACTATCTTGACGCATAGCATCCATGTGCATTTTATCACACAATAACTAAAATTGCATTTTAGATGGCTTGCATTTTTTAATCCAAACAAAGACGTTTGGCTTTGCATTTTGATTTATTTTTATTTTATGTTTGAATATTTACCACTTAACACCAGCTGTGTCACTGAGACGCCATGATGGCGTAACAGTGAGAGATTCCATTACAGTTCTAATGGGTCTTTGCCCCGATTTCGTGCTTAGTAGAATACTGCACTCAGCTGAAATTAGATCAAGCATTTTTCTGTGTTACCTAAGGTATTAGTCTTTGTTATTTTTGTTTTATTGGAGTGTGTTTTATGCAGAAAAATAGCAATAGAAAATGCAACAATTTCATCTTGTCTCCCCTTCAGCAGAAGAGTTCATAATACTTTTTTTTTTCTTTGGACTCGTTGACTTTGGGGACTTTTGTGCTTGTTCAAAATTAATTGATCGTCTTCTGCATATACTGCACAAATAAGGAGACTAAGGCAAACCACCATTTAGATGATTGTTCTGTGACAGGACAATTACAGGCACTTGTCTGATTGTCTATAACGTAGCGCACATGGTTTGCATTTGTTACGAACTTCGGCTCCTATCTGCTGTGGTCCCTATCCTTTTAAAAATGGAATCTTCTCTAGTGAACATGCTCTCAATAAGTAGCATTATAGCCTTCATAAAATCCTCTGTGAATATTAATCGCGATATTGGGTAATAGTAAACCATGGCTAGTAGCAGCAGCTGACTTGCTCGTAACAAAAGAATGTATTTAAGAACAATGTTTCAAAGAATGAGATAATGGAATTATATGCTTCTTGCATGCGTATTTGGTCGCGTGTAAAACCTTTAAGCTTTTGCAAACTGCCTTAGTAAATCCAGTTTAAGACCAACATTAATTCTTTCTGATCCCACTTATTTATATACAATAAACGAGATATCATCCACGAAAGAACGCATAATACAATTTTAAAGAAATTCGTTTGACATTTATCTTTACACCGATAATTTCCGTTCACAGAAAATCTGTCGGAAATAAGATGAGCATCTTTGAAAATCTCTATGTTACGAGAACATTTTATGGTTTGAAGTCAACGAGGTCTTGTGTTGATTGGAGAGATTCATTAAAAATCTCTTACAAGCGTTGATCAATGAAAAATAAACATACACACGCATTCTCATGGAAACACGTGTACTCATGTACTCATGAACCTATTAACCGCACATTTTCTCATTTTTTACTTTGGCATATACAATAAATTATTACCTCAAGCTTTTAGTTAAAAAAAATATCTAAAATTGGCTAGAACCCGATTTCATTGACAAATTAACTCATTATCGCATTCCTCTACACGAGAACGTGTTGTTGATGATGAATTCACTAGCTCATGTGTAGTTAAAGGTTTTGTAGTTTTAAAATAATGATTCATTATTATTTCCTCTTCTTCTTATTATTATTTACATGTACATGTACTGGCATAGTAGCATACTAGCGGGAAATAGAACCTTGATTATAAGACCACTGCAAATTTTTTACATCTACTAGCAGTCTCATTTAATGTGAATTAGTTCTTTCCAGAGATCTTTTATAAATAGTATCCATTATTAAATAGTGATGGGTAAGACAAATTTGTTTGAACCCACAAAGACGTGATGTTCAAATTGTGCATATGTAAAATCACAAATAACACATTTTGGCAATATTAAATAAGACTGCTGTCACTATGTGGGCTATATTGGGCAGCAGATTACATAGAACATATTATTGCGACAGAGCTTATATTGACAGACAGCATGCCATAAAATAACAAAACATATGCTGGTATAAATTTGCCTTGCAGCACATATATTGTGACAATGAATGCTTCTTTACCGGCGTTGAAATGTGAAAAAATGTGATACTTTTCCAACAGATCCCGAGGAATCCCACCTTACTAATAATTTTAAACTGCCGTTGAGGTTTTATCCAGACCCTAAAATATCGTTTGTACCGTGTAAAAGCTATTTCTTTCATACCTGCTAAAGAAAACTTTGAACCCTTACACAGGCCTGTGAAAATGTTTCTTAACCTTTTTTTTTTAAGTTTACAGTGCTCGTGTGTGTGTGTGTGTTTTGAGCACAGTTGTGTGTATGTGTGATCTCTTGCGTACATGAAAAAAGGCAACGAGAACATTGACCCCGTTATCACGTACTCGTGGCTTTGGCCTCGCGTGACTGTATTCTCTTTTCGACTACTGACACTAGCTAGTACAGTTGTAAGCAAGACAACTAATTGTAGCCTTTAATGACGAATTGGAAACGTTGATATTATCGTGCTGCTATTTATGAACTCCGGAAAGTTCCGTACGTTTCACATTTGAAATGGTCCTACGTCAGCCTTGTAAAAGGCAACACCACTACACTAGCATTCAACCACGCCGCGATCTCGCATTAAAAAAAAAGTGACTACGCCCTGTTGCTCATCCGCAATTAATTGGTCGCACAGCTTCGAAGCTAGATGAACCTGTTGCGATTGTTCTGTTAGTACCTATTTCTATGGACTGCTTAAAATAAGCAGCTAAAGTCATTCTAAATCCAGCGAGGGAATACTGTGTGGAATTTACTTACCAGGTGGCACAGAAAAGTTTGCAGCCAGTAACCCGAGTGTTGACTTTCTGTATATCTCAGGGTAGCTCTGGTCCCTCGTGCGCCAGTCTGGAGCAAAACAGAGACAGGGTAAGTGTAACAGTTACACTGCACTTATAAAAATAAACAGGGGACTATACTGATTTCTCTGCCATATTTGATCTGACAGTATTCAGAAAGAATATTTTCATTTCTTTCTCTCACTTTCGTTCATTTATTCTGTCCTGTGTGTAATGGCGTGGGCGGTGGAAGGACAGGGGCAGGGATAAAGTCATTTCCCCATATTCTTGATCTGGAAGCTGAGGGGGACAAAACTAATGCGTTTACAATAGGCGTCTATTTTTTCAAGGTATGTTTTGTTTCAAGAAAAATGTACACAAGAAGTGACATTAAATTGAAGAAAAGGAGAAGAACGAGGCATCAGATGATAGTGCTTTCTGTGTCACCGCGTGTTTGAAGAATAAAATTAGTAGTTCCAAGAGCCTGAATTTATTGTAAAGGTTCTTGCTTTCAACTCTTTTTCTATTACGAAAATCTATAAGTCTTGAAGCATCTAATGTTATTTCTGTACCTGATAATTATCCGTTAAGCAGAATTAATGAAGGAGGAGATTTTGTTTCGTTTAAAGGTTATGTCGATGAAAACGCTATGGCTGCCCCTGTGGACATCAAGGTAGGCACCCGCCGTCGATGCTTGATGACGACGCTGGTATATTCTACCTAGGAAATGACGATGATTATTCCCAAGACAGACACAAAATCGATCTCAACAAACGGTCGTTTGGAAAATTCGAAAGTAACTTCGAACTGGAAAGCAAAAAAGAGCAGCCACAGAAGCACATTTCTGGCACTCGGGACGAGCTTGAAATGAGGTCTCCTGATAGTATTCTTCTGACAAATGATGACGAAGATTATGAAACTGACAGAGCCTCGGATAGTCATCATTTTTTCCCTTTAAAAAATCTCCAAAATCCTACTGACGTATTGGATGGTGTACTTTTAAAAGCCAGAAGGGCGTCACTTAACGTGAGTTTTCAAAGAACATCGCTTCATCGAAGCCAGACGTGTCCAACGATATCAACGTCCACATTCGTACGACCACAAGTGGTAGCTCAATGCCGGGCAGTTGACGACAGTCATGCATCAGTTGTACTTCCGACTGGCTTCAGCCAAATGTGGTTTCGTGCTGTCTCTCAAACTTCTGTCAAAAATTACGGCTCTTCTCAGGAAGCGAGTAAGCTTATTTGACCGTACTCCACCACTCCCACACACACATATACATACTACTACTACTACTAAGGAAAATTTATACAGCACTTTACCCCAATATAAAAAATTAGCTCAAAGCGCTTTCTGAAGAAAGAAAAATAAAAACAGACATCATAATAGCAATGGTCTCAAAACATAGAGTGTTTTTATGTTAAGAAGATGAATGAATTCAGCATAAATATAGTCACTACAGCTCAGAACTGCTACCAGAATATCCATTCCTAGCCTTCTATTCTTTGACAGTCTTTTGACTTGCAGCTGTGATTTGTAGTTGTAGTAGTATCAGTGGTAATAGTCGTGGTGATGGCGGTGGTGGCAGCAACATCTAGTTGTCCATTTTTGGCGCGCACATGATAAATACTTCATTCAGAAACCAGTATAATGCGCATTAAAATGCTGGACAAATCGACTTGAAAGTTCATTACATCTGCAGATGATGGGCAGCAAAAATTGTAATATATAGATATATATACACACACAACAAGAAACTGTGACATCTACATAATGTAATATACAACACAACACTAAGCAAGAATTAAATTTTAGAATGATCTTGTGTTACATTCACTTGTTTGTGACCACTTTATATATTCGTTACCAATTTCAGATAATAGAGAAGTAAACAGATTTGTTTCTGACAAGGAACTCACTGAGTGCAAAAAGTTCTAGTCACGACTGAACCTAAATATGACATCTCACTTCTTTTATCTCTGCTTGAGTAATCATTTAGACCCTCCAAAGAATCCACGCAGCACCCCTGTAGTGTTGTCTACTTCAGCTTTCGTGACCTACATTACGTCAGCGCTATCTTTTAACTTGACCTGCTGTCGATAAACTATTTAAGTTCCACTATTGATATCGATATGTATAGATAAACAACTTTCAAGATATTTGCAGAACATAGGATACTTTTGTAGACGTTTTGTTAGTGCTCTTATGATCTTAGCTTTTTGTAGTTGGCGATAATGAACGATGATTTTAGAAATACGGCATTTAATGGAGCAAGTGCCAAGTACGTATTAATGTAGAAAGACAAAATGTTTTGATCCATTCTAAAGGCAGATAGATGTCGCGTATGTTTTGACACATGTCGCAGGCCTATGGGTTCAAACACACGAGCGCGCGCGTGCACACACACAGGGAGAGAGAAATCAACCCTCTCCTCCCTTTAAAACAAAGATAATTTGTAAAATAGTCTATTAGAACGATAAATAATCACGTCGGGTACTGAATAATAAAAAAAGCATGACTTGAAAGCAGGAGTAAATTCAAATACATCACTTTGTATTTTGAATTCAATGTGAGAAATGAGGTCATGTTTGAACATGCAATAGCGCTCTGTAAAGTAGAACATCTTGATAAGCCACCCTACTGAGTGTTGACAGCCGAGCTAAATGAACTTGCTATACACATCCCACCCTTACTTTAGTATTTAGGATTACCTCAGGTATAAAGCGTTGGTGATAAGAAAAGTAAATAGCAGTGATGTGGACGTCTTTAAAAGTAATGTTGATTTTCCTGTGATTATTTCACTAGTTCCGTTTGGTTGCCAGTCCCTTGTTCAAATAACTGTATATGAATACTGTGAATGCAAACACCTCGAGCTTCTCGAGAAATATCAACAAAATACGATTGATTGACCAAATAAGATATTCTTACCATTGATATAATATGACAGTGATGACGTAGGTCTGTGTGTTGTTGAAAGACTGGCCATACTGTCGTTATGGGTTATCCTTGAGCTTATCAAAGTCTCGAAACTGGTTTCTGGACCAATTAAACTGCATGTCATGATCGTTATCATCTTTAACTTGTTAATTTCAGGGCGACAACGGTCCTACTCTTTCAGCCACGAGAAAGACGTACATTATCAACAGCAGCAACAACAACAGCATTATCTCCACCAGCAAATGTTGCAACAGCAGCGGACCACGATGGCTGGTAGGAGAAGTATGCCGAAGCGGGACAGATCATACTCCGAGTCGGACGTGAGGTGGCTGCAACACAGAGAAATGGGTCGCGAGCTGCGGCGTATGAGTGATGAATTCGTATATGAGCGTTCGCGGAGACCCTTGGTACGTAGCAGTAATCTTTGTTTTTTTTTTCTCAAATTTTGGTTGTTTCACACCACCACCATCACCATCACTACCACAACCACCACCATCACCACCACCACAATCACCACCACCACCCCACATTTCATTCAAACATGATATCAGGTTTCTTCAGGACGTGAGGACAAAGTGGGACCCAGTATCTTCATGATTGCAAAAGGTCAGGTATGAACGTCATCTAGAGAACCGAAAATCAATTCATATCTAACATTTCGTACCTGTATTGCAGATGACCGTAAGAGAGGAGGACGAAGATTCATCTGTAGGCAGTCATTATTCATCATCATATCCTGAGACTGTTGGCACTCACCACTGGTTTTAGTGACTGTGATTTCTTAAGTCCAGTGCATTTCACTCTTCAGTTCCCCGCCTGAAATTTAAAGAAAAGCATTGGGCCAGAGGCAATTTTACAGTTAGCGAACTTTTCTTTTTAACTTTATTTTTTTGCCAAATTGTTTTATTTACTTAATTTTAAATTCACAAGCTTATGACCAAATCATCTGATAGCAAATAAGTAAACAAAAAAGAATATTTTTAGAACTTCCGCAGCAAGAGATACTAAATAGTTTCTGAGACGTTGTGGCGGTAATCAAAAAAAGAAAAGAACCACTATGACTTAAAGTCTTCTTTATTCTTCTTTGCTATACAGTTCTCTTTTGGCCTGTAAATACCCTATGTTTATAAATATTGTAAAGACACCATGATGGAGAGACTTCAGATTCAATGTTCCTTCGCACGTCTGACCATCACTTGCTTTTCTTACATATAAACTACACATATATGCTGTTATATGCTAAAAGTGATGTTTCAGAATTACTAAACGTATTTTTAAGACAACAGCAGATACGTATAATTTGACTTTGACTTTTGCATTCCAAAAATTTAATATTTTAAAAATACTAAATATTTAATAAAACACTACACGAAAGTAATGATGATGATGCATAATATTAATAGGCCTTTACAATATTGACAATGTTAATTTAAATCGGTTATTTATGATGTCTTTGATCCTCTTTTTGCTTTTTTACTTTTCCTATTTTGCTCGTCAATAGTTTGATATCTTTATATATACATGCTTATACTGTACATCGATATCAAGCTTCTGATTCACTGTCTTAAAACATGACTTCTTCTAGCTCATTTAGTCATTGTACAAAGACAAATCAATTAATTGAGCATACGATGTCTTGAAGGCGTAATATAAATGGTCATTTTATTTGTTAGTTTTCAATTATCAACTTCGCGCATCCAATGCAGTTCTGTTTGCGCATATTCACGCAGCGTAGAGTTTTTGTTTTTATAGTGGCCTTATTACCCAGATCATGTAAAAAAAAAAAGTCTGTCTCCTATACCTCCCAAAATATTTTCCTTACGGGTAATCTGGAAGAAAGCTCAATGAATTTTCTTTAATTGAGTAAATGGGTAATTCTTAACTGTACGTCCAAATTGTGCCAAATACAGATCACTATTTTAAAATGCTTATGTTGACTTATCATGTTAGTAATTTGCTACATCAAATGAAACTGGCAATAAACTATTTGCACCTGAATCAAGCGCTCCTAATACACGCTCGTCTGTTGATGTTAGTCAAGGTATGTATGTATGAGGAAGTCCACGTCATGCTCCTGTCTAGTTTCTTTCCCAGTATACCAAAGCTTGTCACCTTAATCCGCTGTTGTCTCTCAAAAACCTGGCCATCTGACCTGTCCCGGTCCCACAATATCATTCTAGTTCTAGCTTATGAGTGACTTCTTTCACCTTTCCGTACTGGTGTGCGGATGCTCCACGTATCAGGGGAAATCCATTCTCTCAGCTTTATTTGTGGTTTGGCTCCAGAGGTATACTCTTCACTGTCACCCTAAAACTTGCCGGTGAGGCGCGCGGTTTCGTTGTTAATTCAAGATTCTTTATTCTGTCACCCTCTAAGGGGTATTGAGATATTAAAAATATATCCACACATGTTCACACACATTCCTATCTTTATAAATAGTATTTATTATTCACACACACACACACTGGTTGGCTTATGGCAGCTAACTAAAAAAAGAAAACAAAAAACCCCACAATTTATTCCCTATTCCTTAGTGTTACAAAGTCAACAAAACCGTTCATTTCTAGAGGGTATCTGTTTGCCTACTGGTATACACTGGAAAATGGTTATTCAATGACCAATGGGAGATAATCATGGGGGGGGGGTATTTTAAGTAGGGTTCTAGTAAAAAAATACTTTGAAACATAATAACTTGAATATTTTTGTTTGGGGTTTAGTTCTCCTATCCTGTTCTGGATATACTGGTTTATGTTTTTCTGATTTATCCATACTCCACTTTAGACCAAGATCTTGCAGTATTGTCGGGGCAGTACTGATATAGCTAGACATAAGGATATTTCTTTCATGTAAGTTTTAGAGTATTCTATATACAACGCTTGAACGTTTATTACTATTATTTGTATTTATCAATTTAAACCCAAAACTGATCATCCTTCTTTTAATAAGAAGACTAATCAGAGGATCAACTGATCTGGCATGACATCAGCGAGCGAGGGAACCATCAAGGCACTCGGTAATATGGAGAAAATGTAATCTTATACCTAGTTTTACCCTCGTGGGACGTACGAGGATTCAAATACCTCACCCATTTGAGCACTGGTTTTCTGATAACCTGCTCAATGGCAGTAGAAGTTATAGATCACTCGGCCAATGGGGCACACTTTAAAATGTATTTTACAAGCAGGCTTTGCCAAAGTGAAGCTATGGAAATGGGGCAGCGTCTAAGATAACCAAAGTAAAACGCAAAAAGAAAGAATGGAAAAAAGCCTAACCCAAAAGAGAAAACGTGTCTAACCATCTGTTTAGATGTTTTTCCTCCTACTCCTTTTCAGAAAGAAAAGAATGGATTTCACAAGACAGTAATAACGAACTTGATACATTTTCCCTATGTCACTAAAAAAATAATGTTAATAATTTTTCTTAAATGTGGCTTCATTATGTCTCACATGTCTTACACGAATTTTCTTCCACAAGCAACTGATTCAACACACTGAGCGTTAATACGGGTTCTTACATCCTATCGAAAAATTTTGCTGTTTCTTCATAGTCAGCTATCCATCAGGTAGGAAATGTGTAACATCCATGACTGTCTCATGACCTTATATACTGGAAGCATTGGAAAAGTAAGCTCGATAATTTCACTCATATTCAAACGCTTTTTTAAAATCTATTTCTATCGGCATTGTCTGTCAAACTCTGCACTTTTCCAAAATCATTTGAGAGAAGCAAACACCACCACACCGCGGTGAGAAATATACTTCAGGAGCAGATGTCGGGGTCACTGAACAGCCGGCTTGGTTTGTGGCATCTACTGCGTTGGAGATCGAAATCATTGTTTACCTAAACCGGAAAAAGAATTGACATTAACGAATGTAAGTGTTCTTAACAGCAAGGCGCCACTTCATGTAACGGATTGTGAAGATCTTACTACACAGCATAAAAAAAATCGCGAGATTATAGAATGCCTCCATTAATTATAGATTTCGAAAACAAAATTCTACCTTGAAGTAGGGAACGCCGAGTAGTCTGCAGTTTAGTAAAATGCATTTGAACCGAAATTAAACATTTTAAATTATTATTTTAATGAAAAAACCTCAAAAAACTAAGAATAGAATTCGTCTTAATTCACCTGAGTTACTATTTCCTGATGGAACACCAAATAATAAGAAAAAGTTCTACTTCATTGCCTTTGCTTTCGTCATCTTTTCACAACGAGTTTTTGCTGCCATGTATGTAAACTATTTAAAAGCTATAGCTTTGTTGTTCATTTACGTATCTCTGCTCACGTGAGCACATGAAATAACGTTCAGTGCGCAGAGTAACATAAAAACATACCAGAGCATATGGATTACTTGAGCATCACAGGATAAATATTTTCTGCGTGATAAATATAAAAAGCACATCTTCTTTAGCTCTTGAGGAAAGTTGACACGCCTTAAGCAATAGTCCAGCCAAATACCGATTTTTTCTGTCTTTAAGAGTGTTGAGGTAAGCGGGATTTTGCTTTTCTTTGAGTTCCTATACGAACAGGATTCGTTTCATAAATGTGGAATACGAGCAAATGTACAGGGACGACAAATACAGCCTTTATCAACACAACAATAAGACAAAGCAGCGTACAGTATACCTGTCAAAAAAGAGCACAACCAACATATTAAAAGCCATTTTCTGAAGAGTGTTTTTGATTATTTAAAAATGCTATTTTTAAAATACATCCAAACGAAGACACGAATAAAAGCAGCACGCAACAGACACACATAGGCAGCATAATGTTGTTTCATTCAGACAAATCAGTCAACAAAGCATGGTTAAAACTAGCAATGTCTTTTCAAGGGTGAAGAAATCTCAGCTAGCAAACACATTAAATCATTAAATTGCCTAGATTTTACAAATGATAGTCGAAGTGAGACTAGTAGTAAGCTTTCTTTACGGAGAAGACGATGCTTGCGACCTGAACCTGAACGAGAAATGCCTTGATATCATAATCCGAATTTTCCATTAAAACTCACAACTCTACTATTGTTATTCTTCAGATCAGATATCTACTGAACATCATCATTTTAACATTATGGTCTGCGTACTTGCTTGTTACTCTGCCGGTCGGGTCGATGACTGAGTCAACCAATACACCGATTGACTATGAGAATCATTCGTGTTTGTCGCGTTGCCACCTCCATAAACCTGCTATTCCTTATTCCAAACCTAATCGGGTTTTTGCCCTTGATTTTGCTGCTCGTATCCTTTCACATCAAAAGCGAATGCCATTAGCACAAATAGCATCTTCCATAGAAGTCAAACAAGCTTTCTGATTACAAGTTGGCCAGAATCGATTCAACTCTACCACGGGCGTTATAACATTAGTAATTATTAGCTAGTGATTTACTCGTTGATATTTCGTCTCTGCTCAATTTGTAAAATTTGCATCTGAAACATCTTGATGGACACAAGATGATTATGCAGAAATGGCGGCAATGGGTGTGCCATGGCAGACTTACGTCACCGGCTTAAGATACTCATAAATTACAATGCTCTGCCAATGCTAGCTGTGCTCCGCGACGTTTCCCTATAAAAGACAGACATTGCCGGAACTGACTGGTTTGCCTTTTGAAGTGTCCGTTAAGTTCGAAATATCAGTCATGCGTAGCATTCAATTCGACATCATGAAAACTGATGTAAACGTGATATATTTGCTTCACGCTGTCTAAAGAACAAGTACTCTGACTTCAATAATAAATGTCTAGACCGTTTGGTACTAATAAATAAGAAGCTAATTGCAACTATTATTGCTGGGTAAATTTTCTCCTGGTCAGTATCGCTTGTGAAAATACTTTTAAAATGTCTCCAAAATTTCGTAAGATTAAATAAAGTTCACAGAAAAAGGCCAATTTTGTTAAACGTTTCGCCTATAAGCCATCTGGACGTAAATCAAGAAACATTTGCTAAAAAGGTGAGTGAAACTATAAGGGATTAATAAGCATGGGCTGTCAGGTGTCTTCATCACTTCAAGGCTACAGTATCTACTCTCAAGGATCGACCGAATGTCGCTGCCAGTGCCACAAAAATGTAATGTCTGAACTCAATGACCCAGACGGAAACTTAAAGGACGATGAGCGGATCCAGCTAACACGGAGACAGAAGTTTCTCATCAAAAGATCTTGGAAAGCTATCGGTCGCAACATATCCCAAACAGGCATTAACATGTTTATGAGGTAAGCTGTAAACTTCTTTTTTGCTATTACCTCGGGAATGAATTTAATTACTTGTCAATTGTAAATCATTCTATCAACATAATCAAATTATTACGGTTCTATTTTAACATTATTAATTTAAAGTTTGTCACTATAGCGCTCTGTTTTATTTTTGTCTTATATCTTGAGGGGAAAAGTGATATCTTCAATATCTTTGCCCTTTCATAACATACATCTTAGGCTAGACATAACTATAGATTTCCTGACAAAAGTTGGGGCAGAGTAATTTGGCGATTCATAGTCATTGTGAAATAAGAGTTATGTTGATGGTGATGACGATGAGCGTATCTGAAAGTTACATATGAAATTCCACTAGATATCCTGACCGCTTCTAGTGAAGGATAAATTAACTCTATCTGCCGCACATCTTTTTCATATGGTACTTCTAAATGACATTAAAAATAAAGTAGGTGGGTAAAGACTGCTATCATCAGAATTACGTTTGGTCTAAAACTCGAGAGAACGACGTGATCACAAAGGGCAAACATCTTTATGCGACAGTAGTAATCCACCCTGGAAATAGTTTAGCTAAGTGTCCGCATGACAGATTGTCACAACACTCGTGAACGCCTCGTCTCAATCATGCACGCAGTTTTATTTTCTCTCGAACTATACAAACTACATTTACCTTTTCTGGCCCTGTCTACTTTAATACATACAACAAACAAAAATAACGTCCAACAGCCAATAAATTTCACGTATGCTACCCTTGAATTATCTAACACATATCGAGTTGATGTCATTCAGCGTCGAGAAATTCAACGATATACCAAAAGAAATAAGAAAACAGAATTAATCCCTTTCCAACAGTTCAGTTCTTGGCTTACGATTTTCGCCGGCAGGCAGCTTGAAGTTGGAAAAGGGGTTTTATATGATTTCGTACAATACGACTTGCCACTTGTGTGACTAAATTTCGAGGTCGTCTCTCTGGAATCGGCGTCCTCTGAATACAGTCCCAATATCGCCTCTCGGGGTTGACGTTGCACCCCTTACAAATGCTCACAGTAGGCGCCGGCTTTTCGGGTTGACAGCTTCGTCGCAGCACGATGTACACGTCGACGCGGGCTTATCGTCCTATCTCCTGGCTGGTTAAATGACGAAGTCTGTTGTTGAAGGCTCAGCCTCGATTCGAACTAAGCTATGCCGATATAGCGGTCACAGTTAATTAGACACTGTTTATATATTATTTAAAAAAAAACTATTGACCACATTTCTCAAGGCAGGTATAATCTCCACTTCCCACATATAATTCGACTTTTGTAGTTCTGGAAGTGCGCAACTTCACGGTCGGTCGGAACATAGATGACTATTCACCTTTCTCGAACATTTTGCACTTTTAAAACCCCTAACATTCGCTCTTTTGCATACTCAATTCGCACGCGTGGCTTTACCTATCGTGACCGACACATGTTGACTCGAGCACACAACGTTTTCGCAGAAAGAATGAACTGCGTTACATGTCCTGCTGTCCGGGACATGGCTGATGACGCGTACTTAGTTCAAGATCTTCAGCTGATCTTGTGCAGTTATTCTGCGACTTTTTCGGACAAGATCGAAAAAATCGGACATGATCTTGATATTATTGCTCAGTCTAAAAATGCTATAATGACAACCGACAGGTCCGTTGGAGCTCCAGATTCTTTCAAACAAGTTTGAAGACGTCAGGACCACCAGGAACTAGACACATATTATGTGTATTTCTCTTTTCACCTGGAAGTCATATAACTGTTTTTAAACGCGATAACTAGTAAGACCCCTACTTAAGAAAGCCAACATGACCTCAGAAGACTTGAAAAATTACAGATCAGAGTCTTTTTCTCAAAAGTAATTGAATTTATTGTCCTGCTGAAGCTCGTGGATCAGGCGGAGGCTAATGATCTTCTCACGCCTTACCAGTCAGCCTATTGTAAGTCTTGCTGCACTCTGCTGGTGAATAATCTCTTGAATACCTCTGAACGTAAATATATCTCATTACTCGCTCCTTTTGGATTTATCTGCCATCGATCACGCGATTTTACGCGAACAGCTTTCATCGACTTATGTGTTTCGGTGCACAACGCTCAGGCCAAACCTCACCCAACTTAAGCAGTCAGTGGCCGTTGGAAATGTCTGCATATCTTCATCAGAGATCCAACACCGTCCACTGAAGCTTCTAGAATCTAAATTCTATCATTCGGTCCGATTGTCACCTCTATCCCTAAATGCAGACGACTGTAAGTTGTACGATTCTAATTTTATTCACTAGTGTAAATCACTGCGGGCGCAGAGACCCAAGATATCTTTCTGCTAAAAAAAAAGCAAAGATTTCTAAGTACAATGCTGCAATTGATATTTTGTAAGCATTTGGACCCACATTTTGGAATTTCCTGCCAGTGCAGGAAACTTTCATTAAACACTGTATGAGATCATATTTTCGAGTAGCAAATTGACTGTGTGTGTGGATCTGTTGTTTGCGACGAGTATATAGCTTCTAGCGAAAACCTGGCGCAATATAATAATACTAATAATCAATTAATTAGTTCCTAATATAATTGAATCTGCAAGTTAGATTATTGAAAATAAAACTCGACTGCAATTATATTTGTAAAGAGGATTGCGTCTTAGTTACATTTTTTTTCCATTACAGCTTGTTCGAAAAGAATGCAGATGCGATCAAGTTCTTCAAACAATTTGACTCTGCTACTACTCTCACTGATCTTCGCAACAACAAGCTTTTAGAAAGTCACGTGCGTGGCGTCATGTTCACCATCGACGAAGCGATCACAACGCTTGATGATGCAGACAGTGTCATAAACATGCTTCTAAAAGTGGGAAAGGTCACTTTCGCTTTGATGGATTTGATCCCAACGTCTTTTTGGTGAGTTAGGCTCGAACATGTATAACGAAAATTATACACGAGAATGAATGCACTTAACACATGAGCCAGAAATCATAATGATATTTTAAAGACTCTCTAATCATTTCAACTGTTTTAAGCTATACTTACTGCGTTCCACGTCTTACGCCTTCACCACTTTTTACGCGACAGGTTCGAGTCAGCCAGAAAGTTGAGTTTTAGTTTACTCCGTATATATGCTCTCCAAAATAATTCATATTCTTACGTTTTGAGTCAGAATTGACGTTTTTCACAATTAGTAGAAAACATGTACTAGTTTGTATCCCCTGGAGACAGCTTTTTCGCCATCCGATAAAACTCATTCTCAATTAACATTTTTTTAAGTTCCTTTTGTTTTTGCCTATGACGCCTAGCAGACGACTCGTCATCCATTTCCCTTACTTTCCTACTAAAGAGCTTTAGGGGATATAACTGCTTTCTCTAGACGCATTTGCTGTCCCTTATGCAATTAGCGTAATTCATAAGCTTACACAGCTCATTGTGCCAGTAACAGAACATTTTTGTTGTTAAATATCACTGTTTGCAATTTCTATTTTATTTTGAACACCACATGAAAATGTATTATTTTTTCCTTTGATAGCTTCTGGAAGAACCCTTCCTCCTGGCTGTTAGCGACACTCTTGGAGATCGGTATACAGTGCATATTGAGGATATCTACAAAAAAACAATCAACTTTATTCTCAACATGCTTGTTGAAGGCTTCAAACAGGATCATCTCCCAGATAACAACTCTTTGTCCCAACCCATGATGTAACTGTGGTTCAAGGTAGGGTAAACTTTCTGGAACTGATAGTTTCCAGATGAAATTTAGTAGACTGTAGTGTTAAACCCTAAGTTAAAAATGTTCTCCGAGTTGAATAAGTTTCCTTCTGCTCATATGATGTTAATTCCAATACATATTACTCTGAACATCAGATGGAAACATGCTGTTTCCTAATTATGACTATTGTCTGTAATACAATTAGAACTGCTACACCATTTTCCATGCATGATACATAAATTAACATGCATTAAAAAAGAAAATCTCAAGAAGCCGTATTTGTTGTTGCAGTGTATCTGAAGCAATCTGCATACAAAAGTTAAAGCTATGTTGTTATTATGAAGTGTAGCTAAAAGAGTCCCCCCCCCCCCCATCAGTCTATAAAACTGTATTTTATTGGCATATTATTTTAACGATCAGCTGTCCTTATGTCACCACAAACATGATTATTTTTCATTCTTTTTTGTTCATGAATTTTAGGATGATGTCTTTGACAAAATATTTAACATGGAACATTTTCCTTTGTTTTACTACCTTTAATATACTTGTATTTTGAAATCTTTTTCCTTCAAAATGTCTTTATAAGAACACCAAAAGAAAACTAATGTAAACTAACAAAGCTAAGCAAGTAAATGCCATTGTCTAAAAAGTGCCTCTACATTTGATCGAAAATTGTATGGTTTGTTGAGAGATATTTTGGGGCTATGTACAAGAGTAAACATCTAGAACATTGGTTCTTAACCCTGTTTGAGGTACCGAACCCACAAGTTTCATATGCACATTCACCGAACCCTTCTTTAGTGTCATCATGAATTGCGGGAGTGTCTTGACCTCTGTGGCGGAGGCTCCGCCGAATCCCTGAGACACTCACCGAACCCCCAGGGTTCATTCGAACCCCGGTTAAGAACCCCTGATCTAGAACAACTAAGGATAAAAAAAAAAACTTCCTACACTTGGTCATAAAAGCATAAATGACAGCTACACTTCATTAGACACACGTAACTAGTAAGAAATTTTTAGTACACTCACTCTCTCCAATCAAGCCTGGACAAGAGACTGCTTTTCTCCCCCTTTTCTTTTTTTTTTTTTATTTTCCATTTTTTTTTCTTTGTAGTTGTATTTCAGCTTGCTGATGTGTTGCATGCTCTTACTGCTGCATATAAACCAAACAGAGGAGTATCCCCTTTGGGAAAAAAAAAATCAGAAATCATAAACTGACAAGGAATCAGTAAGGGCTTTCCATTTCGGTTGAATATTTATCATTTTTCTCAGCATTTTCCCCGTCAAGTGTTGTTTTCAGTCACATCATACACAGTACCAAGTCAAATATTTATGTCTGGGAAAACAAAGAAAACTACCTGTTTTTCATCCACTGCACTGTCTGTTGTCCTCCTGTGCCTCATCACCAATGCTTGCTGTACATTAGGCAACATTTCTGTATCAACATTCTCCACAAGAAACTGCACCCCACACCAAACAAAAATAGCACAAAATAGAAGCCAATTATGTTGGTTAGAAGTTTGGAAATTTGTCTCATCCTACAGTTAGAAGGTGAATTAAGTAAAATACTGAAAAACTATTTTAAAGCTCCCTCATTAGAAACACCATAAAGCAAAAGTTTTTCGATTTTCAATGACACGAGTGTTCATCTTCCATCCATTTAAAAATAATTTTTAAAAATGATACCAGTGGATTAATACATTCAGCATAAGGCATAAATGTTCTTAAGTCTATTTGACTTGTGCTTTGGTCTGTGTCAGACATTGTTTCATGCCTACTAAAATCAATAATCTTCAGGGCAAAAAGTTAGAATAATGTGATGTAACTCTACACATCTTTAGCTTAACATTTTTGAATTGAATAGCCTTCCTTAACTAGTGCAAATGGCAATTTAACATGAAAAGGAAAATGAACAAACCGACATAGAAATCAATGAATATCAAGTCCAGAGAACGTTGTGTAGAGAAATATTTTTGTTACAACATTTGATAAACCATTTCATATAACTAATTTCTTTTCATTCTGCTAAAGAGTAATATGTCAAAGAGGGATTCTGGTAGGAAAGGTTGATTTTTGCACATTTAATCTACAACTGCGTGAAATTTTTTCACCTGCGATATAACATTATGTTGTTTTTTTCTTTATAACCAATGTTCTATGCAGTAGAGTATCAACGTCAGCGTCAAGATGACAACCTTAAAGTTACATGTGTTCACTGGTGCTTGACAGAAGCATCACAGTACCAAGAACAAATCAGTAAACATTTTTATATGCAAACTAAGTACTTTCTCAACAACCTTAAAGATCCAGCAATTATTTTCTTTGTACTGAGCTTAGCATAATTTGATGTGATACAAGTGTGACCTTCTCAATAATGAAATGAAATATAAAACTATAATCATTTCCAGAGCTCAACCATAAGCTCATGGTGAAAAGAACAAATACCGAAGAGAACTTCTACCTGTTGGTTTACATAAGGATTTGTATGGCAGCTTTATGCAGACACAATGCAAAACTTACTCAACAACCTTTTTTCTTCATTTTGAAAAGTGACAAATAAATGCAGATTTGCCAAGCGCACCTTTTTTTTTTCTTACTTCCTGTACACATTTACATATTGTCTGTCTGATAATGATACTTACAATGGCAGATGAAATAATTTGTTTAAGTGTACTTCTGTGAAAGGATGAAGGAACTATTGGTACAAAATATTTATCTAATTTCTCTATTAGGGTCTTGGACAACAATTACGCAAAAAGATAATGCTTCCGTTCCTCTAAAAAAATGATTTAATGCAGAAATAATGGGAAACAGGGGCCTGCAGCAGACCCTGCCTTCATTTAAAAAAAGTTCTTTGGATACCTTAAATCTCTTTCAATTCAGCCCAGCTGTAAACTAATTTTATGAACATATTTACAAACAAAAAGAGATAAAGGAGGATCAAATAAAAATGGAACAACTATTATTTCTAAATCTAAAGATGAAATGTGATTACTTCTCGCACCTTAAGCAAACAATGCAACTTAATAAACAGTGACTCCTGAGAAGAAGAGTGAAACATTACTGCTGGAACCTGAAGATTTACTGCATTAATTTATGCGTAATTAAGCAGCAGTACTGTCTCAGTTTCTTACGATCAAATTTCTTTGCAAGATGCGAGAGGAACTGGACCAACAATTCATATAAAAGTGTTAAATCAAGGGCACTCTCACAGTGACTAATGAAAAATACTAACATGAAAACCAGAAAGCTCCACAAGGTATGAAAATTATGAAGCTGCCACTTCCTGGAGAAGGAAAACCCTAAATTCAACATCCATGCAAAATGTAAATGTTGAAGCAAGTTCTCCTCTCCACTCAGCTTTGACAGCTTTGCAGGTGAATATGTTAACAATTCACAACACATATAGGAGTTTGACAAATGGGCTTCAGCAAAAGACGACTTGTAAGCAAGTCCTTTTTAAACATTTACAGCTTTAAACGTAAACATCTTAACAATACACAGTTCCCTTAGTGGTTAACAAACCACCAACAGGGACATATCCAGAAATAATGACAGCTAAAAAGTGCAATTGGTCAGCTGAAAAATTCAGGGCACAATAAACTGGGGTACAACTAGTGGTGTACAATCATCCCATCAGGAACATCCATGGGAAGATCGGGAGAGGGGAATAAATCAAATGCTTATCATATCTGGCCAGTGAATTTTCACTCAAGAAATTTCAATTCATTGTTTCAACACATCTGAGAAACAAACCTTCAATGATAAAACTTTCTCAGAAGAGAGAGAAAAGGTCTTATGCTTTTAAGCATTTTAAACATTTTTTTCCCTTTTAGACCACACCTACTATTTCCAATTCAACACCATCAATATACACCTTATGAGTACATTATCCCCTGTGCAATTATTACATCTCTGCACCTGCTCAGCTCACATTCAAGTAACTCAAAAAAAAAAAAAAATTAGTCTCAACAACAATAAAACTATTTTAAATGCACAAATGTTTACTTAATGTGATTATTTTCTTAGTATTTTGCTACTTGATCTGCAAAAGCAATCTTTGTTTAGTATGAAATACATTATTGATACTTTGAAGCAGCCTCAAAGTTGTTACAATAGTGTCATCACCATGTTTTTGTTTACAGGCAATGTCAAAACAGATATGATAATGGTTGCTTCTTGTACGATCTCCTCTTAAAGTACTGCAAAGCTTTGCAATGATAAATCATCTTATTTTCCTAATAAAAAACTATTAAGGGGTGTGAAAAACATGCCTAGCTGCCCCTGAATCACATAAATGAAACTAAATTTTCCTTACACCAGTGTTCCTAGTGTAAGCATCTCTCTTATGCAGGATGATCTCCCTGGATATCATTTCATGTGTCAGCATTACAGGTACATGTATACCCATACAAGCACACAAATACACCCTTATTCATTGCCCAACACAAAACACCCACCCAAACATTCCCACTCTTACAGATGTCTATTCACATGAACATGTAAAAATGGAACATTTTTCTCTTAAAACAGCATAGAACCCTCCCACAGCTGCTGTCTGGTATCTCTCCCTGCAACAGATCCAGAAAATCTCAAGAAAGAGAAACTGTTCCATCCAGTTTTCTCAAGCACATTATTTTGTCAAGCTGGTCAAGGTACACTCACGCTCATTTCAGTTTGAGCTTGATAGAGTTCTTGAGTGGCATAAAACTTGAGGTTGGAACAGAGGTCTGTGGACTTGACAGATCTGGAAGGTCATCGCTTGGAGAAGTCTGAAAATGGCATGCAGTAATCTTGGAAATGATTTTCTATGCAGTCTACTTTCACACAAACTTCACATACTAACATGCCAATTATTAGCTGGCAAAGTTCATGCTTCAAATAATATAGAGAAAAAATTAACTCATTCTTGGTATGTGTTTCTTAATGGCCAGGAAATGGGAGAAAGGGGAGGTGGGAATCAGTTACCTGCCATAGTTAATTTTTAAGATTTTATTCTCTTTCACACAATTTCTCACATTTTTACAGAACACATTTAACAAGTATTTATACATAAATGAAAATGTAGTAAATAAGTAAAATAACAAGACAAAAGCCATCCTGAAAATGACAGGTGCAAGATGAACCAAACTGTGATGCATATAGATAAAATTAAAATAAAGGCTAATTGTTATACCTTGCTCACAGGAAGATGAATGCTAGGTGCAAGCACGGATGAAGATGATAAACCATCTGTTAAATCTGGTGTGTGCTGTTTTACAACTTCATTTGCATTGGGAAGGCTGTTGCTGGAACCTGCTGGTTTGTCATCTACCTGCATAGGGGAGGCGGACCGCTATAGAGACGACCGCACAGCACAATAGAGAAAAGAGATGAGAACAGCTCAGGAGGCTAGCCAGAGAAACGAAAGGAACAGAAATACCAAGGAATAAGAGTAATTTTGGTAACATTTAGGTCACGTTAAGATTTAAAGAGTACAAAGACACCCTGTAAGAAACTGGCTTTAATAAAAACTGTGAACTTTATTTTTTAAATTTCAGGCATGCAGGTAGATTAAACAAAAATGAAATCTTAAACTTAAAAAAATTAGGATATAAAGATGCAAGTAATTAAATTGCAACAACAAAAAGGAGAAATATAGTAATAATCATATTAACCCTTTGGCTGCTTCTGGCGAAATATTTGGTCGGAAAATGCCTATGCGTTAGTGTGCCCACTGATCGAATATTCGGTCGGTGGAAAGTTCTATTTTTAAAAAAGAAACTAGAGAGATGGCTGTGTAATGGTCAGCAGATATGTGATTACCCCTATTTATAGCACCGGCTCTGATGCCATGCTTGGTTTGATTGGCGTTTTATTGGGCTGGAAATAGAGTGATCCCCTCTAGAGTTTTCCAACCGCACAGAGTCAATGCAAACCCTATGTGTGCTGGGTCAATCGTGTGGTCAAAGAACACGCTACAGGAGGCCGTACACACTACAAAGGCACTAGAAGAGATCAAAACAGTAATTTGGATGATCTAGAATCGGTGAATTCCCTGGATCAGGAACAGGATGGCAATGAAAGTGACTACAATGTGTTATTAAGAGATGAAGATTCTGATTCTCATCATTCTGATGACAACAACGGTCATCTCGATTTTGATCTGACAAAATGAGAAAAATGTTCCGACGACAGCAGTGAGACATACAGACGGTGGTGACTTTGTTGCACAACTGCCGGAGGTACCCAAAAGTAATTAAAAAAAAAATGAACTGCAGCAGACGGGAGCACTGTCAAAGAAGGTTGAGCAGCAGGTGGCGTGGCATAAGACATTGCTCGGTTGACTCAGAAACACTTCTCAAATGTGCCCGATACTGAGAAAAAAGGAAATAAAACATCCGCACAATGCAACAATAAGGGTCAGGGTTAGGTCTCTACATTCTTCTACTCTGAATGTCCTTCCAAGCTGGGGCTATGCGTGGTACCCTGCTTTGGAATTTATCACAGCAAGATGGCCTACTGGAAACAGAATATTTCAAAGTAAGGTATAATGCACAGGCCCAGCAAGGGTATTCAGAGCAGCATAATGTGGAGCACAATCTTTTGTGTATGCATGTTAAGTTTGAAATGACAGTGCTTGTGACTTGTGTGAATGAGCTACATGAACAGTTGAGATGAACCTACCACAAGACATGGTAGGTAACATGTGTTAATGAAGATGGGAGCATTTTTGTGAGAAATGAGCTTGAGGTTTTCAACAAATAGTAAACCCTGAACTTTATCTAAGCTGTGTTTTTCCCTTTCTGAATGAAATCCACAAAAGTTACTGAGTTTTGAAGTCAAGACGTACATTTGAGTACTTGATTGTGTGTGACATTGCGCATATTTAGTTAGTTTTTCTATAAAAACAAAACAAAACATTTGCATAAACCAAAATCCAAAGAATCTTATTTTTTGGTTTTTATTCGCCTCACTTAGAAAAAAATCACTTCTCTCTATGAGTTGTATGGGTTTTATATGCTTTGCATGAATCTACACAGCTCCAGATTTTTTTTTTAATGACCAAAAAATCATTAAAATTTCCTGGCACAGGCATGCGCACGTTCCTCATTAGAATCTGGCAGTCAAAGGGTTAATCCCATACACAAATTAGTTCTCCATCACTTCTATAAAGGTTCTAACTAGAGACAAAATGTTATGTGCACATGGTGCCCTTTCAGCATGATTATGTTCCATGGTGCACTTACAGAATCACCGTCCTTGGGTCGTTTAGGTGGTGTGGTGGCAGAAAAAGGGGACCCTGGACGTTTTGATGCCATATCTGAACCATCTGAAGAACTCAGCGTATCCTGCTAGTAATGTCAGTAAAGTTCTTGAAAATGTCATCTTCCAACTATTTAAAGTATCAAAATTTTGAAAATTTCACAGAAAAATTAAAATATTCAGATAGCACTCACACTAACCTTTAAGTAAAAGCTACAATGTTGGCGTGAAAGTGCTCCCTTAATTTGACATCCAAGTAATATTAATATTAGCTGCATAATTAATAACAAAATTCTACCAACACCATCTGGTAACATTACAAGGCAAAGACAAAGGTGCCAAAAATTGTGTTCAATTGTGGCTAAAGTCAATAAGTGACCAAAGATAATCAAGCGGTTGAAATCTTTTAACTTTTGGCTAAAAAATTGCTGGGAGACAGTTATGAAGCATTGCATTTCATCTAAAAAAAAGGGGGAAGAAATTAATTTTTCTTCACCTCTGTCTCCTTTATTGTAAGGCGGTCACTGCTAGAGGCTGCATTGCTTGAAGTGTTGTCTGTTGCTGTCCAGTTCATATGGTCTGCACTACTGTTTGACTCTGTGACATTAGTGCCACTGGCTGTACCATCAAGAACCAAATGTTGAGACTCCTGAGACGTTTCATCATCCTCCACTGTGGACACACCAGGTTGTTGGCTAGAATCCATTCCCTCAGATCTTGCACCTCCAGAACGATCTATGTTGGTTCGCTGTATGTCTCCACCCCCACTGGCCCGTGGTTCCTTCCTCAAAACATAAACAAGCACTGATAAATAAGGCTGATTTCAGGGGACAGGTAGTGGAGGGAAGTCTTCTCTAAGCCAGATAATTCCAAAACCACAAACATCCAAATACAGTACCACATCATTGTGTATATATGCACACTCACAATGCAGGCACAATCCTACCTTTCTTTTAGGCTTTCCTTGCTGCAAGATTTGAGCTGGTACGTACTGTGCAAGCTGTTTCCTTCAACAACAAAAATAGTGTTGATAAGAAACTGCAAACTGTGCCAGCATGAAAATTTACACATCTGATAAAACATGGCCAGAAACAAGAACTTTCTGTCAATGAATTGTCAGTTTCAGTTTAAACACATTAATGTTACTTCCAGGGGCTTATTTAGTAATAAAAATGGAACAAAAGCAACTCTTCAATCATACTGGTATGTAACAGTTCAGAAAAGCAGACATTTTGGAATCATGCAAACAGCTGAGCATGATAAATATTCGTTCCTGATACATTTTGTGTGTTATAGTTCTTTGACATCAGAATATTGCAACAATAAATGTTTTATTTTGAACATTCAAGGTAGCTGTGGTGTAATATACAGTAAAGATTTCCACCCCAAATGGTAACCTTCCAACTAAAGGAAAACAATGGTATAAAAAATGCTTAAGGCAGAATTTGGTACATACCAAGCCACTAGTATCTAGTTATGGATTTTATATTTTACTTCTGGAGCAAATTACTTACTTTCGAAGGTATGTAATCTCCACTTTCATACCATCTTTGAATAAGTTAATGTGAATGGCTGTTTTATGTACTGAAAAAAAAAAGATATGAAGAAACATAAAAATTTTTTAAAAGGAGATATGTTAAAAACAACAAAAACCCAATTCAGCTAAAAATTCATCAAAGAACATCTTCCATATATCTTTAATATATTCCCCCAACCTCTTTGCGAAAAAAAAAAGATAATGACAAATTTAGGTTTTGCAAATGACATAACTGATTTTCTGATGTGCTCACTTTAGATACTACTTTTCTGTTTGAACTATGCACAGAAGGACGAGTAAACTGTGACCTCACGATATGCCTAATTACCATGTTTCTAGCTTTCCCACTAGATAAGGCTTATCACAAAATGTATCCATGCATTATCCTGTCCTGTGTTGTTGACCTCTTTCAAAACATGGTAGTGTTTGTAGGTATGTATCTTGAGAATAAAAGGGAGTTATTCACCAAAATTTGGGTAGATAATATCAAAGACTGAGCTTTACCCGATCACTTAGAAAAAAAAAAAAAAAGGCACCCCACTCATCCTTAAAGTAATACACACTGCTAATTCCAAAAGCACAAATGGATGATGTGAAAACCGAGCTGACCAATCATGAAGTACGCAGTTAACTCTGAAAAAGTATCACTCACAGTGACAGCCGTTATGTTCATTTTATGATGAGAAAGAGAAACATTCAATCAAAATTTAAATGTTTACAATTAACAGCTTACCAACATCCGAGAAGGATTGTATGTCATATGTGAGATCTACATTTGCTGTCTGACTGTTTAAAGTCTGAGCATGGAACACCAGTCCAATGAACCATTTACACATGTACTGTCCTTCACTAGAACAGAACAGTACGCCAAAGCATTCTTTATAATTGAAAATGTATTTAAAAATGCCAGTTCAAGTATCTCATTACCTGAAGGAAAAAAAGAAGGGAAAGACACAGAGAAGAAAAAAAAAAAAAAGCAATAAAAATATTAAAGAGTGAGAAAGTGAGAGAGGAATGTAAGCTAAAAGAATAAGCAAATATATGTGTTAACTTTTAAAAATTTTCCCACATAGTTTCATACTATTAATACAGTTTTGCCACATATGTCAATAACAAAACCTAAGAAAGTCTGAATAAAGGCAGTAATTACAGCAATATAAGCATTACAAGTGATCACAGGCACAATTATTAACTTCTATAGCTGCTACATTTTGCCACAGATTGTTTTAACATTTTTCAAAGACTTGAAAACAGCTACTGTATTCAAATATACACAATATATATATGTCTGTGTCTATCCATGCACAAGCTTGTGTGTGAGTCCACATTATTCTCATCACTTTATTCATGTTCATCAACTTATGGTATTACAAACTGAAAATCAGGATTTTATATTTTCTATTTTGATAATAGCTAAAAATAAAGAAAAATTTTTCAACCTTATTTAATTACAACTGTAAAGAACACAAATTTTTAAAAATCAATTAAATACTAAAATACATTATCCTTTATAAATATTTAGTGTCTTCACAAAACAAGTCAAAAGTATGAAAACAGAAAGATTACCTTTCATTGACAGGCCCATATGCTTCAGGCATCACATGTGCAAGCTTGATATAAGGGTTCCTCTCCAAATTGCCAACTAATAAACGAATCTTTGATTCCACATAGCCTTTCCTACAACATCAATATGAACACCTTATCACTCATAAACTCATTAAGTTAAAGAAAAGGAATGTCCTTTCAAGCTATTTTAATATATTTCAAAAACAAACTCAGAAGATGAAAAAAGAAACTATCCTATTAAATTTTATTTTCGTGTTTATTTCACATACCTATCTTTATTTTGAACAACAGAGAAGATGCATAATAATAAATTTTCTTTTTGTTAAAACTAATGCTTACTTACCATTCCAAATAATGATCTTTTTCTTCTGCACTGGCTTTTAAAACGATGTAATGTCTGTATAACAAGCAAACAAGATGTATTATACACCACATTTCAGTATAAAATGAAACATTTTATTTTTTGCATGATTCATTCTTATCATCAAAAGTTAGCAATTAAAATCAAAACCAGGATATTTTTATTCAGTTTCCCTTAAGCATAGGAATTCCATGTACATTTAATCTCCATTTTAAAAATATTTTCTTTTGTGGGCAAATGCCACACAATAACAAATGACACACACACACAACTATTTTGTAACACTCTCTGCTTCATAAAACAGTTTAAAAAAGAGCATAAAGAAAGCCCCTTACCTATATTTGTGAAAAAAGTCTGATGGTTCAAATAATGTTGTCCATTCCTCCCTTTGCTCATATATCCTTGTAACTACATCCAGTCCTGTATCACAGATGAGAAAACAATGTGCTTCTGGTCTTTTAACCAAGACTTAGGAAAATGCTTCCAGTGAATGCAAATCATTATTTCCTCATGCAGAGTAAAAGGTTCTTTCTCTTCAAATTAATCTTAAGTATTATAAGTAGTTTGACAGTACTTCATCAACAGAATAGACCATTTACAAAAATGAAATTAACTGTTTCAGCTTATAAAAAATAGTAATAAATTTCCCTTCTGATTTTTAACTTTTCGGCATAAAAATTTCTCAAATATGTGATATTCCAAAAATATGTATTTTTTGTATTTTTATCTGATCAAACTCTGTAAACACACTGTATTCTATTTCATTATGTAATAGCAACATCAGGCAGAGCGTTTGTCATGTAGGCTTTAGGTGATTGCTTTGGATATGGTGTTAATAAAAAAAGCGAATAACTTTTTTAAAAAAAAATTACAACATAATCATCAATCTTTCATTTGGTCATAAAAAATTATCTTTGTCACATTCATAACTTTATGCTTCAAATTTTATTATTTACCTTTCAATTAAATTACAATATGAATTAAATATTAACTTTTGTAAAAATTTCATGTAAGTTTTGACAAAAACTTGGCATTTCTTTCTGTAAACAAATTTTTTTTTAAAGTTCTTACCTTCTTGAAATTCGTCAGTGATTATAGTGCGAGTTGAATTGGTGACATTGTATGTTGAGTTCTGTTGTGGATAGGCTGGAGTAATAATAGGCATAAGATGAAAACGGTCAGCTGGGTTAACCTGTTGTACAAAGAAAAGGACCAGGTCAAAGTATCAAAGTCTTTACCTTTATCACACCCACCATCAATTATCTATGAAAAGACTTGAAAATACAATAAATCTTACAAAGGGTTAAAGCATGTCGATAGTTACAGCAATAGGAAGAAAACTTCAATGGATACCAAACTCGCTCATAAACAATGGTGTGCATGCAAAGAATAATCTGCTTCAAAGGCAGCATTTCCCTTTTAGTTTACTTTAGGCTTCTGTATTCTTGTGTCAGCATCTGAAAATTACTTACTAGAATTTTATTAAAAACTTACCCTTGAATCCCAGACAGGAAAACCTAACTTATTCTCTGTGTCTAGTGGTTTCAGTAAAACAGGATTGGGCCAATCCCTGTGCAGAAAAAGAATGAGATGACAATTATATCATTAAGGCCATTTGATAAATTGGGCTTAAGGCAAGAAAGCCCTGAAATTTGATGAAAATCTTAATTAAGCAATTTTGATATTTTGAAATATTATGAATGTTCAATGTCTTCTGTTTACTCTCCAAGTGGTTTTTCATAAAACCACGTAGAAATATGTATAGTTCGTTACTAAAGACAGAAACTGATTTCATATTTTGTGGTGTGAAGAATTAGCGAAAATAGAGAATTTGGAACATTGCAAGTCTTTTCAAAAACTGGTTATATTGAACACCAGCAGAAAGAGCATTCATCCGATTGCACGTTAAGGGACAATGAAAATTTCCACATAATGATGCCCATTTTTTACTATACCAGTCAGAGCCGGTTGGTTGGTTTTACGCTGTATCAGCAACTAAAGCTATATCACGGCAGAAAGAGCCGGAAAAATTACTAATACGGACAATGCATAAACACATTTTGAATATAACCAACAACAATTTAATACTAGTATTCTGGGCCATACATATTACAGCTCACACAAACATGCCTCAGAAGTTTTTGGGTGTATGGTTTCCAGATGTAAATAATCTTGACTGTAACTCAAAGCTAGTTAGAAGATCTTTCCTTTATGAATTGTAAAGCTACATATTAAACATTCACTGTGCCTATCAGATGCCCATATTTTCTCAAAACGCCATGTACAGAAGGAGAAAAACAATGAATGCATTCTAAGGCCACTGTAGTGGCAAAAAATTAAAAAAAAGTAAATTAATGCCCCTAATTCTGATGTCAAATTCATCACTGATCCTATGGAAATTGCCTTGAGAAAAAAATAAAAGTTTTTAATTCTGCTGTCAATCTCAGTAATTGTCAAGACCAGGCTTACAAAAGTGAGTGAACATCTAAGGCTTCTGATCAATTGTCTGGAATGTATGACAATGAGGCTCTCCATCAGTATTTGAACAGATATTATAACAAGTATTATTTTTAATTAAGTCAAAATATTATCATGCATGTAAACTTGCAAAAACTAGTGGCCTATTAGATGCTGAACTAGCAACTTGGAAAAGGAGAAACCAATTGCAGGACGTCAAATTTTCTTTTATTTTTTAAGCACAAAACATGCTATATATAAAACAGCAATGTCATGTAAATCTTATATTTTTATCAAGCCATGTCTGACCCTAATTTAAAATGTCATGGATAGAGAAAGCATCTGGATTTCCTGAGCAAATAAAAGATATCATGAACTCAATATTTTATTCAAAATTAGTAGTCTGACAAGATGACTTTTGAAAAGAATGAAGATGATCTGGAATACAGTTAAGAATGCACTATACACATGATCATTTGTTTTCAGCCAAATTATCTTCAGCTAAAAGAAACTACATTTGGTTTTTGTGAACAATTACAACTGATAAAAGGATACTAACCATTTGGAAAGGACCAGAAAGAATCTGTGGACCAGTGTTGCAGGTGCCGCGTTTGGATACAGCTGGCAGACGCGTGCAACCAGCATAGCCCATGACACACCACCCAGGTAACCCAGGACATTAGAATACACACCCTTTTCTGTAAAAAGTATTTCAAATTTTATAAAAATTCAAAATGTCACCATCTTCAGAAACACACATTTTTCTTTTCAGATAGAATGTAAATAAGGAATTGTCAATTTAACACATGGAAAAGAAACAGATTTAGATGAAGTGTTAGCCTAACCCAACAATAATACCAGTGTCAAAAATATGACACTGCAAACAATGACAGCATCCAGAAAACAATGGAAAACTTCAAGACAGCTTAGCTCAAGTACAAAAAAAAGCAGATTTTAAAAAAAGAAAACATGCTGCATTTGTAATAATTAACTTGAAAAAATGCAGAACTCACTCTTTGCCCACAGTTTTATTGCTCGTAATGTCATTCTGAAATTCTCCTTGTTTGGCACCAAGTGCAAGATCTCGTCAGTCACTCGACAACCTTTAAATAAATTCACTGCTTTAAGAGTGCTTTGTGCTAAGACAAATTAACATCAAATAAAGTGATATCATTTTTATCATATATCAAAAACAAAAGAAACTAGATTTTGTACTATTTAATAACTACTGCTTACAAAAAGTATATAAAGCCAACACTACTCACATAAGCACAAGTTAGTTACATGATAGTCTCTAACTCTATCCACAGTGGACAGGGGAACATTTACTAAATTGTAACCACATGACCAACCATTTAGGCTACGGACACTTTTTTCATCCAGGTTTTTGAGATACATCTCATGGCGAAGATCTATATCATCAGGAATGGTTGGAAGCGCCAGACGAGCAAACAGCATATCCAGCTGAAAAGTACATATTAACAATTTCAGACAGTGCTACTTTCACTTCTTAACGCTTTAGTTAATATTGTTTTCATCACAAACAGGGTACTTAAGTTGTGGCATGAAATATGAAATGTTTTCACAATCTATACCCCAGAAAGACACAACAAGGCACACATTTAAAGGGTTACATATGCCTTAACTGCTAATGAGGCATAAAACACCAATAAGTGACAAAGCCAGTTAACAAAAAAAATTACAACATATTTTTTGTAGTTAAAATGAAAAGGCTGTACCAACCTTGTATATTCAACAAAACATCAAATGGTGTTACTTGCATATGGACCACACATTAATTGCTATGATAAGCAGTTAAGCATTACAGAATTGGACCTTATCAAGACTATAGTCATTATGCTACCTCTAGATATGCCACATTAACACAATAGTGGTCAGAGTTATGAATTCAATGACTTAGTTCCAATTAGATAAAACAGATATAATGCCTTGCCTGTTACCAAGTTTCATTTTAAAAAAATTTTGAAAAAGCCCTATCTATTTAATTTGCTTTCCAAGCCCTTCCCTCACACCCACATGCACAGAGCACTCAAAGACAGAGAAGAGAAACAAAAATTTAGATATAATTGTACAGTCTGCTCACCTCAATTCCATCATATGTCATTTTGATGACAGGAACAAAGGCCTCTTCTACGGCCTGTACATAGAAGAAACAATAGAATACTTAAGTGGCACAGGATACACAGAAGTGACTTTTTGGATGGATGAGCCGCGGTGAATAAACGCCATAAGCAAATCAATGTCTTCTTAAAAACTTCCACAATTCTGCCTCACTGGGACTTAAATTTTAGGGAAAAAAGTGCTTTTTAGCTGCACTGTTATACAAAAATTGACAATATTTTCCGACCCACACTGAGAACAAAAACTATATCATATCTTCACCTTTCTCCTCCACACTCCTACCTCTGCATTCCTTCATGTTCTTGTATTGCTAACCAGTGCATGTTTGTATATTATGCTTGTTTGTACTTGATTGTAATGTCTACATCACACAGCCTCTTTCTGCTATATAAATCCTATTATTATATTTAACACCGTTGGTCTAGGCCTTGACCTTTGATTCTGATACTCATGAATTAGAGGTATTAAAAAAAATGATAAAAAATAAACATGACATAAACAAAAATTATAATTAACATTCAATATTTCAAAAAGATATTATTCCTAATTATTGTGAAATTTCACTTTTTTGTAAAAACCAACAGAAATTAAATATGCCACATCATATTTTGAGTCTGGCTGTGGCTGGAAAAAGCCGCCATACAAATGGCTATTTATTATTTATTTATTTCCAGAAAGAAAATTTTGATGCTGGCTTATATTCAATGCCATGTTTAGTCCAATATTCAGTAAATTTTAAGGGTTACACACCATGTAAAAATGAATGAACATAACTTATGATAAAAAAGAACAACTTCTGTGCCAGAAAAAGGCTAAAAAATAATGAAAAATTGCATGCATGCACTTGTGTTGCCACTATTTTTGAAAAGAAAGAAAAGTACTATCAGAAAAATTCAAATCAAATAAGCATCTTTCCTGTTCCTATGTTAAGGGATGTAACTTTTCAAATGTGATTCCTCTAGCAAAATGACAGGACTTCATCCCTTGTTGTATACCTAGTTTTGTAGTGAAAATTATTGAATATGATGAATGCAGGTAGGTGGCCCAGAAATAATAGTTGTTGAAAGGGAGAGACATATTTGTCTGGCTTGGTCTCAAAGAGTTAAAGATTCTACTAATTTATGTTGTCATGATAGTGACAAGTAAATACAAATATAAATTCTTCTCAGATTCAGAGCCTTCATTAACTTTAGATAAGTGGACACAAATTTTTGCAGTACTTACATAGTTATATAAAATTCTCTGATAATGATAATTTCAGATACAAAAATTTGTCAAAATCCATGTTATCTTTCCTCTTGAAGATGTATTTTATTGGTAAACATTTTCCAGATACCAAAAGGGGTCTACAGAAAAGAATTCACCACCAGGAAAAGCAGCAGAACTATATATATACACAGACACTTTTATTTTAACATAATCACCTTAAACGGAAACAAAGATTTTCTAGACATGGTGGCTGGGATAAAAATACACCTACCCGCAAGTCCTTCACCTCTGGTTGTGCCTTCAAAAGCTCCACAAAAGATTTGAAAAAGTCTGACCGTTCAACATGGCGAGGAGCCACACACAAAGTGTCAATGTCAGCACCTACAAATACAATATTCATGTCACTATTCAGCAACAGAAAAATGTTACACTACTAGAGCCAAACCCGTGGCAGTCTAAACCACCAACCAAAGTACCAATGACATAAATACCAAAAGTATTTAACTAAAACTTAAATGTTAAACAATCTACATTTAAAGAAAAGACAACATTAGCAGTCTTAACTTGATGGAACATATGGAAAGTAAAACCTTTACCTTTTGTATTAACACCTAGTCTGTAAGATCCAAATGTGAACACCATGCCTCCAAATGTATTGATCTTGCTCTCGGGGATATTGTTCTGTTCACAATGTAAATCTCACTTGTTTAATTAGAAAAAAGATCCTTTTTTTAACAAAGTGGCTGACAATGCTGAAGCAGGTAGCTTTCTTTGATACCAACACCTACCCACGAAAACAATTACCTCAGACTTACCAAGCTACTTTAAGCTGCTCAACTCTTTATTCTTGCTCAAAAATCATTAATAGTAACAGTCAAATTGTCTTCATTCTTGGTATTTACCTGAATAATTTGTAATGACATTTTCTGAAAAATGGTTCATCTGCCTTTAATTTCTGCAGACTAACAACCGGCGATAGATAAGATTGCACATACCTTTTGTCTGCTGACATCCTTGATCCACTCTCTTACAAGCTCATTGATTCGAGCAAGGACTTCCATCCTAACAAGGTAAATTTGTAATCTTTTATTTCACATCTTATTTCAAACTGCATGCCAGAACTAAGAAATATTTCATTTCATCATAACCACAAATTCAAACTGTCAAAACCTAAAATGAATAATGAAACAAAAAGTAAACCAATAAAAAAAAACCACCTGGTGTTATCCTTAACTGTAGTGACAACAAAACTTTATTTGATGATCACTTTATTGGCAAAATATAAAGAAATATATAACTGAAGGCTTTGTTGGTTCTAATCTGTGCAGGATTTACCAATTGCATTCCCCATTTAAACAAGGAAAAAGCAATGCAAACAAGCAAAACTTAGGTCGCAACATGGATGAATCTAGATTATGTATTATAACTCTAGCTAGGTAAAATTATCTCTACCCACAGCTAATTTGTTTAAAAAGAAAACATTTAAAAGACACACGGATATACAAAAACCACAAACATTAATGCCTATGTGATGGCATATTCATATCAAAAATAAGTTGTTGTTTTTTTTAATTTTAATATCAAGAACGTGTCAAATATACTTTTTCAATTAATGGATAAAAAACAGTTTATATTTAAAGTTACCTGTGTGCCATTTCGGCTTCACTTTCAAACACTCCATGAGGGCGAAGAGCCTCTTCCAATTTATCGCTCAGTTCCAAATCAGCTTGCTTTGGTTCTGCCAAACTAATCGGACTTGTTACTCCGGGATAACTGTTATTCCCGCCTGATAAAGTATCTTGAGCCATGGTGTCAAAATCTCTAACAACAGAAAGTAAACATTATTATTATACTGCGTGACTTTTTTGTGTTCTGGAAAGAATGATGTAGAGCGAAAAAGGAACATAGTTTGCTTGTTACTGTCAGCAATGTAAGTGCGAAAATCCGCGGAAACTGCATACTTTTTGTTGCTCAGCGACTCACCTTTAAGGAACGTTGGTGTCAAATAATTAACAGTACGACAATAAACAAAATCTTTTTCACTGGTTACAACTTCATGGAATCGATACCAAAGTCGAAATCATAATTTGTATTTCAGTTAATACATCATATCGGATTCTTTATCAATCAAGACACTAATTCTGAATGGAGGACTATCTCCTCAACTCGGTGAGGGGGTAAATAGTAGCAAAAGGTAACGCAAATAGGTCGCATTTAAGCGAAGTTACCTTATTGTGGATAAATTTACTTCGGACGATATGTCAGTAAGCCATCTGATTAGGCAGAATTAATATTTATTTCCTAACTGACCATAAAGTTTATGTTTTCCAGCCAAACGTGACCAACAATGGCGGGTTGAAGTTATTCCCACAAGTCTGTAATCAACATCCGGTCGACCTCAAACCGTACAAATTGCATAAATGCAAACATTATTGCAAGTTATTCTCTAATTAAACACTTAAAGTAATCATGTTTATTTTTCGTTTTTTTCACGTGATCATTTTAGTGAATCTTGTCTTTATTTATTTTGTCAATGACTGAAGGGGTGCAAAGGTCAGAAATGTTAGATAACTCTAACTACTTAAGAAGGGCGGGTCGTGTAGGTTCGCAACAGCACCAGTTTGATAGTTGTTTGCCATGTTCTCTGTCTTTAGGCTACTTGTAGATTGGTGGCACAATTTGGCCTTATGGACCCTCTTCACGCTTACAAAGACGATAGAACGTGTCATACTATATGGTGCGTTCGCCTCATTTTTAGCATGGCTTGCAGTTGTGTTTTATGCCACTTTTTACCACATCTACGTGCCATCTGCATCTCTGGCACGATCAGCACACTTCAAGTTTAGGTAAACAACAGTCGACGAAAGTACATACTTCAAAAAGAATTTTGATAATGAGATTCTCTATTAACATTTCATTGAGTGTTAGGCGTAAAATGACCTGTTTCGTATTCATTCTTTTGTTAGGTTAATTGATAGGATGACTTCTGGCTTTAAGTTTTATACTAATACTTTTCATTTTAAATAAAATCCCTGATGTACGCACTCGATAAATTGAATAACTTGTAGCAGGGAAATTCCATTAGCATGCAACACAGTTTTGTGGAAATTGAGAAGTTGCAGTAAAGATAAGCGACCCACTGCTTAAGATAGAAAAGAGATTGTATTAGTGGTGCATGTAGAAAGTGTTATTTTATTTATGAAACTGGCTAAACTTGCAGAAATGAATATTTTTAATCATGAGGCAAATTGTATCCCTCTGTTTCCTTCTGTTTGTGCATCAAATAACACAAATAGGTAACCTATTACCCGTAGGTAAAGCAATTTAATAAAATCATAACGTAAACAAATATTTTGCAATACTTTTTAACTATCATTATGAAAATGTAGACGTGCCAGTCACTTTTGTTACCTCCCTTTTTTAATGTATCAATGAAGAAATAAAGGAAGATTTTAAAGCTGCTGTACATTCTGGAAAGAATCTTAAATCAATTAGTTTAAAAGTTGCAGTCATAAGGATTGCACAATGAGCATTTATACTTCTGCCTTCAGTTGGGCAATGTTATCAGTCTCCAAAAATTGTAAAAATCATGACAATGTCTAAGGACATGTACCAAATTTTCTTCCAGAGTTTGTCCATCTGGAGTTGGCATGTGTTCCTTTCCCATGGCAAATGTCACACTGTCTGAGGAGGGAAGGGCAGAGGTAAGGTATTTTAAGTGCAAAAATAATCAATTTTGTATCTTGTTGATGTATTTTTATTGGAAATAAAAATATGTTTACAGGTTTTTATGGGGATTTTGCTTTGATGACTTATTTATTGAAAGTTGATATGAAACTTTATCTAGACTTGGAAACGAGAATTGTCAAACATCTTGATTTACTTCATTTAAAAATAAAAATTGTGTCTTTAGTAATTAGAGAACCCATTCAATCACTAGACAAAGTCAGTTTATCTGGGCATTTACTTTTCTTTCACATTCTACAACTGGTTTTCAGTAGAGTTCTATTTTGAAAAATCATATAAAGGATGTTTTCTTAAAAGGTAGTCATGTAAGTAAAGTTGTCTGCAAAAATCTAAATGACATGCTAAATTTGTTCTAAGCAAATGATATTATGTTTACATAATAACAATTCATACACTAGGAGGTGGGATCTTCCTTTAAGCATGGAAGAACTGTAACATGTGAAAAAGGAAATTATTTTCCATTTTGGCTTTTGTGTCAGTGTTTGGGTGGATAGTATGCTGATGTTGTATGTGTGTGCATATTCATCCCTGCCTAAGCTAAATAGCGATGTACAGTAACAACCTTACTATAATGTTAGATTATAGAAAAATACCCCTCCCCCAAATTTCTAATTATGCAAGGAAAGAACATTTCATCTTATGGACGTAGCAATCGTGAGTAGAAAGACAGAACATGATGATGCCAAAAATCTAAGTAGCAAGCTGAATGATATTTTTGTAACATATTAATGTATAGGCTGAGAAGCTATGACATGCATAGGTTTAGGTTGTTCCCCATCCCATTCTCCAAATTTTCCTTACATAATCCGAGTTTCTTCTTAATAGGTTCTGGGCAGAGGTCAGCAGTATCGCATTTCCTTTGATCTGGAAGTTCCTGATTCAATGACAAACAGAGATTTAGGTGTGTTTCCGTACTGGCATCACTTGATCCATAATAATGCATCCAAAAAGCATTCATGTAATTTGGGTATCAGAATTCAGTGCTATAAAAACCTGTTTACATGTGATTCTTTTAAGTCTCATGTTTACATGTTCCTTGATCATAAAAGTGAACAGAAGAAAAATGAGATGCTTTTTGATTTAATTTATTGCAGTTATGAAGATTTCATTTTCCTAAGAATGAAAATAAAACAAATTTTGTTTCACTCATTTATTTTAAGCATGGATCTTTAAATGAAAATCTGAAGCATTGTTTGCAAAGTGTTCATCCTGGGATTAGGATGCATGTGCATGTACACAGCACACATCTGCAAAGTTTTTTTCATAAACTACACACTAAGTGTAACCATTGTCACTGCAGGTACATTTATGATCATCATGAGAGTGTATGACAGATTTGGCAACATCATACAAGAATCATCTAGGGCAGTAAGTTTTAATTACATGTACTTCAGATTACATAAGAGAAAATGCCAGCAGGGTAAGATGAAAGAAGAAATTGGCTGGTTTATCTTCTGAGGCCATAATTTGAATAAAGATTGTGACATCTAGATATGAGAGTCAGGAGTGGCTTTGCGGATTGCTAGAAACATATAAAACTAGAATCTTCATAAAAAGGTCCTGCTTTAGGATATGGTGCATTAGTGCTACTATTTTTCATCGCTTGATATTGTGAACACTTTCATAGCATAAGATATTTAGGTGACTGTTTTTTGGCAATTATTGACAATTAGTTGTGGTGGTGCATGCAGTTAGTAGAACTTTTGGCTGTGACCCATCACCTGTAGGCAAAATCTTTGCTGATGCATCCTGAATGTGTATGTGCATGCTCAGGTGTTTTGGTATCTATGGTGAATCTGAAATGTGTGGGCGATGTATGCGAATGAGAGAGAGAGTGTGCATGTGCATGTATTTAAGTATACCTTTTTTTTCCTATAATAGCCAGTGGAGTTAATAATATTTTTCTTATTTTAAGATTTTTATGCTTAATAAGCCTTTTTGAGATTTCAACTTTCTTTTTAATTTGTTAATTTGTTTTTGCATTTGCAGACAGCTTTGCGTTACCAGTCTAACCTGCTGCAGACCATACAGACAGTGTCTTTGTCTCCCCTCTATTTACTTGGTTTCTTCGAACAGAAACAAATCCTGAGCATAGAACTCTTTGATAAATTTTGGGATGATGTGGTAAGGCATGAGTGTGTTAATGAAGGAGTGAATAAACAAACTGTATACATGCATTGACACACGTGCATGTGCTGTCAGAGAAAGTACATATTGGGTTATATTTTTCATGAAAGGCATTTATTTCTTTTTTTTAAAGTAACTGTTGATGAATAGAAGAAGAAGAACATAAAATATTTAATGGGTGCAGATATAATTTTCAAACTAAATAGCAAGAGCAGCATGTTTTACATGTAAACAAAGGCCACTTGGATACACATCCACAGACTTTTAATAAACATTTTTATGGGATTTTTTTTTAAACCCCTAAACAGTACCATCCAGCAGTAGGAGCACTGGTCGAAATCCATAGCAGGCAACTGGAATTTTATTCTGGTCAACTTAAGTTCCATGCTGTGTACAAGGGTCTAAGGTATAATGTTCAACATACAAAGTTAATTTTGTTTTTTATGTCTTCTGATGTAGCTCATTCTTTGAATATTTTGCATCTTGTTAGTCTAGAAAAGATCTTTAATGGTACTTACATGTATTTAAAAACATAACCTTTAATACCAGATACTAAATCAGTAAATATCTGGTTCATGCCATCAACACTGAGGTATTTTCTCTTACCCTATTGCAGATATTACCTCTTTTTCTGGCCATTCACAAGTGCTTTAATAGGAATAACCTTCAATTTTTTGTGGCTGTCTTTGGTATCACTACTTTCCTGGTATAAGATTAACACACAGAACACACAAATGCTGGAGGAGCCTGAGAAGCAGGAACTAACATATCAAGCAAGGAAGGAGCGTTTAGGCGTTCTACTGAAAGAGGACAAAAAATCGGAAAAGGATATGCAGAAAGGTAAAGCAGCAGTACATTATTCTTGTCAATGTGTCAGTTTTAATGAACGGTCATGTTGCCATGTATTATTTAAAGTTTCTGAAACACTTTTACCTGTACATTATTTGCATTTTATCTTTATTTCAGGTTACATTCAGCAGTTTACAATGACACCTACTTCAAGACCAGCTAAAACTGTAGGTAAAATGTCTTTAAATTTTAAGGAATCAGAAGATTCACCTGGGGAAGATTTTTACAAGGTAGAAGATTCTGTGCAAGAAGTGGACAAAGAACAAACCTTTCAGCTTCGACAAAGGTTTTCCTTTAACTCTGGCTCTTTAAACTAATATTCTGTCTGAAAGCATTCTGCATACATGACAATGGTTGTTCTTATGCCCAGAGTCTATTTTACTTAGATAAAGATTTGATTTCCTAAACTTTTTGAGTGACAAGATCACCTGTTTCTGGATACATAGTAGATTAACTAAAAATGCAAATCAAATGCAGCTCTGAAGATTTTACATGTAAGTTTTAGAAACTTACATTATTAAAGAATTACAGCTAGGAGAAAAACAGTAACACCAGTAGCCTGGTTTTCAAGGTAGGGTAGTTTGTTTTTTTGTTTTTTGTGGTAGTATACTCATCTTTACCTTCATCCATCTTCTATTATGCGTGTAAGTGTTTAAATTAAATATTTTATGTCCATAAGTAATAAAGCTACTAACTGTTATAAAGACTTTGGTGCCAAGATCGATAACCGTATGCTTATAAAACATTTTGCGTTGACTGCTTTTGCATGAATTTACTGCAATTTATCTGAATGTTAAGAGGAATGAAAATATGTAAGACTACTGTTTGATATTTAATTTTGTTAAAATGTCTCAAAATAGGCATATAAATACTTTTAAAAAAAACTCCTTAACATTCCATAAGTACTGAATTTAGGGTAGGTTTTTGTCAAATCTAGATATTTTCAATGTGATGTTCTTGTTCTTTGTTTCCTCTCTGCATTTTTGTATTTGATTTTATTCTTTGTTAGTACTGTTATTCTTTATAGTGCATATGTTGTTTGTTTTCCTGTCCCTTGTATGCTGTCCATGTTTCGTTCTTGTTCTTAGGCAGTAAGAGCATGCTCCTTAAGAGTGTGAGTATGCGCTTACAAATTTTGTATTTATTATTATTATTACTACTGTGTTTTATGATATATGCCATTTTTTCCTTTAGTCATGTCTCAGCTACCTTTTTATAAGTTAAAAGATAAATAGCAGTACCATGTTTTCTTTGCAAGAAATGTCCATCTACTGAGTGGCTTAGAACCATGGTACATGCCTTTTACTTTTATGCCAGTTTTAGAGATTTTGTTGATTAGTTACATGATTTAACTGTAGTCCATGGCAATGAGGGTACTTGGGATGCTATTCAAAGTGACATTGCTATTGCCTGATGATCCAAGTTTATGCTGGTTGCTTTTGGAATTCTTTACCATGTAGAGATGTGAAGATATGCAGACATCTGCATGACTCCATGAAAACTGGATGGGATTTCTTTTGCCCAACATCTCTATTCTGGACTGTTTCATTTCAGATTTAGGGGAAGAAAACATTGATGATGTGGTTATCTGTATGTCAGCCAGTGCACAAAACAGATTCCATTCTGAACAATGTTGAATGTTGACCAGAATGCCAGAAAAATATGGAAAGAGATTAGCCAGACATAATTTCATCGTTTGGATATACGGATTAGAATTATCCCTAAATAATTTAAACCACTATTCAAGGTCTCTTGATATATGCTTTATTACATGGTGTAAATAACAAATGTTAACCAAAAATGAAAGATAATCAAATGACAGATTTTGTAAATGAGATATAAGTGCTCAGTAAATAATGGTTATTTAAGTGATTAATATTGTATTAATAACAAACTTAATCACAAAGAAAAAGGTGTTTATGTCCGAACAGTATCTTGACTGGAAATATCAAGGCCAGTCAGTGGCAACAGGCAGTATTTAGAGTTTGATTCTCCGTAGTCCAGTATATTGTATGTAATACTGCATTTGTGGAAAGAATGACAAATTAGGTCGGGCAATTAAAAGATCAGTGAAAGTAAGCCAGCTCCAAAAAACTGAGGCTATTTAAGTTTTATACTGATAAAAGAAAGTCTTGTTTTACTGTTTCAAAGCTAAGTGCTTTGACTAATGTTTCTTGAAATAAAGTTTCTAGTCTTTTATCCTGTAATTGCACAGTTACAGAGTTTATTTCACTACAGCCTAAAAACAAAGGTGCTATGAAAAGTCACAGATAATTTAAAAAAAAAAAATTTTTTTTTGGAAATGCCATTTTGGGTAACTTCAGCCAGACCCACACACTTGCAAGCACTCATACAACATACATGAATCTTGATTGGGTGTGCATGCAATTATGCACTCTCTCACACACACACACACATTTTCGTCTGCTATATTAGCTTCATCTTGGACAGCTCTTTATATTTGTAGGGGATGTAAATGGCAGCAGCCAGAAGACCAAGGCAGTACCCAAACAGTGATCCTAAGACACAGCTGATTGGCCACACCTGCAAATAACGATGAATACTGATTACAGTTTCTCAACAGATTACTTAACTCTAGAGGGAGGCAATGGAAAAAAGACTAGTCATTCATCAATATAAGTCATTAATCTGTCAAACAATTTGGGTAATAATTTAGCTATGTTGTTAACTGAACCCAAGATCCTATACACAGTTAGTCAAGTGTTTACTATTAAAATGAGTGTTAGAAATAATTAGTTTTGCTTATTCCATGTACTCCTCGAGGAGCATAGGGCCGCAACATCTCGCCAGAGGACCCGGTCAAGTGCCTGCCTAGCAGTGGTTGTCAGCTGGTTTGTGCAGAGTGTGTCCTATCCAGCGCCATTTGCGCTTTTTGATGTCTTGACTAGTGGCATTCTGGTTAGTTCTTTTTCCACAGGCTGTTGTTGGAGATTTTTCAGGCCATCTTATTCCCAGAATATGGCATAGGCATCAGTAAAGGTCTGGAGCTAGTTGTTGATGGTGTTTGTCACTCTCCAGGTTTCAGAACCATACAGTAGGACTGCTTTTACATTGGTGTTGAAGATGCTTGTCTTACTGTGGAAGGATAATGCTAGGAAGTTCCAGATGGGGCATAGGCTGTTGAAAGCATGCCTTGTTGATGCAGCTTTTGATGTCAATGTTCGCTCCACCATCCTTGTTGACAATGCTCCCGGTATGCGAAGCAGTCTGTTTCCAGGATGTTCTCTCTTTGAAGTTAGATTGGGAGTTCCTGCTTGTTAATTCTCATCACATCAGTCTGCTAGCTTACTCAGTTTGGTTTGTGCATGCTGCTGCCGATGAGATAGGAGACTAATGTCATCTGCAAAATCCAGCTCCTCTAGCTGTTTGGCGAAGGTCCACTGGATACTGGTGTTATTGTCTTGGATCATCTTGCACATAATCCAGTCCATGACCATTAGGAAGATTGTCGGTGATAATATGCAACCCTGTCTTATGCCAGTCTTTATTACGAAAGGTTTAGTGAGTTTGCTGTTGTGGATAACTTGGCAGGACCAGTCTTCATAATAGTGGATCATCAGTCTACAGATGATGTCCGTCTATACTGCCAAAGGCTTTCTCGGGGTCCATAAAAGTTTTATAAAGGGGGTATTGCCACTCAATATGCTCAATGATGATGCAGAGAGTGGCAAGACATATTCTGGCAAAACTTATTCTGGTCTCAGTCTCTTGTATAGTGCTTTCTTCAGTCTCTCTAGTATTACCCTAGTCAGGACTTTGCTGGGGATGGACATGCTAATTGTTGCACTGGGAGAGTTCTCCTCTTTTTGGTAACTTGACCTGGTGGTCTAGTTTCCAGTCTGTTAGTACTAGCTTTTGTTCCCAGATCTTGTGTTGGAGGGGCTGTAAAATTTTTACCGTTGTTTCTGGGTCTGCCTTTAGTGCTTCTGAAGGATGCTATCTGGGCCTGCTGCTATGCCACTTTTCATGCTTTTGATAGCTTTGATGATTTCTGTCTTAGTGGGAGGCTAGTGTTGACCTGAAGTTCAGTTGCTGGTGGTATGTCAAGAAAGGATGGTGGACGAGGTCGATTCAGAATCTCTTCAGAGTGTTCCATCCAGTGTTACAAATAATACTTTTAGGTAAAGTTCCATGAATATTAATCCTTTCAGCACAGACATAACCCTAGGTCTATTTTGATGTTTCAACATTTCAGCGAAATATAGGTCAACATGGAAGTAAGTGCTTATTTTGTGGTTCACCATAAAGAGTAGATTGACTTGAAAAAAAGTGTACATCAAAATGTAATGACAGTAATGCATTACAAAAAAAACTTGCTTCATTAATGAATTTATTCTTTATCAATTTAATGCTTAGCAGAGATTTGCCACAAATGGTATTTTTGCCTACTAAGCAAAATAAAAATATTACTGCATTAGGTAGAACAGGTTAACCTGGAAATTAATATTTCCACAAATTTGTTTTTAAAACCTATTTAATTTTTTTTTTTACGGGAAAGTTGTGGTCACTGGTCATGAAAATGTAATATTGTTCATAAGTGTAAACCTCCTGCAAACCTGCCACGGCCTGTCCCAGTCCAAAGGAATAGGAAAAGCCCCAAGCCAAGCCCCAGCTAGGGTACACACTGACGTTAAGTACACAGCTGTTTCTGCTCCCAATGTTGACCTGTTAAGAGGTTAAAACATAGCATTTAGAGTACATGCTATATTTATGTATGTTTATACAAAATTTTCTGCTGTTAACAAACCTGGTTGTGAACATTATGTGAGTTAGTGTGGGGACATTAAAGATAAGCAATATAAAGTGGTCGTCCTTTATGACAGCCAGTTTACTTTTGCCATTATAGTTGGCTAAAATGCAGTAATGCATTCTCAAAGATAGCCTTCTGCAGCCAATACAAAAACAAAAATTATTGTATTGTAGGGTTATCAAGAACCCTGCAGTGTTGATTTACCTGAAAGAGGCATATACTGTTGACCATCTGGATATGTCAGACCCAAGAAGACAGCATGAGGGTACAACAGTTAGTGTTGACAACAACATGGCAAAATGAAATGTTTCTCTGCTTGACCTGTGGTTAAACAATATAGCATTTATGAAAGATGTTAATTAGTATTTGATTAAATGATAAACCCATGATCAAAGGGATTAAGCCATTGAAAATATACACATAGTGAAAAAGGGGGTGGGAATATTTGCATAGAAAATTGCTCTTATATCTTCTTCCTTAACCCATTATCTCCTAATGTCCAGTTTAGAGGACAGTTATATACTGGCTTATGTCTTTTGTACCAAAGCATTTATGTGATCTGGGTGACATTCAAAGAAGACTTGGTTGTCTGTCATAATACTTCTGCAAAGTTTGCCATGTGCCATGTAGCATTTGGGTAGCAGGTTGTGTTTTGTGGCCTTGAAGGTAGCTTCTGACATTCGCTACATGTGATAGTAAGCATAGACGTGCTAGTTTGCAGAGACTAAGGGACTAATGCAATGTAAAAATACTATCTACATATCCTTTTTTGCTAGATTTTGTTCCAATCCCATGAACTCATGAATGATATCGTATCATTTCCATCATTGGGATGATGGTGTGTATATAGTGCCTTGATTGTTAGCCTTATTTATCCCATTTTTGTAGTGAAACATGCCAAGAAAGTGTACTATCCTGGAGGAATTGGAAGAGTTTGTGAATAAGAATACTCAGCATCTACTATCTGTGTGCTACCACTGGATGCCAATGAATTGTCAGACGAAGATGAAGGTGGTGATGATCTTGCCAATGCAGGTGATGCACCTATTACTAATGCTCCCAGAATGGTTGGAGAAGACATGGAAGACACAGTTTGACAATGAGGGGGGATAATGCTGAACCAGAGGAGAAGAGAATCAAGTTCTTCTTACAATATCAATAACAATAATCAGAAATCCTAAAATTTTCACTTACGAAAGAAAATTTTGTATTGCAACAAGTTCTGCACCTTCTGTAGCAGATAATAATGTGAGACAAACTTTAGGCCAACATGGTCCTGTGATGAGTTTTTTGGGACAGAGGTGTACGATGCAGTGGCTAGAGAAACAGTTCACTATTCAACTGATGTTAGAAGCGATCATGAATGTCATACATCAGCTAAAGAACTGAAGGTCTTTCTCGGGATTTTGATTCTAACTGGATACCATAAGTCCTGTCAGAAACAGACTATTAAAGCGAAGCAGAACATCTTCTTGTACATTTTGTCAAGAATGCTGTCACGAAACCTATTTAAGAAATTGAAGAGTAATATCTATTTCATGGACAATGCTACTGCAGACAACTACAAAAGTCATCGATCATTCGAGATGAAGCTGTTGTTTGAACTCTTGAATGAGAATTTTCGCGAGTTTGGGTATTTTATACCCAATATCAGCATTGATCATAAAACAAGCCTGAAACAATTCATAAAAGAAAAGCCCATCAGGTTTGGGTATAAATATTGGGTCATGTGCTCCAGCAAGGAATACTGTTGCAGTTTTTCATTGTATTGTGGAAAGGAAAATACTGCGATGGATATATCTCCTGGTTTTTGCATAGTCTTGAATCTATACAATACATAGCTGATCCAGCTACTTATGGTCTCTATTTTGAAGACTTATTTATAAACATGGATCTACTGTCTCAACTGGCAGCTAGAGATCATGCCAACGTGCCCACTAAAGTCATCAAAGAGGTTCTTTTATTTCGTCATCCCAGTGTCATATTTATGTCAGGTTTTATCTACACACGCAAAACAAACACTAACATTTTTGTGTGTTCCGGGGACTCCAAATAACTTTTACAACGGAGACAAAATTACTCTCAAATATTCATTTGGGAGATAACAGGTTATTAAAACCTGTTCCAAATATCAAATTTAAACTGCACTTACTCGATAGCTGGTGCGCCGAACAAAACGGCGATAAAGTGGTAGACGATACAACTCAATCCGACGATGAAGCAGCACTTAAAGATGCTTTTAACAGAAAAGCGAGCAGACGACAAGGCTGCTAAGGCAATGTATGCACCTCCCGTCACAAGTGTTATTATTTTGACGCTGCTAAGAGGTTCTGCTAAGATATCGAGAGGAAATTTAATGGTCAGAGACAAAGCTAATGTTCCGCTTAACAGAAAACACCAAATAATGCATAAAGTCGTTATAAACGTAATCATAGACTTTGATGGGATTTTATCAGTACCAAACGACGCCATGCCGGTAAGGGCGAGTACTACAAAATTGTTTCCCCCACCCCCACCCCAGAAGTGTCTTTGCAAACCAAGTGACAGCTGAAAACAGATTTCTTTGACGAAATAAAATTTTCTGCTATTTCTGACAATATTCAAAGTAACAGAGCCAGAGGAAAAATATTTCCCGATGTAACCTTGAACTGTCACCTTGACATGTAATAGGCGGTGGGGAGTGGGGTGGTCTTTAAGTACGGAGGGGATTGACATCTTCGCTTATCTTGCGTCTTTAATTTAGATATCTGGCGTTTACAAGCAGCCTGTGATTACAAAGCTTAAAAGAAGAGAAATTGTAGTTATGGCTGGTATTGATGATATGTCATCGTCAGGGTAAGTTCCGTTTAAGTAAAAAATAAATGTAACAAGATTATACTTATAATTTCCTCTATATCGAGACCGATTAGTTGTCTAAAGACACAAAAGTTTAGGAAAACTGAGCAGGCACTGAACTTCCCTGGAAACTGGAGATGAGGAGCTCGAGCGGAAAACTCGTGATCATGAAATGTCATCAAAGCTAATCATTCGGTTTGCATGCATACGGGGCCAGCCAAACCTCTTCCGGCAACATTTTGAAATGCTAGTGAAATTAAAGAGCGAGGGAAAACAACCCCATTAAAAGTACATCCAGATGCAGGCAATTTCAACCTTTTCGTGAAGTTTGATGATGACGACAAAGTCCAAATAATTAAAGTCTGAGACTATCTGCAATACCTTGTCAAATAATGTTGCAATTAAGGTGTCGATAGTTCATATATAGCGTTAAAGGCTGCTAGTTTAGGAAAAATTCCTGCAGATCTGTTCCATCCTCTGAAATTTATAGAAAGTTAGATGATGTCTAACTAAGGAAAATGACAAACTCGATCAGAGATTAACCCTCCTCAGTATAAGCTATAATAATATTGATAATGTTGATGATAATAAATCATGCGCCTGTCTTATAAATGAAAGCTCAGCATGTAGTATGATTGAAAAAATCAATAAGGCCAGTAAGAAGTGAACATAAATGAAAACAGCAAAGAAGACATTAGGCATGCAGAATTGGTAGAGGGCAGAACATCTACCAGCATCCCATATATTGGAGAAACTGTTTTCTCAAAGCTAGCTAGGATGCTAAAAAAATTGAGTGAAGTAAAAGGGACATATAGGAATTCAAAATACTGAGACCCGTAGTCGAAAATAAATAAGTCCTTCATTTTTTTTAAACTTCATGCAGGGAACAGTACATTATCAATCCTAGATAGTGTTAACTAGTTTTGATTTATATTTAATCTCAACCTTGGGTGATAGATTCTATTTTCTTCCATACATTCACACTACACAGATAGGTATATAAAAAATATTGCATCAGCAAAAGTAATTAATGATATAAATTCTAGACAACTCTTTTTAAGGTTCCTTCCTACTAATATTACTTGGATAATGAGCAAAAATAAAGCATTTGACTTATAAATCTGATTAATTTCTACCAACACATTGTTGATAGTGAAAGAATGTTTGTTGTATGAATTGCATGTTGTATAAATTAATGAGAAATGTCACATAAACAGTATATCTTATATACATAAAGACAACCCTTGTATTTTGCAAGACATTTGTCCCAGAATTTATTATTTGTGTTCATAGCTCAAGTTGCAAGTAACTGTTCAAAAGATAATTTTATTGTCCTTGTGGGAATTAAAAAAAGTAATGTTCATGTACTTCAATTTTGATTTTGATGTTTAATTTCAGATATTCTTTTGATGAAGTGCAAAGTATTGCTGAGAACATAAAGAGCCATACCAAGATCCAGCCAAAGATTGGTATAGTTTGTGGCTCAGGGCTAGGAGATTTAGCTAACCATGTAACTAATTCTGATACCATCTGCTATTCTCAAATTCCCAAGTTTCCTGTTAGCACAGGTAAGTAAAATAAGGTATTTTCAAATATTTCAGGTGGTGGATTTTATTGCTGTTAAGAATGAATGATACAACTTTTTATACATAAAGTTAAGGGAGGTGTTGGTTTTAGATATACAGTAGCATCTCTACATACAAGTCTAATCCATTCCACAACCAAGCTTGCACGTCAAAAACCCATATATTAAAGCTATTATTCCCATATAAAATAAAGAAATAGGATTAATGCCTTTCAGCCCTCCCAAAACAGCACAATTCATATGTAGGAGACGAAGACTGCCGATAACGAAGGTAGGCAGATGATGAAGCCACGATTTTGGCTTCAGTACTAAATTAAAAGGCTGGCTTGTGCCACATATGTACCCGATTGGCCAGTCACTCTTATTGTCACAACTACGACCAATCATGCATCACCACTAGTGCAAGACACAGTTTGCCACCCTGCTGCCCCTGGACCTGATCTGTGTCTGGCCATCATTGGATTTCCCCGATGCTGCAGCGGCCGTACCTATGGACCATGGCTATACCGCTATGTGACCTTCCACTCTCGCGTCTGCTTAACTTGTGATGGGGTGAGATGTGGCACCCGCACTATCGTGCTATTTCTACTCTTTCATGACACCCCCTTGCTAAAAGGAAATTCCCAGGTTCCTAGACTAAGATCAGAAGATGGGTTCACCACTTTGGTGAAATAAAACTCCTTACAACTACAATTGATCCTGGTTATACCCAAGTTATATCTGAACTAACTGGCCCGATACTTCCACAAACAGTCTCATACTGGCACTCTGCAATGGTCAATTTCCTACTGGCGAATGCCACCGGGTGTAACATCCCATCATTGTCTTGCAAAAGAATGGCACTTACACCTTACCATTGTCACTGGTATCAGTTCGCAGTAGAAAGGGTTTCGTCATGTCTGTCATTTTGGTCATGTGACCTGACACAAGACTAGCTTTGAATGTGTTGAAGGCCCTCTGACATGGTTCTGATCACTTCACCCTGTCCGAACTGCCTTTCCTCAAATGGTCTGACAGTGGGGCTGCAATGGCGCCAAAGGCAGGTACATAACGGCAGTAATAATTTGCTAATCCCAAAAACTTTTCACTCCTTCCTTCATCTCTGATTGTCTAGAATCTAGCAGTTTCTTTACTTTGGTCTCTATGACGACAGCTAGGATGAAACTGACAATAGACTCTCCTCTGTTAGCACTACCTACATCAACCGCCTGTGAGAACCTACAGATAGTTGACCCTAGCCCTTTAGGACTGTAGCTGTCTCCTGCTTGCAATGGCACCTCCAATGCCACTTGCATGCAGTGGTTTCATTTCAAGAGTATGCGCTTGTGCCGAGCTCTTGGCCCTGACACCTATCTGCAGTGGTTTCGTGGAGACACTGGCTGCTCACTTCCTGCAGTGGTATCACCTCGGCAGTCGGCATTCACATCCTGCGATAGCCACTGCCATCAGCCTGCAGCAGTTTCATTTCGCCAGTCGGTGCTTTCGCCACCATCATCCACCTGCAGTGGATCTGCACTGCCAGCCGATCCTCGAATCCCGCAACCACCACTTTTAACATCCTGTAATGACCCAGCACTGCTAACTAGCGCTCTGTCTGCAGTTGGCTACTTTCTTCGCAATTCCGACCTTCCTGGCCATCAAGAAGCTCAGGATTATTTTCATACCCCGCTCTTCCTCTCACATGATTCATCATTCCGTTGATGACCTCTGCCTCCTCACTAGTTGCATCATCGCTAACGTCCAACTTGCTGGCACCTAGCCCACTAGTATCCACTTCACTAGCACTTATAGCTCGCAAGCTGCACTATCGCTTGCACCCACCTCATTAACTTCATCATGGCTAGCTTTTCTCTCGCTAACATCTATATCATTAGCCTCATCCTTGCTAACCTCCTTGGCCACCATCTGCTTGGGTGCACCATTCGCAGCTGCTGCACTTCTCCATCATCTACTGTCCAGCGCTTTCCTTGCTCCATTCCTGTGCATGTGCCCTGCGAGTCCTCTGGCCTTTGTTCCTCTGCCTCGTTTGCAACAAGGCTTGTGGTGATATCGGTGTCTAGAGCTTCTATGGTCTAATTTGAAAGCTGGTGGCGGGGACATTTTGTAGCCCCTCTAAAATGTCTGCACCATATCCTCAACATCAGATGGCCTGAGAAGGTCTCCAGTTCAGACCTATGGGAGAGAACCAACCAAAAACCTGCCAGCCAAGACATCAAGAAGTGGAAGTGAGGCTGGAATGATCACACCCTTCGAAAGCTGGCCAACAATTTAACGAGACGAGCTCTGGGTTGGAACCCACAGGGGAGGTGCAGGGTTGGGAGACCCAGACAGACATGGAAGAGATTGGACCACAGCAAGGCAAAGGCAACTGGCATGAGATGGTCCCAACTGGAAAGGGACACCCAGAACTGGATCCAATGGTGTGGAGTAGTTGCGGCTCTATGCTCCACTGGGGGTGAATAAGAAGAAGGGGATTCAACAATGCTGAGGTACTGTGTAGACAAACTGTATGGTGGTTTAGTTGGTTTATTTAGTAGGAAAGTGCTTCAACCTTGCGACGATTTTGCACTATAGTGGAAGACGAGGGGGGAGGAAACCAGAGTACCCGGGAAAAAATCCTGACACCCATCCCTGTTGAAAGGTGTCACATTCATAGAGTGTCCTGAAATGGCACTACCTCTCTCCCCCCACCAATCCAAATCAAAGGACAGCAGGTACAGAGAGCTGCTTGTTTTAAGTACCTTGTTACAGTGTTCATGGGAACCAAGTGTACAAAAAGGCCCAGCAAATACTATACCTTTTGAGGAAATTCTGCAGCTTCAATAGCTCCTGGGTGCTGGAAACTATTTGCAGGTCTCTTGTTGAGAGCATCCTGACATTTAACATCGCTTCCTGGTATGGTCACTTGTTAAAGATAAGGAAGGCTGGCCAGAGTCATCCACCAGCAAATAAAATTATTGGTACATCACAGCTGCCACTTTCTGACTTGTACCTTCATGCAGTCAGAAAGATGGCATATAACATCACCTCAGACCAAACACACTCTCTATCCCAAATTTTAGCTGTTTTTACATATATATATTATAGAACGTAAAATATATATATATGCAACTTTTTTGGATTCAGTTAACTGCAGTATTGCATTTGGTGACTTTTTTTTTTCCCCTTTCTGTGGTACAGTTCCTGGACATGATGGAAAGCTAGTATTTGGGTTGCTGGGGGGCAAGCCAGTAGTGTTGATGAGAGGACGTATTCACTACTATGAGGGTCATCCAATGTGGCGAGTAAGTGACATATTTTGGGTGTGGGTGTGTATGTAAAATGTAGAAATGTCCATAAACATTTTTTTTAATGGAGAACCATATGACCATGTTAAATGTATAAGGTGAATAACTTGCTTTTTGATGATTTTCCATGATTGGTATGTGGCACATTTATGATGAAGATCTGACCAAGTTTTCATTGTTTCATAGTAAGTCAGACAATTTTTTTTTTTAGTGCAAAGTTTATGATGCTGAATCAAGACTATGGAGATTGAATTTTTCTATCTGTTATTTTAAAATTGTTTCCAAAAATAGGAATTTAAAAATGTCTTTTGATGGGCACTGAAGAAAAGAAATTCTGTTTTTGCCTTCAAGCACTGTTTTTAATTTCATTATTTTTCTGATACAGCACCCTGCTGTACATGTTTTGTATTTTATATGACCAAGTTATTTGCATAAATATTATCATTATTTACAAGGCTGGTCATTTTGCCCCAAGACCATCAGTGATCCATTCATCTTTTGGGCTTGAGACAATTTGACTTTTTAGTCTTGGGGCAAAATGGGCCTACCTGGGACGAAATGGAAGTAGCTGGGATGAACTGACTTTCTGTAGGGCAAAATGACCTTAAGGTGAAATGCCTTATTTTCATATTAATACTTTCGCCATTTCTCTTCAACTCTCCAAGTACCATACAGCAGCAGAATATCTGTCTGTATAAAGGTTGCCGTCCCAGTTCGTATAATGAAGGCGCTGGGTATCACAACTGTGATTCTCACTAATGCTGCTGGTGGGCTGAACCCCGAATATAAGACAGGGGACATCATGATCATCAAGGATCACATTGACCTTCCTGGTCTCACTGGAGAGTGTGTTCTTATTGGCAAAAATGATGAAAGGTATGAAGATACTGGTTCTTGATTTTACTTATTCTTTAAATTTCTTTTGACCATATTTTACAGCAATACAAATAATAACAGAGCTCATATAAAAATAAAAAATAAATACACACATGCATATTTCAATATTTATAGCTATTAATCTACAGTAAAGACATCCATCGGTGACTTAGTTTTAAAGAGCATTTTTGAAACATTTACATGGTTGGATTTTTAAGAAATATAGCTTTTGTTTTCTTGTACTAAATTCGAATAAAAGATGGTAACTATGTAACGATTGATTCATGTCATGAGATTGAAAGTTTAAAAAAAACTGTTTACACAATATATACAAACATTTAGTGCCAAGCAGTGGAATATTTAATTAGAATATACATAAAATGTCAACTATTTTGTTCAATTATATTATCACTTTCAGTTGTTGGGGTACAAATCCATGTCAAATTGAGAAATACAACTGTCTTAAACATGGCTCTTGATCAACTGACATGATCATTGTCTAGTTTCAAGCATAAAATACCTCATTGGTTGACTGTTTTAGCTCCCTAAGAGAAATAATTCATAGTAGAACAATTCCTAAAGGTACCAACAGTTTCTTTCCTTATTTATTCATTTATTTATGCACAGCACAATGTTGGGTTTTTTTTTTAACTCTGCCCTGTTTGGTGCATTACAGCATGCAAAACAGGCACCAGTTTAGAGGAAAGTTCGCTTCTGAGGATGCGAACCAGAAAGAGTGGGTTAAAATTTAATTCACTCTGCAGTTTTTGAAATTTCATTTTTGACAACAGTTTGGTTTATATTTGTCTGCATTTATATTATAATAAATCTTTTAATCTTTCTTTGGGAAAATTAAGTGTTAAAACTGTAACTTGATTTTGGCATTGTTGTCAGTGAATACATTCTTTTGCTTTAAATATGTTTTCACTGCTTTCACATAGCTCATAAATTCTAAAACATTTGTATGTTGCTTGTAAAGTTTAAAATAATTGTATGTACAAAAATCTGTCCTTTCTTTTTCAAGTCTCTAATACTAAATATATTTTTTGTCAGCCATTCCTTATAAATAAAGTCCTTTGAACTAATTTTAATATCAAGATTATGAAAATTGAGTTTCTGCTGAGTTTTTTTTTAACTGGATCTATTTTAACTTAATTCTTAAAGCTTTTCTTTCCATGTAAGACTTCCGAAACAAATTGACTCTTTTTATAGGGTAGTTCATACACAACCCAGCTGTTCTTAGTGGAATTTCTGTAACTTGAATTATAGCTATCAATCTTTGTTTTATCTTATATTTTGGCCGATTATTGAATAGAAAACTGAAGTATATACTTAACGAATATAACGAACAAAATTTCGTTAAAGTTTGTCTCGGATATTAAGCGCTCGAGACACAGTTACGATATGTGATTTTTGTCTTTATTTTAATAAGATAATCATCATGAAAGAAGATTAAAAGTGAATTGAAGTTTTATGTGATGTAGTATTACCGAAGTTTTACAAAAAAAGTGTGATGATTTTATAATGTCAACTCAAAACAGCAAGTATGTTTAAATAATGTTATATATGTTTATTTACTCATTCATATTGCAGTATAACAGCCTGTAGTGTTGTTTCGGATTTTCTTAAGTTCGTTACCGAGGTTCCACTGTAGTGACATTTTCTTTTTGATGAGTTTTACACAAGGTGTAGTGATTAGTGTTTTTTTAACAGATTTTATGTGGTTTTGGTTCTGTACAAAAGCAAAGTTTAAAGATTCTAGGGTGGATTTGGTAACAACCAAAGATATGTTAATTTTGAAAGAATAATCAATTTTAAAATAGCTATTCTACCAATAGAAGTTAAAACGCTTAAAGAGATATGGAATATCTTTGAATTTCTGTGCAAGTTATTTTAATTCATTTGTTTACCTTATTCCAAGTACTAGCTGGATGGTACCATTTAATTTTGAGTTTAGTCTAAATTTTGTTCTTCAGACTTCCTAGGCAGAATTCTTCTGTTTTATCATAATTAATTTTTGGACCTGATGTTTTACAAATTGTATCTACTATTCTTATTGTTTTTTTAATGACATTTTATCACCCTTTTTAAAAAAAATGTGGGTATCATCAGCAAATAGCAACATTTTTATTTTCCACCTTATTTCAATTCCATTTATATGTCTATCATTCCTTAACATTATTCCAAACCTTTCTGCACTAAAGATGAGTAGTAAATACCGTTATAATAAACTTGCTTTACAATATTTATATACCCATTAGGAATTTTGATTGGCAAAGCACCTACAAATGGGAAAACAACCTCAGTAGTTATTGTGCTATACTATTTCACTCTAACAAAGCAAATTGCAAACCTTAAATTAGTGATGGTATGCAATTTTTGTGTTACCACAAGTTTAGCAAAAAAAATGTCTTAAAGCATCTGCCCATACATATCATACAGAAAAATTTGGGCTAAGGAAAAAAGGGGGAACAATAAAAAGGAAAAAAGTTCTTGGGGAGTAAGAAATGTTCACGGGGAGTATCTACCCAAAATGCCAAGGGCATTAACATATTAAGCAAGCTTTTTTTTTTTTTTAAAACAGACAGGCAACATATCAGAACATTAAGGAGAATATTAATATCAGTCAAATATGTAGGTTACTAAATATGTACTGCACAAAAGGGGCAGCTGCCATGGTGAGTATTGATACTACATTTTCTTATTGGTTTCATATGATAGCTTTCATTTTTCGTCTGTATTATTTACATTTTGTCACTGTTATTTAGAGAACTTTGCCATAATTGTATAAACTTGAGAAATTAATAATGTAGTTTTTTTTTTTTCCAGATTTGGTCCACGATTTCCAGCAACAGTAAATACATATGATCAGAGCCTGCAAGACTTAGCTAAAACCATTGCCGAGAAACTTGGCTATGCCAAAATTTTACGACAGGGAACATATGTCATGGTTGGAGGCCCCACATTTGAAACTGTTGCAGAATCTCGTTTGCTTCGACTGTTTGGAGCTGATGCAGTTGGTATGAAGTTTAATTATGTAATTGTTAACACACATTATAAACATTGTAGTGTACATTTGTACAAGGGAAAAGTTCTTAATGTACCTTTCTGCATATTCTGCAGATGCATCTTTATGTAGTTAAAAATAATTGGATGTTCTAGAGAGTGAGAAGGGAGAACATACACATGAAATAATGGTACACTCAGTTTGGTGCTATAAAATTTCACTTAGGAATTATAGGACTGGCACACATCATTTAATTAGAATAAATCTTTTATACCCCCAAAAAAAAATAAATTGTAAGTTGACATGCTTAACAAGAAATGTTAAATATTTTTATTACTACCATTGAAGACCATTAAATGTTTAATGCTCTTTGTGCAGGTATGAGCACAGTGCCAGAAGCAATTGTAGCCAGACATTGTGGTCTGCGAGTCTTTGGCATTTCCCTTATTACTGATATGTGCCCACAAGATTATAATGTTTCTCGGGCTACAACCCATGAAGAAGTATTACTAGTAGGGGAGAGGCGAGCCAAAGATCTCCAGAAACTTGTAACTTCTTTAGTAGAACAGATGAATGATTAAAATCAAAGCACAACATAAGCTTTGTAGCAACTTCTGAGCAATGGGCTGACCTGTTCTTCCTAATAATTGTCTGCCTTTAGTGCATCCCCAGAGAGCTTTTTGATTATTTTTCTTATTTATTGTGTTAAAGAATAATCAAGAACAATTCTTAAATAAAACTGGCTAGACAGAGTAAGAAGTATTATTGAAAAAAATGAATTTAAATGTTGTTCAACAGAATGTTGACCTTGTTGTGATGATTAAATTTAAAGTTATTGAGAGGATATAATGTTCAAGATTTAACACCTAAAAGTTCTCAGGTTCAAGGCTATCTGTGACTGAAAAATCACACTGTCCTTAAAGTAGGATACCTAATCTGTAAAAGGAGGTAAAGGGGTTGGAAGGAGAGGGTTAAGCTTCTCTCTCCTCATGATGTGCCCTTTAAAGACAAGGGTAATCCATAAGAGTTGACTGAGCCTACAGCTGCAAAGCTATGGGACTTATTCCTTTTTCCGTAAGACGTATCTCATAAATTTACCTTTACACACATTTTTAGATATTTGTCACAAAGCATTTGAGTAAAATTTGCTCAAAATCAGTATTAATTGAGAAAGTGAGTGGAGATCTTCTGTGGAAGCACTGAAGTTAGCATCCTAACAAAGAACAAGTGAACAGTTTTATTTGGTTAACAGAGAGAATATGACAACACACTTTTTATATGTATGTGCTTTAAGCCCCTGCTACCTCTTTGCTTTAGACTTTGCTATAATTATATTTTTTTCCATTTACTAAAAAAAAACTTGTGTATGCTTCCTTTTATGGCATTACAGAAGAGAAATCGGTGCAGTAGTTTATATACTGAAAAGGTAATTAAATTGTCATTTAAATAGAGAAAAACAGATTTGGATTCTATTCCAACTGTTACAATTCCCACTGTTAAAATTTATTTTAAACTTTTATGTACTTTTTTATTACTTAAATTAGGTATAATGTTAACTTCAGTTAAGAGATTGAGGAAGCTGACAGTTTCACCTATCTTGGGTCCAAAATGTCAAACACCTTCACCTCACTCAGGAGCACATGGAAGGCAAAAAACATCAGTCAGAATATCAAGTTGAGAATCTTCAAGTCAAATGTGATCAGCACCCTCCTTTATGGATCAGAATCATGGAAGATGACCAAAACCATCAGTAACAAGCTAGACGTGTTCCAAAACAGTTGCCTCAGACGCATACTTAACATCTTTTGGCCAAATGCCCTCACCAACGAAGAACTCCACCAAAGAACTGAAACAGAGTCCACCAAACACATTCAACAAAGGCTTTGGCGATGGATTGGACGTGCTCCGCCAGCAGACGACAGACTCTCCAGAGTTGCCCTACGATGGACTCCAGACGGCCGAAGAAAATGAGGCCGCCCAAAGGAAACTTGGAGAAGAACAGAGGAAAGGAGATGAAAGGAAAGGGCTGGACATGGGGTCACCTAGAACGGGTTTCAGCCAATCGATATCGGTGGCGGACTCTGGTTGAGGCCTTATGTGCAACCTGATGCACGAGGGGGGAGAATTGGTGTTTTACGCCGTGTCAGCAACTAACCTGATGCACGAAGAGGATTAGATAGATAGTTAACTTCAGTTATTAAATAAAAAAAAAAATTTACTGCTTTATTCAAACTTGTTACATTGTATATCTCAATATACATATTTAATGTTTATTAACCTTGTTGCTAAAGGGACTGCACATATCAACCAAAAGACTATGCCTCCTGCTGTTTACTACCTTTGTCAAGCTATCATTGGTTCAACTACAAATGCCAGCAATACTCAGAAAACACAAACTTACAGACCTGATAAATAGCAAAAGTAGCATGATGTGAAGGTGGACATCAAGTTACTTGTCTTCACTGTTATTGAAGTTTTTTTTTTTCTTCACAGATTAGTAGTTAATTTGATATTTGGATGGCTTTCAGCTGTACTGTTTAACTTTTAATTATTATTATGACATTATGCATCTTTCATCTGCATCAAAACCATTTACTACAACACACTTTGTCCTGGATAGGTATGGTATTTGCATAAGCTTATTGATCCTACAAGTGTCTCTTTGTTGAAATTGATAAGGTATTGCATATGCATGTGTTTTCATAACTTCACAATGTTTATGATATTTATTGTGTATTGTTGAATTCCTTGTGTGTCTACCTACAGTCACCCCTCAAACTAAAATCTGTGGATGTTCATGTCCTTTATTTAAAATAGCATGCTATTTGCACATCTCATATAGTTTGAATCTTTTGTAAGTTACCGATAAAACCTAGCAATATAAGGCTAAAATATTAAAATTTTAAATGTTAAAAGTTTTTGCAAATTTATAGTTATGTCAGTGATGTTAATTAATTCTTGTGGCAACATTTTTTTGGTCAGAAGCATTGCGTGACAGAAGTGATTAACACAATGATGGCAATCTGAAACACTAGTTTTAATAGCTCTACCTATTTAAAATTTTAAGAATTTTTTAATTTGCACACTTTAAAAATATGTTACAGTTGTAGCTCATCACTGCATTAACAAAGAGCATCAAATTTTTAAATTACCATCTCTAATATTGTCTCAAAATTTCAGATTGCTCAGATGCTTAGGCAAGTCATTGCTTTTACTTCATTAAGCAATAAATTACATATAAAAAACCCTGATCCTTTTTTTTTTATTTTGCTGGGCAGTACCCACATACTTAAGACTGTGATCTCCAGAAATTATGTTTTTGCTTTCTTTTGCATATGTAGCTTACTCTTCTCAGACAAAAAGCTGTGTTCATTTTATATATATATTTCAGGTAATTTTTGCTTTGTTGGAAGTTTTGATGATATAGTCTCTTTTGATATATTTCTGGAAAATAAATGTTCCTATTGTCTCTGAAGCGGAATGTGACTTTGTTGAGTTTTCAGAATGCCTCAAAAGTGACAAAAACATGAAAGCTGGCGTTTTCATATCTAGTGCCTAAGAGAACTACAGCTAAGAATAAAATGATATCATAACAGGAAAATAAAAAACCTGACATTATCGCCCCCTATGCATTACAAACTGCCTTTGACAGACCATGCATATTAAACAACAGTGATTCGTAGCTAATATTTGTTTGTAAACCAGTTTCTATATTGTGCTTCATTGCATAGCAAGAAATGTAATGCTTGTTGTACCTTTGTCCATCATTATTGGTTCTTAAATTTTTGTACATCTCTTCGGTGATATGAAATCTTTATATGTTGGTTTTCTTCAACATTTTCAAGATGTTGACAGGCCCTAGTCTCAATGGCATTTTTTTTTTTTTTGCACATACATGTATAGTACACAGCTATACTACCTACATGTATTTTCATAAGTAGACACAGAAGTGCCAAAGCTGAATGACAATCAGGCCTCAACACAGAAATTTCTCCTACAGACATCGAGCAAATGAGAGGAGTACCAAGTCTGTAAAAAGCAAAATGTCATTAATGATTCAACTTGAAAAGATATGCAAATTTAGTTTGCTGACGTCAGCAACACTTCGCAGGGAAATACAAAATTAAACATGAATTTTTTATTTCCAAACAAGCATTTTATATATTTGGAACTTACCATCGCCAAAGGAAAAAGAAAAATTCATAGGACAGCATTCAGTAAAGAGGACTTAACTATAAAACAATGAGAATGTCTAGTAGATTTTGGAATGCTTAAAGTACGAAGCTCAAAAACAAATTGTGTCATACAGTTGTAAATATGCTTGAAAAAGTAATACATTTTCTCTAGCTTGCATACAAGTGCTCTTTCTCCCTCCTTCCTCTCAAGAGTCAAATACATGTCATTACAAGAAGCAATAAACATTTTATTTATTATCTCCCTAATTTAAAACAAGTAAATATCAAGCAGCTTTCTCATTCGTGTCAATGAACAAAAAGAAATTACAAGGATGATTGATAAACGTATAACTGGAGTATTTGTGCTGCTGAGATCACTCATACTGATTTTTGTTTTTCAAAAGAAAAGCTGCTAGGAACTCAATAGGGTTTGGTGGCCTGGAAAAAGAAAACAATTTTTCAAATTCTGGACTACATAACTCTTAATAGTTAATAGTTTTAAATTGCAATAAGAATATTAAATTTGACAGTTTTTTTGGTATCTCTATGCTTTTATAAAAGAAAGAAACTGAGGGGGAAATTAAGACTATTGACAGTTCATCAACAACATTAATAATATCCCAGGTTGATGCTTTATTTCACACAACACAATATTATTTTGTAATTATGAAGATATAGAAAAATGTACCTTTATTTGGTACCTATAACAGTTGTTTGCCTGGTCTCAAGATATCCTATTACTTTTATCACTAAATTATTATATTCCTTCTGTTCAATAATGAGCATATGCATCTTATTATCTTAAAGAAAAATGTATACTCATAACCAAAATAGTTTTACACTCACCTTTCTTTTGCCAAAACAGACATCCCCTGCAACAGTATTGGCACAACTGTTTGATCCAGGTAGGCTCGTGTTGGAAGAGACTGCAATTCCACTTTTGACCGCTTTGCTGGGCTTTCGTTGGTCTCTTTCTCATTCATTATTAGTTTCTTAGTAAATAAAGGAAAACATTTTTACTTTATTTTCAACATGTAATCGTATGGTGGTATAGGATTTCTAAAGAAAAGAAGTAATAGTTTATCTTGGATGCATTAGATGCACTAACCCCAAAAGACTACTCAGAAGGGACTGTGTAGGGTAGTTATTCTTGACAAGGAACTTTGTAATGAGATACAGTGATACCTCGGTTCTCGAACATAATTCGTTCCGGGAGGACGGTCGAGAACCAAATTGTTCGAGAACCGAAGCAATGAAACCCATAGGAAATAATGGAAACTGGATTAATTCGTTCCAAGCCCCAGAAAATGCCTATTTACAAATTAATATGTAGAAAAACATGAGTCTCAACAAGAAATAAGATGTATTTATTAAAACAAAACAAAAATAAATAAAAAAAAAAATAAAATGTACCATTTACTGTTTTCCTCTTCAATAAAAACAGAGGGTAACTAATGGAAGAATTTGTCAATTGTTTGCTGTTTTTTTCTCCTTTGCAAAATTTTGCAGAAAGTGGACATAACATTGTCATTAAAATGTTAACTGCTCTATTTGCTACCACTTTATCAGGGTGATGTTGTTCAACATTTGCGATTTGCCCATTTTGCACATTTTCATGACTCACTCTCTCTCTCTCTGCACTCACACTGATGACGCAAGCAAGGCGCGCTGGCAGAATTTTCAACTCGCTCATCTCGAACGTTGGATGTTCGAGTTCAAATATTTGTTCGGATTCCATTTTCTCGAATTTCCTGGTCGAATACCGATTAAAGTCATTATAACCCCTTTATATCTTCTCTATGTCCATCTATTTAAAATTAAAAAGTCTTTAGCCAAATAATATAAAATTTACATTGAATCTGAAATTATATGTATATAAATATTTGTAGAAAAATTTCTAAGATGTTTTCAACTACTTTAAGAAAGCTACATTGTCCAAAAAGGTATTCCTTTCTCCTTGTAATTCTGAATATAATTCAGTTTGCTTCCCCACATAACATTTAGGCATGCTACTGTCTCATGATATTATTTTGATCTTCCCACACAGAGTAAATAATCTTTAAATGTTTTGGGGTTTTCAGGGAGATATTTTTAATTTTGAGGCTTTTATGCTAATGCTCTAAATATGTTCTTGTGAGGGGCCACAGCCTAGTGCTTAGTGCAAATCAATGACCTGAAGGCCACTGATTTAACGTTGATGGCTAGAAAACTGTCCTTATTCATCTATCAGGAGCATTAGCAGATATGGGTTCTTGTTTTTCACCCTTTATTTTCTGGTTTTTATATGAACTAGCAATCTAGCATGACTACCAGCTCCTTCCAGATGTTGAGGAATGCCATGCTGATTTAGAATACCAAAAAAAAAAAAAATGCATGATGGGCGAAGGTGGTCATAAAACAGCTAAATTAAAGCTAATGTTACTTTAATTCCATGCTAAATAATAGTCACCTGAATGTTGTCTGGCATCTCTAGTCCACCTTCTTGAGGATCAGCAATAGCCTCCCCAGACAAAGCTGTGGTCACCTGATCTAAGACAAAATTCCAAAAACATCAAAAGTACGTTGTACTGATTTTCTATTTAATTTTCAACATTTTTGACTCACTGCCTTTTTGTTTTATGAAAAGAAAGAAAGTTTAATGTAAATGCATTACTCAAGTGTTAAGGTGATTGAACAGAGGTATATACAACAGTCCCATTGAATGTTGATGAGTGGGTAATGTGTGGAGATATGGAAATATGTGCTGTTAATGAACTGAATGATAGGACTATTTCTAGGTTTTCGTTTATGGGGTGCAATTAGGCGCGAGTAATATTTGTTACGGGGGGATTCTTTTAATCAAGAATACACAGCTAGTGCAGTAAACATGCACTTATATGTAACGAACCCACGGTGGGACATCTGTTGATAAAAATAACACGTAAAAAACGTACACATTTATGTTCATTTCACTATGTCATTCCAACAACAAATGGCTAATGCCGGTTCTGTTATAACACGAACTTATAAACGTCCGTGGTTATAGTAAACAGAAATTAATAAAAATACTAATAAATGAATAATACTAATGATGCACACTTTATTGGCATTTGGGATCATAATTTCTCGCTATTAAATATAACTAAGGCTTACTCTGGACAAACAAGTTGTATCAGTTACACTGATCTTCGTGAATTTCTGTGTGTTGTATGTTGTGGGGATAATGGTTAAGAGTGAGCGCGCGCATTCGTAAATAGCATACACAGGCGCTTCTACTGATGTATCTAAATCTGAGAGGTTTTAAAGGATGCATTGTATGTGTATAAACGCTACACAAACTTTTTACAATTGCCTTGAGCCAACCGTCATCTTAGTTTGTATTTAAATGATGTTAGTGTTAGACTTACCGTCAGCCATTTTCGTGTCACCATGGAAAAGTCGGTTCGAGAGTGGTCTATCGTAAAATTGCCGGAAGTGGGATGTTATTTCCCTTAGGTTTTAGCAGATCGAATCTCCGACTTGTATGATTTTAAGTCTATGGATGGAAGTATGTCCTGCATTACCTGTGTAAAATTAATAGTCTGCAGCAGTATGCTTTCTGCATGATGCATCATACTTAGATAAGCCATCAACCCTACCAGAAAATATTCTAGTGCTCAATACCCCCTTTTACTGTCCTCTTTTTTTTTTTTCAAACTAATTGCTGTTAATGCGTAATGAGCATAAATTATTGTTGATAGGTATAGCTTCATCTACTCACCAGTTACAAGAGTACTTGCATCATCATATAGCTGATAGTAATGATCGTCTCATCCTTAATATATACATTAAAGAGAGTGTCACACCATGATAGTGTATCATGAGTATAAAATGTCCATTATCATGTGACATATGAAAGGGGAGGGGTAATACATTTTTAGCCCCGTAGTTTCACACGGCAATGATGCCACTATAGTGCTTTGCTAGATGGAGAGCTAGTGAGGTTCTGGTTGCTCCATTTCGACAGAAAAAAAGTCTTAGATGTTGCCTACGAGTATATATACATTTTGATGATGGTATAAAACTCCCTATGATATTCAAGATGGGTGATAGCCTGTGGAGATCTAGCACTAGCAATAACATTACAAAGACGACCATTTACAAAAACTATCTGCTGCCTTCGAGTTAAAATATCCAATATCCACAAACCTAGTTTATGTACATGATTAAAATATCAGTCGCAATGCTAAAAGTAAGGTTGCACTGTACAGAACACAAAAACCCAACAACGAAAGTTATACATGTCCCTTTGACTTTTTCAAGCATATTTACAACTGTATGAAACAATCTGTTTTTGAGCTTCGTACAATTAAATTAAATGGCCTAGCATCTAGGAAATCAGACCTTATTTTCTTCTTTAATATAACTGAAAGACTTGGAAAGAAATTGGCGCCATAAATTGTGCAATAACTGAAAGTATGTTTATGGCAGGATTTATTTTTTCCTCTCTTTTCTGCTTGATATTTTAGAAAAATTATTATATAAATCATAATTTAGAATTCATAATAAAGATATGTTAATAATATTAATGTAGACAAGTTTATTTTGCCGACTGGTTCTTTCTCAATCCTCCAATTCATTTATATTAAATTACAAAGTAATGAGTGAAAGTTTTCCAAAATATAAATCATGAAAACTGGAGGGATGGTTGTCCTGGGGCACTGTCTCTAGAAGCTAAATATTTAGCTTAAAATTAAAGGTGAGAAAATGACTACATAATAATAAAAAGAAGTCAAAGGTGGCGAAAGCAAGAATTTTATTCACTTGATTAGCATAAGAAATATAATTACAAGAAAAGATAAAAAAAAAAAAAAAACCGATCTAAAATCAAAAGGTTTTTTTTTTTTGTTTTTGCAGCAAACATCTGATATCTTTTTGAAGGCACAGTTTCATGTTGCAACTGGAACTGTTCTTAAAAAAGGTACAAGAGAAAATGCATTCTGCAATGTACATTGCAATTACAGTGATAATGATGTAATTGTTAGTGCCTTTCCCCACCATCAATAATAATCACACAATTGTATCAAAGATAAAGGTAAAGGTCGTCCCATAACCTTTAAAGGTCGTTTTGGGGAGTGAGGTGTTAGAGACCCCACTTTTCTCGGGGCCAGCTTTTTACATGAGGGTGGTGCCCATCTCCTCTCCCTCGCTGCCTTACCTTCCCCGACCCTCTATGGAGTCAGGTACCCATTACCTTCAGCTGGGTCGACTGGGGGAAGTTTGCTGCGCTTATCGGGAATTGAACCAGCGCGCTCTCGGTTCGGACGCCAGCGCTCTAACCACTCGGCCGTCCTCTTCCCCCAAAGATACAATAATAAAATTAACTGTTAGGTGCACAAGGTTGACTTTCCTAGATAACCAAATTACTACAACACCTTAGATACCAGGTTTGAAGATTATCTGCCGACCTACATCAGCAGAGTTTGTTGCCCGTACATGACAAAGTATACAAGATGCAACCAGTCAAATGCAGTAGAAGACAACATTTTATGTATACAAATGAACTTAAGTGCTCTCTTTCAGTCCTTCCAACATACATCGGTTACATTTAGGTTAATAAAAACTGCAGAAATGTGTAAAGCTGATGATAATTTCAATGTAAATGATTTTGTTTTCAATCTAGTGCAAGAATGAATCAACAGAATGTCCAGGATAATGTTGAGAATAACAAATGCACAGTGTAAGTAAGAAATAAGGATCCTCATTTTCACTGCATTTTCACACATTTTCTACTGCACAGAAATTTGAGGTAGGTGCACTTCACAAATGAAACCTAACTTCCAGTAATTCATTTTTCCATTGTTTTCATTTTTATCACTGAATTTACATTTCTTACAATCATTCCATAATTTGCCCCAAACTAATCGGTCAACAAGTCACATTTAAAGCATTTCTAGTTTTCATTTTGTTGACATCTGCTGCTGTGTTTACATTTGTTGACAAATGCTAACAATACTTTTATGAAAGCGTCGACTCTGAAACCTCTGGTCTGTACACGCGTATGTGTACAGCAGAAGAATGTCTTCGAAGTACCTCTGGTTCCAAACAATCGTTTTCAGGCTCAAGATCGTCTACCAACTCCACCGTGGAGGTATGAACTGAAGTTTCAACACTTCCAACGCCTCTTTCCTTCAGTTGAAGAGCTAAGTTTATGGCGCGATTAATGGCTGAACCCAGTCCATGAATGTAAACTTCATTTCCCACGTCCAGGATTTTCTGGCAGCGATTTAGCTGCGCTTCAAAATTTGTCTTCCTTGAGACATATACATCGTTTTTTCGTGTTGGAAGACGCGGTGGCAAGCGTTTCTTTAAGAGGTATTCTTCCCTGTCGATAAGGTCTTTAAAATATTCACGAGACTTCTTGTCGTCCTTAGCAGTTTTAAGTTCTTTTGAATCCATTTTATAAACACATATAATGTTGCAGAAAGCTTTCAAGAAACCATGTGCTTAGGCTCGAAAGCAGCTGACATTTATATTGGGAGTTATGTCCCGTGATGAGTGTAACTGAATGCTTTCCCTTGAAATATTCCAAGTGCTTTTCCTTTAGTTGTGTGGCTGTATTCGCAAGGCACGAAGCGAATGAAGTTATTGGTGTGCTGCGATTGGGAAGAGTTTTTCTATAGTAAAGTCTTAAAATATTTGCTGCATCATTCAGTACCAACCATATAGTCTGTTTAGTTATCGATATATTATTTCCGTAGAAACATATTAAAGAAAAGCCGAAGAGAAAGATGATTGTAAAGATGAAAACATCTCTATACCCGAGATGGGTTGTTTACTATTTTTGTGTTGATTTGCCTTAAATTGAACGTATAATTTAAATAAAATTTAGGTAAATTGTAAATGGGTTGTTGAATGTTTTATCTACTTTGTGCGCTGTTCCAGAATCGCGTATTTCTATGTCAATGGCATTATTCTGAACCCAAAAATAAACCAACGGATTAACAAAAGGAACAGATTTCAACAAAGAAATGAATGATGGCGAGAAAGCAGGCTATGAATGTGTGCCACTGTGGTCAGCCAGTCAAAGAACTCTACCGAGACTTCAAGAAAGGCATAATTAAAATAGCACACTGTGTAAGCTGCATTTCCAAAATTTCAGATGTTCACTGATCATTTAAGAGATTCTGACGTTATTTACTGGACAGGTCTTCCTGTGTAGGACCTTCTCACTATTGCCCAAAACAGGAGAGTCGTGACAGCTGCGTGTATCCATTTACCCAATAGGTATCAGTCAAGGGACAACTGACTGACTTATTATTTATTTTTCTTACTATCTCACAATGTACATTTTCTCTTTTTCTCGCCTTGTGGATATGACACATACTTACAGGACTGAGTAGCTTACCATAATATGGCCTTTGTTGCTAACTTTGGGTAAAACATCAAAGATAAACAAGACCCTTTCCCTCCAAATACTTTGTATTTTTTTCTGTTAACTTTGTCATATCTTGTTTTAATAGTTCGGTGCCACCAAAAGTTCTCATAGTCAATGAATTATTTTTGGTGCAATAAAATATAATTATAAAAATGTTTTTATAAAACAATAAAAGTTATAAAGAGTTTTATTGTTTCAGAGTTACTGCAAACAGGTTGCAGATAAGTACATTGAATATGATGAAGTTATTATTTTCTTGGACATTCTCTTGCTGCAACAGACAGCTTATCGACATGTGCTTGTGAACTCTAAGATTAAGGTAAGCAGCATATGATGATGATTTGATAAAATTGTGCATGAACTGGCCCATGATAGTGTGCCAGTCTTGCAGAGAATTAATTTTGCTTATTTATAAAGTACTGGCACTGTGATTGGCACTGTGCTCAACTCTATTACATCTTAATAAAGCATTCTTGTAAAAGTATTCATTTGTATTAAGTAACATGCCATGAAATTGAAAGAAAATGTTATTAAAATGCAAAGTTTTCTTTCCCTCATAAAATAGACATATTTCAAAGTATTATCATTATATGTGTCATTAATGATAAAGTAACTGTTCATTGATTTTGGCACTGTTGATTTCTTTTCATTAGGGGTACTGGAGATTTTTGCTAGTGCTTTGGCTTTGTGATGCTCTGACAAAACTAGTGCAGAGAAAGGCAGATGTATCATCTCCAGGCTTGCAACCAGACCATGTTTTTTATTATGCATTAGAACTTGCTTTTTATAAAGACTACTTGTTGTCAGCAGCAGGTGAGATTTTATTTGTTTATTTGGCTGATGTAATATAATGTTGCTATATTGAAATGAATTATTGTGTGTATGTGTGCAGTGTGATAGTGCTGAATAAAACAAGCATGTAAACACATATTTGTTTATAAATTTTGTGTAATTTAAAAAAAATAGGTTTCCTATTAATGTAAAGTGTATTGTGTATTTTTCAGAGTCATTTATATTTGTTGTCATTACATTGGCATTGCTTGCTGCTAGATATTGGATGGTCTTTGGAAACATCAAGACATTTAAGTGAGTAATAGTCTATGTCTTACACTATAGTATCTTTGATGTGGTATAACAGAAAAACAATGATTAATATTATCATGTTTCTCATTTCCTTTTTCACCTTGCTTGCTGATTATTTGGACATTTCTTTTTTTTTAATGATTTATGAACAGTTTATGGCATTTGTAGGCAAATTCCAGATTTTAGAATACATCCACTTCATTTAAACAATACATGATCAAGTTAATCAACCAATCAAGAATTCAAATTTATTCTCACATACACACCTATGACTATTCTGTAATGTTGTGTTAGAAGGAAAACTGCAGATGTTAGCATGAACCATCTGGGGTATCAGCAGTTATAGGAAAACTTAGATTCAAAAATACATGTAAAATAAGTTTTATTTGCTGTAGTGTGTTAATTCCCAGCATGGTAACACATTTCAATGAAAAGTATCTTACTCAAGTTCATGCCTTTATCTTCCATATCATTTACAAGTTCTGATATTTGCATGTGTTATTTTATCCTAACAATTCATGTTACCTCTGTTTATGTACAGACCAAAAGATGTGATTCAGGCTGTGATAGTGTCCAGCATGGGTCGTCTCCTTGTGATCCCTGCTCTCATCTGGGGCCAGACTTACAGCACAATTGGAGTTATACTCACTAGACTATTTGTATTTTTCTCCAATGTCCAGGCTTTACATGGTAACATCATTATTCATTGTTCTGCTTGGATGTTTTGTTTTGTTTTTGGTTTTTTTTTTTGTGGGGGGTAGTTGCAGTTTGTTGCTGTTCATTTATTTTATTTTCTCTGGTGAATGAACAGATATTTAAATATTAGTTGAAATCAGTTGTGCTATTCATTATTATTTTTTTATATTTACTTATCATCACTTTATTTATATTTATGCATTTCCCTTTTGTCTTTAATATTTTAGTAAGATCTGTGGGTGCTTAAATTTTTCTATACAAACCATCTGTGTGAAATAAATGTTCAGTTCCTTTTTTATCTCGTTCATCCTCTTGCCCATTAGTGAATTATTTGTTCAAACATTTGTCATAATGGATTGTTTTCACTTTTTCAGTAATTTGCAAAGACATTGGAGTCCAAGAAACAGTACTGACTGTAGCTTTTAGCTACCTTGGACAGTACCTCTTTTTAAGGATTTGCACTTAGTCATCATTTATTTCTTCACCTTATGTACTCTCTTTGATTTTCATTTGACATTTACTGCTACAGAAAATAAACTATTTTTCAAATGTAAAAAATAATCATCATAAGCTTGATATATACTTTACCCCACTTTAAAGGTTATTTCAAAGTACTTTACAAAAACACAAAAAAGACATATGAATCAAAATTCATTAATAAATTTTTATGTTTAAAGAAAGGGGATTGTACTGAATGAATTGGTGATGATGATAGAGCCTTGTAACGTGAAAGAGAGGTTCATTGTGCTTAAAGAGAAATTGGATAAACACGATAATAGACAAGAGAAAGGACATATCTGGGAATGGTAAAGAAAACGGGTTCTGGTAGTTAACTGTTGCTGGCTTGACTGGTTGTTGAGAAAGATGGACTAAGTTTCACTAAACAGTGGAACAAAATTTGGCATTAGTAATAGCAGTGACGTTATTTATGGTGTAAGCAATGTCACTGTCACTTTTGGGTTCTTCATTTGTTTTCCTTATCTCTAAATTTTTTATGCACACAGACACAAACAACATGCATGCATGCGCACATATGCACACACACACACTACTCTTACTTCTTGTCTGTTTCTAATTCTTATTATCAAACTTTGTACATTTCCAAGCACTAATTATATACACATTCAAATCTAGTTGCTTTTTTCACTTTTTCTATAATAATGAAAAATAAATTCTCAAAGACTTTTAAATGTATTGCAAACAGCAGCAGTACTTTAATTCAGTATCTTCTGCACCTCAGCTCACGAAAGCATCATTATATTAAAAAAAAAAAAACAATTTGGCTGACAGAAATAATGAAATGTGACTCAATGCCCAGTGCTTGTGGTTGTTACTTTTAGACGTAGTAGTCTGACAGATTTTTATGGGTTACCAGCATTCACAAATGGTGCTGAAACAGTACCAATGGCAGAATAAATGGGAAAACCGCAAGCAAAAATAATTACAGTACACAACATCAGCATCTATTGTTGCAGCATCACATTCTGTAATCAAATAAGAACAGATGTTGAGTTTATTGACTTAAATTTGTAAAATCTGCTGCCATTTTAAAATTCAGACGTGAACACATTTGTATAGGATGAATTAATTGGGTTTCTGGGACAATTTGCAAATTTATTTTGCCTTGTTCCCAAATGCTAAAAGAAGTATCAAGTTCGTAAGTAAGATTATTCACTGGAGATTACTGAGATCTGTAAAATGTAATATAAAATAAAGACTGCAGAATTTCTCTTGTGTGTGGTGCATTGGGTCTGTTTATCATTGCAGCATACCACCATCTCAAGCACAATGAAAAAGAAGACAAATCGCATCATGTATAGCTTAAAGGTACACAATGGGCTGCTGCCTTTACATTTAGTCCAAAGGCCACTATATATTCAGATGGACTTCATACAAATAATAGTAGTATTATTTATAATTAGAATTAAAACCAGAATAAATAAAAATCAAAATTATAGTTTTAACTTGTAATTAATTTTGCCCAACTAGTGCATGAATATGCCATGGTTACAAGTCAAGGATTTTGTTACTAGCAATAATTTTGCTATTATAAACTTACAGGTTGCAACATAGCCATTAACTTTTCAGTGTATATTATATTAGCCATTATCATTTAATGTGTGTTTGCAAAGCCTCGTGTTAAATGAATTCTTAGGATCTTTATTCCCTAAATATTGGCAAAATTATTGTTAAATTTTTAGTTTTGGTCACAGGGTCATGTAAATATCAAAATAGCTCAAAGGTTAATTTGTAATTAAATTGCACGTAGTATAGAACAGTATTCTGGGCATATGTATTCAGCCAATGACTGAGGGAGCACAAACACATTTTGTAAGTATACTTGGCAGATAATAAGTAAAAATTCGAATTCAACTTCCAGAGACTACAATATTTTTTCCCAACATTTCCCAGCTTATCAAGAACAAAAAAGACTGTTTACAATGCACAGTAACAAAAAATTTAGAACTATGTAGTGAATAATCTGCTATATCAATATGTACATCATATCTGTTTGTAAGAGTGTGTGTGCACACATATGTGCATGTGTGCAGAGTATGGAGTGTAATACAAATGGAAGAATTAAAGAGTTCTTTTTAAGAATTAATTCATTAGGAATTAAGATTTATAAAATGTGGAAGAATTGTAATACAATGTACTTTTATGAACTATCGGTATCGTCTGAAAAGTATTGCTAAATCTCATTAATGTAAAGATATATATCAAAACATCACAAAGCAAGAGACTGCTATTAAATACCAGATATATACAAAGACAAAAGCATACAAATGCACTGAATGTATGCTTTGAAATAAATAATGAGTTATAATACAGATTCAAGATGTGCATCATGTACAAGAATTACCAAAAGCAATAACCAAGTTCTCCTCCAGGAGTTTTTGGAGCAAAGTTATGAACAAAGTGTAAGTGATCTTTCGAAGCCTCATATTTATGGGGTTTGTTTCACCTCTTCTTATACGGCAATTTAATTTTTTTATGTACATCATGCACATAGATGATCATGGAGTTTGTGTACATGAAAAGAAAAGAAACTTATGGTATGCACATCTTATGATGAATGATTTTGGCCTTTGTTTTAATTATTAATAGAAAAATGGAAACATCTTGAAATTTTCATGTTCAGTTAAAAAAAAGAACTGTTCAATTTTTTTTTTTGTGGCTCATGATTTATCGCAAAATATCTAGCATAGAGTTTGATATAGTTTTCCCACTATTTTTTTGAGCATTATTTGATTTGTGAATAATTCTAAAACTGTACAAACTGAGAGAATTAGTATTTCATTGCAGACATAACGTGTGCCCTAGAGCTACCAACACCCTTCCCATCCAGGAAAAGGCAAAAGAAAATTGTTTTTACTTTCTGATAAAACCAGGATTTTTGTGAAGAGATATTTAATGAGAAGTGACAGCGCTTTTCAAATGACTGGTTAATTTCACTTCTATGAGACTGCACCAAACATTTTTCTTGTCACCATACATTATCATGAATCATAATTTTCACACAAGCAGGTGCACACAGCCTAACATCTGACACTAAGAAATTACAATCCGTTCACAGAATATCTACATATAAAATGAACATAAGCAGCATCTTATGATGAATCAAGATTTATATGTGTAAGAAGTTTATGTACAAAATCCAAACAAAATTGCTGACGCTTTCAATCACGGAGAAGCCACCGATACTTCAGACTGACAATGATCCATTTAATCATCCTTCATATCAATGTTCGATTAACTTCATGCAAAGCACATGTAGAATGAAGCATTGCCTTCACTGACAGATATGCGTATTAAAAAAAAGGTGAACTATGTAAGAGCAGCTCTTGAAGCACTTCAGTGTTCATGTCATAAGCCATACACCAGCAGATGATAAATATGTTTCCTAAGTGCCATAAGAAAATATACGACATCTGACCTAATGTTCATCAGCCATTTAATGCTGCACACCAGAGCTATGCAGACATCGAACGTAGCAACAAGACTAGAAATTTAGCACATGCACATTCATGGCTGAAGTGTGCATGAAGCAAAGCCTGTGTAACAGACTTTCTAGTCAATCCTTGGGTGAGTTAAACACAAATGCCAGCCCTTGACCGAATACATCACAACAGAATACTAGTTGCTGATTAACAAATGAATGAAACTTGTAGTAGATAGTAGGTTCTGCCATCAGTTTTATAAGCAGTAAATCTTCAGACAATGGAACTGTAGAAATAAAATGATCATGAAATTGCACAAGAACTTTTGTCAATGCACATTTCACAGAATATTTACATGGATGATATGAAATATTTGAAGTTCACTACTTCGTAAATCAGAGATCAATCTCATGTAGTCGCCACTGCTAGCAGACAGAAAGATTCTGCACACATTAATACTGATAACATGTCCTTGCATTGATCAGACAACTTTCCAGCAGCTTTCTCAACAAATCTGGCATTTTCAGAGTATTTTTAAAATATTTGTCCTCAGAAAATTTGTTCTTTTGCACCAGTTTTAGTTATATACCTTGAAAGAAGTCAGTTTTCAAGCAAAGAATATGACTTGAACTGTCATTACATTCAGTTTCTTGGTGTCTTTAGATGAAAATTATATGCTACACGATCATGTCTCTCTCTGATGCAAGGACTCGAGACAACTGAACATCAAGCTGAACGTTAATGTTCTTCTTTAGGTTTGTTTTGATGGGTGGAGTATTCTCCCTGTAGTCATTAAAATCAGCAGAGGGGGAATCAGTCCGAGAAAGCTGACGTCTCGGACTCTTCTCATATTTCTCTAAGTCAATGTCCCGCAGTTCTTGAGTTGGCACATTTTTGGAAGTGCCACCTCCCTTGTCAGTTGTGTCAAACAAAGGGTTTCGGTAACGGCGAAGATTTTCCTCATTTTCATTGTTGGTCTTCTGGTCGCTATAGAAGAGCTGCTGAAGATGCTTCCGGTGAGTGCTTTGCCGTTTGTTGTGCCACAGCACCAACAAAATGATGCTGAGAATGCCCATGGCACCCATCATTGAGCACACAACTGGGATGACATAACCTTGACCTTAATATGCAAAAAGAAAAAAAATTAGGACTCAAATACTGGAGAGAAACAGAGGGCGCATGTCTTTGTATGCTTCAGAAAATTTTAAAAAAGAAGATAATAAATATATAAGAAAAGCTTGTAATGACATGAGTTACATATAGTGGATCCAAATCTTCTTGGTGATGAAACTATTTTTGGCAGTAAGTTAAGCTTCATGGACTGGTCTCTGAGAGCTTCTTAACCTTAGTAAAGTTTACAGATTGGAAAAGTTCCTGCTTAATGATTCTTGGATCACTATGCACAACTCATAGTAAAGAAGGCTGCTGATCCTTGCTTACACAACCTAAAATCCACAAATAATTTAGAACAAATAATCTCATTTTATCTGGTTTGTGTTTATTATCTTACAGACTTATTTTTTTCCGGTCTCCACTTATCTAACACCCAGCTAAATGTTTACTTTATTGAGTGCCTATCAAGTTTTAACAAATACCTGGCGCAGCGGCACTGGCCAAGGATGTCTCAACACGAATCTCAATCACAGATGACAGTGCAGAGCTGTTAGTCTGCTTATGGCTGACCATGGTGGCCACACGGTCAACTGCTGCTTGCAGCACAGGATCCACCCGGCCATCTGAACCTCCTGTATCAGTAGACTGTGAAGACACTCATGTGTTAGAGTGAAGTACACTACTATCTCATTACAATGTGCAGATGATACATATATGCATACTTGTATTCTGTATTACAGTTATGTTCACCTGTTTCACTGAAACAGGAAAAAAATCTGAAATAAAGATTACAGCTATTACAAAACCATGTAGATTACAATGATACAGGTTGGAAATAGTCATTAAAGCAAAATTTAAGTTATTGTAGTGATTATAATTATCTGGAGGCCACTGCCACTGGATGACCGACTTACTATGGTAATTTCAATAGCATCATATTGCTTTTCCTTCATGGCACAAAGTATGTACAATGTGTGGCGCTGTACAATTCGCTTTAGAGCAGGCAGCTGTCTAAGAGACTTGCAGATCCCCTCAACTGACATACCCTGTTTGAAAAACAGATAATATAGATTAGTGAAATAGGAAAAAGAAAGTCTGGAGCTTAGAGCTAGGATATGAGACAATGCCACCCCTCTACTTCATTTTCTGAGCTGTCTATACCCATCCAGTGAAAAACTGTCCATGCTGTATTTTAATTTTTTTGCTGGCACCTGCCCTGATTATTTCACTGAAATGCTCTTCCATTACGTCCCAGCTAGACAACTCCTCGTCTGATGATCGTCTACTCTTCCTGTCACCAAAACAACAGATGGTCACAGACTACTTAGTTATTGTGCAGCGGAACAATGGAACTCTCTCCCTTTCCTTATCCACCACCTACACACTATTGAATCCTTTAAACGTGAACTGAAAACGCACTTCTTCGATCCACAAACATTACTCCTAACAACCTTTCCCATAATGCTAGTCCTTTTTCACGCCCTTCCTTTCGCAATATCATGTTACCCTCAGCTCTTGTTCTTGTTATTTGGTTCATCTTTGTGTTTTCTGTACTTTAGTTTATTCTTCATTAGTACAGATGTTTATTCTTTTATAGTTCATATGTTGTTTGTCTTCCTGTCCCTCGTATTCTGTCCATGTTTCGTTCTTGTTCTTAAGTGCTAAGCTAGCATATATTCCTTAGGGAGTGTGAGTATTCGCTTTACAAATTTTGCATTTTTATTGATTACTATTATTATTTTGAGGTAATTTTTTAACATCAGTAAAAATACCTGGAATTAGATGTAAGGGTAATAAAGGTACAAACTAATGCCAGGCAAACTTCTTCTGACTGTGTGTCCATGTCTGTCGCTACAAAATTCTTTCTAGTGCTTAGTGTACATATTTAGGGGGGGGGGGAAGCGTTATAGTTAATGCAGATGCCAAAACCCTATTTCCAACTTTAATTAATTCTACCCCATTTGCTTTCAACATACAGTGGAAAAACAAATTAAGAAAAAAAAAAAAAACAGAAGTAAGATGAAAAGAAAATGAGATGGAGAAACTATGACAAGTTTATGAATGAGTTAAGGTAGAATAGAGGAAGTGCTCGCTTCAAACCTTCCTTGGCTTAATCTGAAATGGGGAAGATTTCAGTTGCTTAGTTTGTTCTGATCCCCTCCTAAGCACATCAATCATGGGGCTGACGCTGATGTATTTGGGTTAGGAATAGCATTCTTTTTTTCTTTCAATCACATCAAAGGGTTTCTACTGTTTCTCCAGCCTTCGAGTAATTTGCCGATTATCTCTCGTGGATCATTTAGCGTCAACACGGCGCCCTACAGATTCGATTGGATTGCTCGTTCTTCACAAGTACTCTCTGGCGGGAAAGTTTGATAAATGGATAACCTTCGACACAAGCAGGCTTAACTAGTTATGGAACAGACGACCATTGTTAAGGTATGTTTTGCTGAGAGCAAGTCTTGAAACTCCATGAAAATATAACTGTCAAAAAAGTTTTCGAACACTAACTGTATATCTTTTGCCTCTCTCTCTTTCCCCGCCAGGAGGATTTTAGCAAAGACCGTAAACAGTAAACATATACTGTTAATTATGCAGTTTCTGGCTGAGAAAAAAAAATGTTCGCTTGGTCCATGAGAGGAGTTTCTTAGTACAATCCCAGGGTTCCCAGGTCCTTACAATGTCCTTACAAGTCCTTACATATTGAATTTTCGCCGTAAGGCCTTATAAGTCCTTATATTTGCCATGCGGTCCTTACAAATTCTCACACAGGTCCTTACATTTTCTCTGTGACCCTTAAAATGTCCTTATATCGATAAAAATTTACCACAAATTTATTTTCGGAGTCGACTTTGGCGCAAAATACCGACGATTTTTCGCCGCATGTTTGGTCTACACATCTGTACAACACTAGTTGCCCTTCCGTATTCGCAAAAAACACTCTTTTTTCAAAAGAAACTTACTCTTTCTTGAACCTTGATCTTCTAGTACTACTGTGCATAGCTCTATTTCTCTCTCTCTCTTCCCGTTAGAGTGTGTGTGCGAGAGAGAGACATGAACTGACTTTTGTATTACACCAAACGAAAGGCTTTCAGGTTTTGCAATTATTATTACTTAGATTCTAGAAAACTTGGAACATTAACGGTGTATGTTATCAGCGCGCTAAGGACACTTTTTAAGTTATCTAATCTAAATATGGCAGACAGGCATCAAAATTAACTCTTTGATTATTTATTACTAGAAATACATGTATTTGAGAACATAGAGAAGACCACAGATTCATAAATAATACATCTTTCCGACCATACAAGAGAAAAACTTAAGCATTGATGACTGTCACTTAGGTCCTTACGAATGCACGAAAGGTCCTTATAAGGTCCTTATAAGGTCCTTACTTGGCACCATCCCTGTCCCTGGGAACCCTGCAATCCACAGCCCTCATTCCATTATATGGGTTTAGCGAATAGAAGACGCTATTTTTCTTTTCATCTTTTATTCCGTCCTTTATTCTGATCCCAAATCTTTCATTTCTGTGTATGCTCACATTCATTTTGTACGATTTTAGCGAACGCAAAATAACGCTAAAAATATATATATATCATTAAAACACAAGTAAGTTGAAGTAACAGGCTATAATGCAGCAGATCGAGGCGAATTTTAGGTACCCCTACAATCGAGTGTCGCGCCCCTGACGTAACGATCTAACTTACGAAATTTCTGCATCTCACTTCAAGTCTTATGGTGCAACTGTACTTACCATTGGCATCTTCGACATGTCGAATACTAGCTGCATTCTTGCGCAGGTGGTTGTCAGATGTGCCGCGTTGGGTACGCAGCTGGGATCTGCTCCCGGCGGGGTGGCGTCGCTGACGACGCTGACCGTAGGCACGCATAAGCCCCAGGGTAGGCAGGGCGGTGTCAAGCACATCTTCTGGGTCTGAACAACGCACGTATGGTCAAGGGCACACTCCATGGCCGACTCGGTCAGATTCGGATGCGTCAGACAATTGCGAGGTCCGCACCAGATCTGCACAGGGCGGATAACAAAGCAAAACAATTGATAATAACATTTCTTACTTTCTTGACAACTTTAATTACAGAAAACATCACAAAATGTTTGCAACAAGGTAGGACATCTAAAAGGTAAAAAATTGCATAGGCGCTAACTGACCGCATGGGCTGTGGACATACGTGGCCCACTGTATCTAATACACATCATGTGGAAGATGGGACTCATCCTTCAGCAGCTACCTTTACCTGAGAAATCAGGTACCCACTCCTGCTGTTTAGTTTCTCGATAGGGGAAGAGTTTTCTCAAACCAGAGAGATCTAAGTCACAGGGAACAGTTCTACCTGTATCTTTGTCTAGCGTGCATCTCTTTCACACACACAGACACACAAACAATGGGGACCTGTAAAACACAAACACACGTACGTGGGCAAAGAGGAGGAAAAAGTTTACCTTTGTACAACGCACTTTGCCATTGTCGCATGTGCACGAATTACACTCGTGCTCCCACGTCATACCATCAGGAAAAATTCGCCTGTTGTGTTCACATGACTTTGGCGAAGGCGTCTGACCAATTACTGTAAATAAATTATTTCTCTTATTCAGATTTTCCCTCATAACAGCTATTCTAAACAGGAAAGAACTGGATAGAGGAGAAATCGTACGACATTTAAGCTTATGGTATGTTTTTATTACTTGTTTTCTATTTTTTGGAACACCTGATTTGTATTATCATTCTTCTCAGATTTTTTTCCTTTAGCAAAGTTCTATAAAAAATTTTTTTAAAAGACACACCTGGAGAAAAGTTTTGAATCTGCATGTACCCTTGCATGCATTTACGTCAATTTCACATACCTGACTGACAGCGGTCACCAGTGCGACCAGGGGGGCAGATACAGCGGAACTTGGCGATCTCATCAATGCACGTGCTGCCGTAGGTACAAGGACTGGACGCGCACTCATTTATGTCTAGGAATAGAGCATCGCTAGGTGAGGTAAAATGCCGGCACTTTTTCCGCCATGCGGATGAAAATAGTCTAGTCTATGAAGTTGCATGTACTTCGTTCCAAATCAGCTCTAAGAAACAAAGTGTAAGTCTCAGATATAACTCTACTTTATTAGCCTTTAATAGACCACCAAGCATAAAGAAGTGACTTGTAGAACACCATTGAGCAGACGAAGAAAAGAGAAAATAAATAACATAAAATAAATACTCACTGACCCGGCAGTCCGGACCAGAAAAACCAGGTGCACACTGACATATATACCAGTTAATGCCATCACGACAGGTGCCTCCGTTGTAGCTATAGGAGAGAGAAAACCTTGAACAAATCTGGTGAATTGTCCTTTCGTGTATCATGTAATACAAATAACCTACGACCATTGTAGGCTGATTCAGCAGCACCAGTTCACACAGAAAGAGAGAGAGGGTGAGTCTTCAAACTATAAGATCAAACTACGTAAAGAAGATAAATTATAGATATTTTAGACAGTCATTAAATACTGCATACGACAGGGTCATCACCTGTGCACACAGGTGCTTCGATAAGCTACCGTGCCTTGCTAGCCATTTCACACATAGACAATTACAGTTTCGCAATCACTTGGTCACACAATCTCACCATGGATGAGGGTTGCAGTCGTTGACGTTTATTTCACAGGTAGCGCCCTCAAAGCCGTCCTGGCATAGGCAAGTGAAGCTGTCTCCACTATTGACACAGGTACCTTGATTGCCGCAAGGGTTGCTGTCGCACGCATGGACCGACGCTACACAGCAGACAGGAGATTCAAAACGTGAGATCTTATGCTTGCGTCTTTTTCTCTCTCTCTCTCCTTCTTTTCTCAGCCGCCATCTTCTTACCATGTACATGCATCTATTTATCTCACCATGTGCAGAATGTACAACAGCATGAAAAGGCTATGTAAGCATGACATACACTTACAGAACCACTGGATATTTTGCACATTGATAGTGTAAAAGGACAGAGAACTACAACTTACGGAACTGACAAGAGTTTCCTTCCCACCCATGAGGACATCTGCAGGAGTAGGTGTCTCCCAGATCGACACAGGTGCCGCCGTTAAGACATGTCTCTCTGTCGCAGTGGCCATTACCTTGAAGAAAAAACTTTACATTATTTGCTTGTAAAAGTCTTGAAAGGAGACCTGCAACATTTTCTGTTACCCAACTGCCTGGGTTATAAAGTGCAAATCTGTTGCATGGTCGTTTATTTGTTAGCACGTCGGTGAGCCTTGCTTTCCGTTCTTTGCCTTCGTTCTGGGTTGCATGAGAATTTTATCGCCCTTCCCTCACACAAAAAGTCCCATAATTTAAAGAGAGTAAACGGGTCATACGGGCATTTTAATGGACGGAAAGAGATATAAATTTTCATGCAACCTGAACCAGGAGCGTGTTTAAATTTTACGATTTCTCGTGATTTACCTCTAAAATGTGGGAGATGCTTTTTTTATTACCTCTACCTGTTAACTTAAGGGTGAAAGGAGACTAGAGGGAAGATAAACCAACCATCACCAGCACCTTCATTACGAACAGACCATGAAACTATTTTCCGATCTTTCTAGCTTCCTCTACCGCCTGAGTGGTGGCTGCTCAGTGTTGTGCACATTTGTAAATTGCTATGTCTTTTCTTGGTTTCTGATTTCCTGTTAGTGCAAGTTGACAGCACTGGCGAATACTTGTATGCTTTCCCCTTGTTTAAGACCGTTCTTAACCGGGAAAAGCGCTGAATCATCGAACATTCGAAGTGCTCTAAAGTCCCTTTGTATGTATTGACAAACGAGTTCGACATGTGTCTGGTTAAGGTCTTATACATAGGTGAATATTTCACTCACGCAGCGCACAAGTCTTTCCTTTCCATCCGGCGACACACTGGCACAGAAATTCTCCAGTTATGTCAATGCAACGACCATTATTCCGACATGGATTGGGATCGCAGTCATTTTTATCTGGAAAGATGAAAAAACATGAAGTAATTATTGCCATTTTGACTTCGGTATAAATAAGCTAATGAAATTTATTTGATGCCTAATATTCTTCGAAGTGCTGAGGATTTGGTTATGGACCAGAGTGCAAGAACGCAAGAGGGTGGATAAACAAAGTTGACTTAATGATGAAACAAAGGAATATTAACATATATTCACATAATATCTTGCTGTAAAGTCATTTACAAATCTTTTAAAATCATATCACATGAAAGTGGGGGTGACAAGACATAGATAGGCAATTATAAGTGATGAGTAAGAAACAGAAAGACAAAACGGAAAGACTGAGAGTGGATATACAGGCAGACAGATGGAGAACGAACGTACTGATATTACAGAGAGCGCCTTCCCATCCTTCGGGACAGATGCACTGGTACGAGTTGACTCCATCGATGCATGTACCCAGATTTTGACAGGGGTTGCTGGCACAGTCATCAATATCTGAAAGACAGGAAAATAAATATTTCGTTTATAAAAGTGTTAATTGCATTTTATGACTAGTATTAATGTATATGTCGTGCGCATCATTGCGTCACGGGCCATAAAAGTATCCTTTAGCCATCTACTGTAGACGTCCTAAACTGCAATAGCTTGAGAAAAAAGATTATGAGTCATTTTAGACTGTGGCCACATACTCAAATGACAGTAGGTGCCTGCGTATCCAGGAGCGCATGCACACGAAAAGCCCCCGTTTGGTTGGCTGATGCAGATGCCATTCTTGCCGCACACTCCCGACGAGATGAGCCGGAAGCGGTCGACGGAGTCGTTGGATCGTTTTTCCGATGGGATGGAAATTGTACAGCTGTCAATGACTGGAAAAAAGTAGTCTGGACATGAAGCACAGTTCTGTCAGTGAAATCAAGACACGCATGCACGCACACACAATCTCTCTCCCTCTTTCACGTATGCGTGCGCAGAAAGAGAGAGACAGAGAGTGACTTCGAAATCTGTAAGATGCAAAAAACGTGAAAAAAACTCCTCGTTGGCACTTCCGAGGTTAGACAGTCTTTCTGTCTGTCAATGCATATAGTCTAGATCGAACACCATGTCTTTCAGCGGTGTTTTTTTTCTCCAAGACGTGGTGTACATCTTTCCCTCGTTTCTGCCTACATCTTTGTTTCTAAACTTTTTTTTTTTTTGAGTTCTTATTTGATGGGGCACGAATGGAAAGCTGCCCGAACTAAGGTAATGCTAAGGTTAAGAAATCCGAGAGCATTTCCCTATGAAAATCGTCATCCGACATCCCGCCAACATCAAATCAGGTGTGAAGGGCAAACTGACCTTCACACGACTGGGCAGTGCATTGTTCACGCGGGATGGAGCAATCTTTGCCCGTCCAGCCATCCTGACAGTGGCAGAAAAAGTCTCCTTGAACATTGAAGCAGCTGGCGCCCTGTTTGCATGGGTTTGGACTGCACGGGTCGACATCGATCTGCAAACAGACATGAATGTCGTGAGATGCCATTTGGTGTGATAATGAAAGTACAGAATGCAGGCTTGTTCATCATCATCATCATCATCATCATCATCATCATCATCATCATCATCATCATCATCATCATCATCATCATCATCATCATCATCATCATCATCATCATCATCATCATCATCATCATCATCATCATCATCATCATCATCATCATCATCATCATCATGCATCATCATCATCATCAATCATATCATAGGGTTAGAAAGGACTCGGAAAGATGATGTTATTGACTCATATTTTTGGAGATACTGTTTTGACTCTCTGAGTCATCTGCCCGAAAAAATTACTCTTGTCTTAAAGGTTAAGGGAAAGGGAGGGAAGCAGTGTTTTTTAGTTCAAACTCCTTTTGCGCTAAGGGCAAGACTGATACCTGACACAGAAGACCCGTGTACCCAGGGGCACACTGGCACTGGAAGGCAGCCTGGGTGTCGTGACACGTGGCTCCATGCTGACAAGGGTTGCTGGCACACTCATTTATCTCCACCTCACAAAGTGCCCCCGTGAATCCAGGAAGACACGCACAGTTGAAGTCGTTCACCAGGTCCTGAACAAACCATCGGACATCACTTAGACCTCTTGTCATGCTGTGTATTGAAATGCTTGAGCATATCATAGTTAAATCGCGGATTTTTCAAATTCTGACTTTAAGTGGAATATGGATTTTGCGTTTGTGGGCTAATTCGTAGAGTTTTTCTTTCTGTTTGAAGTATTTTAAGATAGGAGTTATAAACACCTCTCCACTAATTCTGCTTCGGGTTTTAACCGGACCTCAATCTTCTTTTGTAATATAAGTGTATGAGCTCTCTCTCTCTCTCACACACACGCACACAAGCGTGTGCGTATTCCACTATTTTGGTCTCCCACTCTCTCTGTTTCTCTCGGTCTGAATTTCAGTCTTTATGGATAGGAGGCTGACATGCAACAGTGGTATCTGATAGTGTGTGAGATGCATTCACATTATGACAATATACTATGCTTTTTATTTATGAAAAACATGAATGTCCTTTACTCACAACACAGACTGCTCCGTTCTGGCAGATGACGCCTCTGCAATTGTCAATGTCTAAAAAAGATAAAGATATTGTCAGTGGTTAGAGAAGACGATTCCTCATTTGACTGGCATTGCTACAATAGAAACATGGCGTCCGCTTCGAAGTTCCATCAGCGCTCGTATCTCTTTTCCGTAGACAAAGTTGCCCATAAAGGTTTAAGGTCATAAAAGACAGTGAAAGATGATAGTGAGCGGCATTTTAAAGCACAAGCATTTTTGTTTTTACTCATGCACGTGCATGCTCACGGACTCTCGCACTCTTTATCCTTTACACACACACATCGACACGCACACACAGATATGAAAGCATAAATACATACTGATGTCACATTTTTTTCCGGTCCAGCCGGGCTGACACTCGCAGAAGTAGTCACCGATGAGGTTGCGGCAGGCATAGGCGTTGGCGCAGGGGCTGCCACTGCACTCGTCCGCATCCAGCTGACAATGGGGGCCTTGCCAGCCAGGTGGACACACGCATTCGTACCCGTTCTCCCTGTCCTCGCACGTCCCGCCATGCAGACAAGGGTTTGATTGGCATTCGTCAATGTCTGCAAAAATTACGAGAGACGAAACCATGTCTTACAGTTGGTCCTCGTGAGTTGAAAGGTTAGACGCAAGACAGCCCGATAAGTGTTGGGATAGAGACGAAAGCAGAGCTATGTAAACGACGTGAGTAAAATATAGTATTAAGGTACTGAGGTGACAAAACTACAACACTAGGCTACCGAGGTAAGAAATATATTATTTATTTTGGTCCTGACATAACAAATTGAAATAATATACCGATAGTGATATTATGAAGTACACACGAATAGTGGCTGAGAATCTTAATGTGTAAAGTGTGTTTTGGAGAGAAGATTTTGGTGTGTGCATGTGTGTGTTTATAATACAGCGTGTCGCTGTATTATACCTCAGTGCAGTGCTAATGTGAGAAGCAAAAAAAAGACAGCACATGGATATACTAACTTATGAGGCACGTCTCTCCGGTCCAGCCGGTTGGGCAGTTGCAGGCGAATCCGTTTATAATGTCCACACAGGTTCCTCCGTGTGCACAAGGGTTCTTGCTGCAAGCATGCTCCGCTGAAACAGGTCATGACATTCATAACGGTTAAATTTTTGGAGTTTTACGGCACCAGATAGACCACCATAATTGTGCTCATTAAGGTGTGTGCTTTCTATCTTTGGCTCTGTCAGTGACACACACTTCAACCGAAATGCAAATGTACGTATATGCCTGCACTCTCACATATTCCTTTTCACTATCATAGTAAACTTCTGAAGAAGTAAGATAACTGTACAGCTGTGGAAGCATGATCACATTGTATACTCCTGACGAAGAATGACGACTTCTAGATAATGCAGTCCTCTTCCATCTTTACTGACCACGCAACGGCCCAACGCAACTCTCTTACAACGTATGTATTTGGTCATTCTCATTACTTAGCCGTGAAATAAATCTTTCACTTTCCCCCGCCTGCCTTCCATGAGGATCTTTATTTCATTTATTGGAACATTAATAGATGTTATTAATTTCTTGATCTAGGCTGGTTTTTTTTTTTAAAGCTTTGAAATGTATTTCAGATGTTGCTACGGTAGGTGCAAGGCTTAAACATGGTCGTTAAAAGTATTACCTATTTCACAATTTTTTCCCGTGAAACCTTTAGGACACGTGCATTCATATTCATCTGGTTTGGTGTTTCGGCAGATGCCATCATTCTTGCATGGAAAGTGGCGGCCACAGTAGTTTAAGTCTGAAAAATAGACAAATTATTATTATTTGCAAAAACTTTAATTAAATAAAAGAAAAATAAAGGCACATGACTAACCCACACAGTAGCCTTATGCACAATGCAATACGAGTTTTAAGAAGAAATCGATGGTTGTTTCTGTCAGGGAAGAAAATGGCAGAAAGTACACTACTGGATTTTCGTCTTTCGATAATAACGTTAAACTGTAATACCCTTGCACTTGAAGTCATTTTTCTGCATACTTCTCTTACCTTTGTCGCACAAGATGTCTCCCCAGTTCAGGTCACAGACACATTGCCATGGTGACCCATTACAAGAACCATGCTGGCATCCTGGGTACGGAATGCATTGGTCGCACAGTTCTCCTTGCCAGCCGTACACACACCTGCGCATGTGATACTTCACAGGTGAGTATTTTAGGGTCAGTTTTGAAGATTAATGAGCGATGATTGATTGCATGCATGTTTCATATCTCGGACTGCGTCCAATTAGACTTGTCTAAAACATCTTAAGGTAATGTGATATATTTATGACTTTGGTTGCCATGGAGATTTATGTGCCTTAGAAATTATATATAAAAAGATTATCCTTTCTTATTTACAGACATTTACTTCAAAGCTTGTTAGCTTAACAATAGCGTCATGTTAGCTGAGAATGACGCCATGCTAGCTGAGAATGACGTCATACTACACCAACTCAAACTAATATGAAGTATATAGCGGATTGTTGTACATTTCGAGTGCGTGTGTGTGTGTGCGCGCGCGCGCGTTTGCGAGAGCTTTATAATCCATAACTTTCTGCTTGCTCATGTGCCTACAAAAATGTAAAACCTGGCTTACGAAAGCACATTATTAGAGCTTGCAGAAGAAGCAACAAAGTGAATCTTTTCAAATTATAAGTAAAATTAAAAAGTCTGAGAATTGTTGTCGCTTTTTCCTTCCTCACCTGCATTCACCTGGTCTCTGGCATGATCCGTGGACAGCATGGCACCCCTGCCGACATATGGCTGGAGACAAGAAGAATACAATAACTGTAATACTACATTTTAGGTCTCTAGATGTGATGTAGATACGCGTGAATGCACAGCGTTATTTCCGATTTAAAATCTTCAAAGAAACGAAAGTGAAAAAGGCACAGACGCAGAGAAATCCTCAGAAAAAGATACTAACAGAGAGGAAAGAGCGCGCGCGCACACACACAGACTGTGACAAGAGCCTTATCATATGAACGCGTCACATAAGCAAACTCATATGAACGTATCGTTTTCCAGATAACGATGGTATAACGTCTCTGCGTTTTCACACTACTCACCTGTTTCGCACTCCTTGCCCATCCAGCCATCCAGACAGACCTTGTCTCCGTGCGCGTCGCACGTAAAGTGTCCGAGGACGTCGTCGTTGCCCGGGCGACAGAGCTTGGTGCACGTGGTGTTGTAGTAGTGACGGTCGCAGACGACGCGGATGCGGAACGTGATGCTGGCAGTGGCGCCGGTGTGGGTGATGGTGTGCCAGTCCTGTCCAGGTAAGATGATGCCGGAGTGTGCTGTCCTGTCGATCAGATTGCCTTCATCTGGAAACAGACACGGTCTCTTGGTGATCGTCGCGTTCTCTATCGCCATCTATATAACACACTTCACTAGAGCCTGTGTAGACGTCGTTGATGTCACGAGATGGGTCGGGCACGTGCATGAGAATTAAGAATATATTTTCGTCAGCTTGGCTCAAAAAATAAGTGTCAACATTTGTGCCACTGTGCCACTTATATGATGCTCGAATTTTACTCGGCTGTAAATCTAGGGTTAGTAATAGAAAGAGCACTTAATTTATCATTTGAAAAATCTAATAACTTTTTTATAAAAATGTTTCAAAAGTAGTTCATAGAAGTGATTGAATCCGTATTGCATAGTTTCTCCTTTTACATTCGAAATTGATACTCTTATGCTGAAAACAGAATACTACTAAAGATCTTTTTACCAGGGGAGCGCCAAAGACCGTGCACTTAAACATTATTACGGCAAAATTCTCATATATATCCTTTAATGACAGACACCTTAAAAAACAAAGCAAAGACAATTCCACAGCCAGCAGAGGCCTTGGGCGTAGCCTGTCTTCTGTTGTTAATCGTTCTTGTGCTGTTAAGAAGAGGCTTTTTATGCCAGAATGACTTCGTGTCATACAGCACTGTAATTTATCGACATTAGGCCGGCGGCATCATCAAAGGTTAATGAAGATTCACCTTACTGTTGGCTGGGTTTCTTGGCTTATCATCAGAGAAGATGACAGCTCTCATTTGGTGGTGTCCTTATGGCGGACGTCATCATTTTTCGTGATTGTCATTCTAATGGCTCAGGTATCACGGAGCTATTATTTTCCAATTTTCTCCCGCTTTTACTCTTTCCCTCTCTCCGCATTATTCGCTTGTGTGCTTTTTTCTTGCAGTCTTTTCTGCACCTTTGAACTGTCGACCTTTGATCTGGATCTTTTAATTTTGATTATGATTAATTTTCTGAACAATATATGCCTAATCAAGGCGTTTTAAGCGACAACATGATGAAAAGAGAAACGAGACAGTTGGCTGTTGTGTTAAGAAATGCGTGGTGCAGGCAACAGTTTAAGACAATTCAAAGACCTTATTTTCTTATTTTTCCCCACTTAGATACTAAAGATTACAAAATATTTACAGAAGACCTTACCGGTTTCCCCAACCTTTCTTTAGAGGGCAGACCAGTTCAAACAAAGCATTCATCTGTAGTTTTCTCTTTCTTCATTTTTCGGCTATTTGTAAAGTCAGTCATTCAAAACTCCATAAACATAGAATTTTCAGGTGTTTACACCTTGTTCTGACGTTCACGACTTTTGCAAATTTCCATCGCACGAGTAATATTATAATAGTCACAGCGTTTGTTGTTGTGTCCTCAGCGTACATTATCCCGCAGTAAACCCTCATATTTTTCATGTAGAATAAGGGAGAGAGAAAGAAAAGCTTTAGGGAAGCAAGAGCAGGGGTGAACACAGCTCATCTCATACGTCTTAGCAACAAGCTGCAGACGCATTCTTTATCCGATTCACAAAAAACAGTTTTGTGCCAAGTGGAGAGGAGGCGGGGTTTAGAAAACTATTTTGGAGCCAACATATCGATTCCCTGGACTCAAAACTTAGTCGTCTGTCATCGGCAGAAGGCAGCGCTTGCAGGCAGGGCCATTCCAGAGCTGAGGCGCAGGCAAGTAGGCGGAGTCTGCGAGCGCTACTACTGGAAGAATTTATCGATTTTCGAAGGCCGGTATGTCGGTCTCCTCTGTGATCTTCCATATCATCAGTAAGCGTCGTGCCTGGGCGACCCTCTCAGCTCCTACTGCCATCTGCCCAAGCCAGTGACTTGTTAAATAGAGGGCTGTAGAAACATTTTGCATCATTTTCTATGATAAAATAAATTTCGATGAAAAAAAGTATTTTCAACTAGTTGTTGATGACGTGGTATCTTCTATCTCTATTCGCAGTTTGTGAACTTTAATGACTTTGAAAGGACTGTGTCATAGATTGAAGTCATAATCCAGGAAAAGAATAATATAACGATCTAAGACGATGTCTTATGATTTACATAAAAGATCACGACAGGAGACAATGATATATGATTAGTACAATAGTAGGAATGCCCGGCTCGCGAAATAATTTGGTCTGGCCCTTCCAAGACAGAAATTATTTTTTTCAATTGATAATTTTGTATGACCCGTGAATGATCTTATAAATATTCAAATGGCCCTCAGAGGGAAATAAGGTTCCTCACTTCTGGATTAGTATAACGGGTTACGGTCTTAGACAACGTCTTATGATTATATAACATGATAATATAACAGGTAAAGATTTAAATGTATCAGTAGAGTAATAAGTCACAGTTGTGTTACGAGTAGTATAACAAATCGCAGTCTTTTAAAATTTGTATGATTAATAGTTCAGTTCAGGGTCTTAGATATTTTTTAGGGTAATAGATCAATGGATTAGTATTTGACGATGTCTTATGATTAATATACAGAATAATGAATATAGATATTTCACGTTCCTCCAATTTTTTCTCCACCTTATTTTACTTTCATGGTTTTCGGTAGCGAGGCCACGTCGCCTTTGTATTCAACTGAAAGGATAACGCATGTGGTACTTATCTTTCAAATGTTATTTGTATGATTCCTGATAACTTACGCTTTTAGGATTTAGAAGTCTTTAAACTTCATGAATAAATGATCAAATGCCATCAACACACAAATGGAAATCTGGAGGTTAGATTGTGGGGATAGAAGTGTTGTGTGGTTTCTCTCTTTTTCAGCGAGGATGAAAAGCTCAAAAACAAAAAAACAAACAAAAAAAAAAAAAAAAAAACGGGACGACTTCAAGCTTTAACTTAAAAAGATTTTGAACAGTTCTAAGGATAAACTCGATTAAGCTTTTTAGATACCTTGAAATACGGCAGAACTGGATGCACGAAATAAAATATCAAAACTCAACAGGACATTTGAAAGTCTCAAACGTGTGATGGAGGACAGACTTTGAGAGAGATATATATATAGAGGCGCTTGGGTTAGTAACAAATCAACCTGCTACATATAAAACACCTTTATTTCACCTTGGTCTGACACTTCTCACCTGTTAAACTGGATACGCTTTATGAAAGTAAGATAACCGCAGACACTCATTCTTCCTTGCGTGCTGAGCTTGCGCTAGTTTAGTATCTATCTTTAAGGTTTTCAGGACTGTAGCCATTTGCCAGTGAAATTAAAAAAGAAAAATAAGAGCAAGACAAAAAAAATAATAATAATAAACGTAGTCTACTTTTCCGTGGAGAGGAAAAGTACAGTGTACTAGGTAGTCTGGTAGTAAAAGTCAGGCGTGTGGTGCGTGTTCCGGACGATGCCTTTCGGAGTGTTCATGTCATCCATCACTTTTTTGCTTTGCGTGATGTAGGTATAAGGTTGGGTGGGTAAACACTGTTTCATCAGGAAGACAACAATCATACGCGCACCTAGCTACTTTGGTGGCAAACTCTTACACTGCATGGGCATTCTCTTTGTCAGTTACATGACCCCTCCTTTCCTCGCCCTCTCCCCTTTTCCCAGAAAATCGAGGAAATAAATCTGTCTAGATACCAAAGAAGAATCTGGTGCCATTGGACCGACAAATGTATTTCACGTCTGGATGGTGGTTTCTGCTTCAAAGTGAGATCCATAGGATTAAACAGGGCTGTGTCTGAATGGTGTGAAAGCTAGAAAGGAAAAACAATAAGACTGTTGTTATGTTCATACAACGAGTATGCACTCAGTTTTGATAGGCAACCTCCTAAACCCAGTTACGTCTTTTCAATTCATGCATTGCATTATTATAGTTGGGAAACAAAAAGCCCTCCATAAAAATAAAGGTGGCCAAATTGTTTGAACAAATGAATTTTTGAAATTGAAAAATGTGCGAGTTTTATGTCTAAAGAAAATTCCTTGGAAGCAAATTACTTTTAAAAAATACACGTGTTAGAGGTTTGCGTGGCATAGATAAGCGCATAGCATAAACTTTAGCTATCGACAGAGAAACTTCATAGCGTTACAAATATTGTGTGATTTGTATACTACGTGTATACTTTTAAAAAATACAAAATAAAATGTTAAGCTGTTTAGAAAAAAATAAAACTATGTGACTTTCAACCGCTCTGATTGTCGTACACATCACAACAAACAAGCCTCCACCTTCACAAGTCTTCCCCATTGTTTTCTGTTACTATCATCAGCACAACCCTTTTGAAAGTTTCAGCTGCTCAGTAACTCTAGATCATGTGACCTCACAAAACAATCTAAAAAGTCTTTGTACAGTTCGTGGGAAACGTCACTGAACGTGTAGTTTTTCAGCGAATTTCAAATCATGTGATTACCCAGTGATCATTGTATTATTGCTGAGTATTGCCTGTGAACCCTAACCCTTCTTAAGGGGGTGAATGTCGTCAGACTTTTGACCAAGATTGATAAAGCTTTTCATGAATGTCACAGGAAACCAGTGGTTTTAGGCAAACCTTCGAGACTTCGGTCAACATGCAGTGGGACTTAAGGTCACTTTGCGGACAGCTTGACACATGTGGAAAAGCTCAGCACCAATAAAACCGTAATTACAGGAGACAATGATTTAGTTGGCGTGGCATATGCTCTCTTCTGGCAATCCTTGTCTGCTGTCTTTCTCCTTGTCTGTATGCTGGCTTGCTCCTCCGGCTTGTTGCCGCCTTATCTGATGAGCGATAGTGGCAACAGGAGGTACGTAAATAGTACTTTGAAGACCGCCTGCAAATAAACCGGCGTGTTCTAGGTGTAATCTGGGAGACGAAGAAAGATGTCTGCTTGACGGCTTTGAAGACGAGGGGTGGCGGGGGTGACGGAGCGCGGGGTCGTAGTCAGCTTCAGTGTATTATTGCTAAGGTTTTTCCCCAGCCACGTCTCACTTCTAGCTCTTCCGTTTTCTTGTCTGTGTGTGTCACAATATTTGTATGATCGTCGCGCTGGGGTGTGTTAGCTTGAGGACTTTTTCCCCCGTCTTCCAGATATGCAAAAAATTAAATTTCTTTCAAGCTTTCTGGTAGATTTTGTTGCAGTCTCTCTACTTTTAGCGCCCCCCTCCTTCTCTTTCCACTTTCTTGCTCTCTTCTTTACCTCGCCAGACACAATCTGTATCTACCTAAACGCCTGTCAGCTTTTCTTGGTTTGTCTCTCGTTGTCTTCAGCTTCTCTCTTCAAACTGTAGCTGACGCGCGCGTGTGTGTGAGCGCGGGTGCGTGCGCGTTCTGTGGATTTTTAAACATTTCATTTCATTCAGAACTAGTATTCTACTAGCAGATTTACAATCTAGATGCAAGTCAGATCCACTTATAGTTACTTCGTTAATAAGCTACCGCGTTGTCCATGTGTTTTGTACCGCCGGTCTTGCTGGTTTATAATAAGTCTTGAACCCTTTGTCTGCCTCTGCTTTAGCCTGGGAATTATTATGTTTCCACGTGTCTGGGATTTTCCCGACCAGCGGATAGCATTTGTTTTCTTCTGTTATCAGTTTTACTTGAGTACGTGCATGTAAATGGAAGTGCTTTTTAGAGAGAGAAAAAGTGTGTGTGTGCGCGCGCGTTTCTACAAGAGAAAATGTGCATATACATATTTTGAGCTTGTTTCTATAAGACAAAGTGTGCATATACATATTGTGAGACTCTACTGATCATATACATATATTGGAATGTGTGTGCACCTTGCCTGCTCGTAAATGCATTCGTGCAGACGACTGAGTGGGGATACACTGTGCCAAGGTGAGTACGTAGACGTACGCACGCTGATGTCGCGATCCAGTTGGCAAGTTGTCAACTGCTGCTGCATTCAGACAAGTGGAGCAGAGCTGGCAGTGTGCTCCTGATGCCTCCTTTCCTCCACCTCTCTCTCGGCGGCTGGTTGAGAAAAGGGTAACAACCCAGTAAATGCCACACAGTGCGCCCGAGTGTGCGTAAGGGAGGTAACAAAAGATACCAGGAGCGGGGTGCAAAGCCGAAGAATTAGGTGAAAAGAAATAGGGGGCTGGGGTAGGGAGGAGCCGCACGCGGTGTGGAAACCCCGTCTTGCCAAACATACGCTCTAGCCCTGCTCCCCCACAGACGGCAGGCGAGCGCACCAACTAACACGCACGCACGCGCAAACACCCTCTCGTTCTTTTACACAGATTGAGGGACAAACCAACTGACAAACTGATGGGCATAGGGAAAGAGAAAAGTAATTGAGGAATAAAGCCATAAGGTGCCCAATGTAAGCTAAGCTGGAAGGCTGAATGTTTTTAGTGAGACAGCTCGGGATCTTGCAGATTTTCTTAAAAAAAAAAACCAACAAAAACAAACTCAGTTGCCTTAAACTGTGACGTGCTTGGCTATCACATAGGACATAATCTGTAACGGTCGGTCGGACACATCAGTCGGGAGCGTGAATGGCGCTCACGTTACTTCAATACCATTAATCTAAGAAAGAATAAACTATTGTTTCTCGGATGATTACTGGTACACGGGAAGAACAAAAATTACTTCCACAATCTATACGTTTGGTTTAACAAAAATCTTAAAGACAACAAGTCTCGTTGAGTAATTTTTTTTTTTTATCTGATGACTGCAGACTGACGACTATCCAAAATTATGAAAGTAGTAAAAGGACGAGCAGCAATCTTTTGTGTGCGCGCTAGACAGATATACATCACTTACATGTTGATAAACCCTGAGAATCCCCATTTCAGTATTTTCCCCACTCCTGGCCTTGATAATCCACATAACGATATTTTTCTCACCGACCCTTACAATCCACATTACGGTACTTTGCAGTCACCGACCCTGATTTTCCACATTATGTTATTTTTCTACTTGCTGACCCTGAGTAAAATTTGAATAGTTGGCCTTCAGCTCTGAAGTCGAGCGCACTGACCACAAGGCCAGAGAGCAGAGGGCAGTCAACAGACACTCGCCGTCGCGAGAAATTGAGAAAAACTCGAGAAATTGAGTTACTGTACCCGGTGTCCCTAAGCGAAACAAGAAAGCCTTTTAGACCTCTGTCCCCCACCCTGGCCTTGCTTCAGAACAATGCTCTCCATCGAATGCACCAAGTCTGCAAACAGTCGCACCTTAAAGCCAAGCAGCAAATCCACAAAGGTCCAAGTTCTGGCCACAGATACGCGGCACTGCGCGGCGTTTACCTGAGAACTCGGTGAACTTGTCCTCGGTGAACTTCGAGCACCGGCTAGGGTTGTAACCTCATGGGGCGACCAGCAAATGCTGGAAAACGTGTTTGTCACCAAATTGTCGAGTCTAAACAATTAGACTTCCTACAAATAAATGCCCATGCGATGTCATTATCACTGTTTTTAACTTTAAGTCATACGTTATCCCCTTATCTTAATCCAGGTAAATATAGCGATTGCGTTTCAGGATTAAGATGAGATATTTTGATTCGGTTTTAAAGTTGGGGTCGGGGTTAATAGGAGGATTAAAGTGGTTTCTTCGACAGTCTAGACTGTGTTAAAGAGAGCTAAAGCTTGGAAAAAATTCGCCAAGCAGATGTTTTGTAGCGCTGTGAGTTCTGTGTTCATCTGTCATTTCCTCCCCCTCCCCAACCACCATCACCCTTCTATGTATTTGATTGTCCGTTTAAGTGGATAAAGGTCTTTCTAACGAAAGAGAGATAAGGAGCATAGAGAGATAAGGTAGAAATACCAAACGTGTATTCATACACTCACATGCACACGTACGTGCTCGCACACATGCATACTTTGAATTATTGACTTAACTCACCAACAACATCACTCTTGTCTTCGTCAAAGGCCTCCAGGATGAGTGTGTACGATCTCTGGAAAAGACAAAGCAAAATTGATCCAAGCTTTTTCTTCCGCTCTAAAGCTCCACGTTCGTGTTAACATGAACTAGACCAGCAAAGAACGAACTCGAATCACATTACTAAAATAGGTTTGAGCCGGGGTAAGCTTGTAAATCTGCCACATGTGACAAGCGTATTAGACGTTAAATGACCATAAGCGAAATTGGATGCAAAATTGATATTTAAAATCAATTTTCATTTACTTCATAAAATTGTTACTCATTCTCTCTCTTTCTCGCTCGTTCTCTGTTCTCTTTGTCTTTTTTGTAGTTGATATAAGATCAACTCAGAACCTGTATTTTATTCACGAGGGCTTAGAAATCCTTTGTTATTTTGTGGTCTTCAGTAGTAGAAGATCGATACAATCTCAGAGCCCGAGGCACACAATATGCGTGTGCACGTCTTGCATGCCCAACGGGTACTGTGAGAATTGCAGTTTGCTAAAATGTGGTGTAGAAAAAAGTTTACTTTTATAACACTTATTACAATATTGAGGTGCGATGACATGTATTGACAAACTGCATTTATATTTTCGTTTTAACATGGTCTGGTCCACATTTTTGCTATAATATGTTTCTCATAAAAACTTAATTCCAATACAGAAATTCAGAACTCTTTTAATTGGTTGAATTGTATTCCGCAGATGAAACGTTCTGTGGCTCTAGGCGCGTTGCTCTATTTAAGTTCATTCTTTAACGTTTCATAGTTTCCGTTCTATTGCTGCTGGAGTGAGTGGGGTTTTTTTCACCGTCGAATAATTTTCGCCATCCTACAGTTCTATTCAGATCACTCCTACAGGCCGCTTCTCTTGAAGAGCTCTTCAGTATGATGAGCTATTGCACGCGCTTTGACGAGCTGTGACAGGGAGATTGGGCCTGAGCACGCCATACTGGCTGGCCTTTGAGAACTCGACTGCCTCTTCTGAGTCGTCTTCCAGTTTCTCTACCAGCTGGGTCGTGGAACACGACCAGATGACAAGCCGTGAAGACGCGTCATGTTGCGGGAGATGAAAAGATTTATTTTATTTGTTATCGACCGACGGCTTCTGCCTTTTTTTTTATGTTGTCCGAGATGATCGGAGTCATGCCTGGTCACACCTTCGTCGCGAGAAGGCGTTCGATACCGTGCGAGATGCAGGGTGGTGTTGGGTTTGTTTAAACCGAGATCATCAGTATTAAGAGACGCGCGGAGGAGCCAGTTTCAAAACATAGTCTGCTTGTGGGAGATCATTCTCAGACTCTTGCATATGGTTCGATAGAGCTGTTAGGTTCATATCAGTGTCTTCACCGTTTAGAAATGCGCATAGAAACCACTGGAGTCCGTGTTTATAAACCTGACAAAAAATATTACTGTTTCACCATACTAAGATTAACTTGTAGTCGGGAAAAAAACCATATCTGGGCTCGAACTGTCTCTTTTATACCTTCTACACTCACGTGACTTTGAGTGCTTCTATGTGTATATGTGCGAGCATGCGTGTTAACATGCGTTTGTGAGTTTCTTTGTTAAAAAGAGTGTGTTTTTCATTGTCATACGAAAGTTGCAGTGGCAGGACAGCACATACCAATAACACGGCTTTGAGACCGCTGTGTACCGGAGCAGAGCGAGAAGCATTGTCGGACGCCAAAATTGAAAAACAAAGGATGGAAACAAGTGAGCACAAGAAGGAAAAAAGAAAATTATTCTATGATGTGAAACTGGCCGTGGTTGCTGTAGCAATGAAAAGCAAGAGGAAGTATTAAAGGATCGATGTCCGAGCGACGAGGAGAGTTTCCTGCTGGTGGCGAGGCATGACAGTAGTTAATCCTGTTGACGAGGGAGAAAATCCATCTGCGTACTCGTCAAACATTTTTTCCTCTAGAACATTCACTCACCCGGTCATTCTAGAACGGAACTTGGCTACTCAGGTTTGAGGTAACAATAACAGACAAAGGCAGCATTACAGAGCAGGAAAATTAGCAAATACATGCGCACGAGAGACCTGACGCTTGGACACAACATGGCATTTGTGGCTGCTGAACAGAGAGCTCGAAGTAGATAAACATATCAAATGCAAGATATTTTAATCCGTGTTGCTGAAACTTTCTCTTCCACCTCCCTTTCTAGACTTTCCTTGTCTATAGTTTTGTATATGGTGTCTTTTATTTTAATATCACCAAAATGGGAATGTGGTAGCACATGTTAAGTAAAACTGCGATGCACTGACTAGTCAATAAACGTGTGTAGAATTTATCTCTTGCTGTCTGGTTGTTTGTGGATTACATATCTAGTGTTTGTTTATTAGCTGTTTGTTTATGCCTTCCTTCAAAGACTAATGCACGTGACGGTCTTTGCATTTTTTCATGCCGACATTTGTAATTAGGATTTTCACTGGCTACTGTTTCTGACAGCGGTTTGAAGCTGCTGTCATTTCTGATATTTCTAGTTAATCGACAGTCGTCTGTGACAATGATTCCCCAGCCTTCTCTTGGCCTATCCCCCTACTCCTATCCCTCTGTTCGCCTGGAGCCTAACGTGCTAACAGAGCTGATGACGAGTAATTGAATCAAGCCTGCTATTTTCTGGGGACAAAATGAGGGATTAGTCGTCCATTTCATTTCTTTTTACTTCTTCGCTTTGCCTCTAGGAAAGAATTTTTTCTCTAACACAAGTGAATATGGAAACATTGCTCTAGACGTCCGCGAAACTAGCTTTATGTTTAACTGTATCAATAGAGAAAGTGCCAAAAGTCCTATCTTTGAACTCACCTAGGCAATAAGAAATGGTGCATGTCATCTTGTGTCTTCCAAAGCCAAGCTCCCAATCTAATATGCATGTTAGCCAGCAAAAGCGCGACTTCGAATAATCTCTTACTGAGTGAAAAAACAAGGAGTGTTCTTCCCCATTCCACTGCCAGCCCTTGTTTGTCTTCCTTCTCTCTGAGTTCGCTTCTTCGTCCACAATAAAGATCATTGGCAACACCGAACTACGCTTGTATTGACACCATCTCCAAGACCGTCAACTCTCGAGCTGGCGGACAAGGGTAATCATGCTGGAGACTGGACAATTTCTCTCTTCGATTCTCTCTCTCTCTTTTCTTTTTTTGCAAAGTGAAGCGAACTCATAGTCTGTGAAAACATTTCATTTTGTTGAACCAAGTACCAGAGGAAGACTTTACTGAAGTTTTAATGAAAAAAAAAAATGCATTGAAGGAATGGGAGAGCGCAGGCTACAAATTCAAAGCAGATTTTTCTTCTTTCCAGTTTTGCTTATCATGAGTTAATTTCTTTAAGTATCTCATTTCTTTTCTGGTAAATAAGTGACCCCCACTTCTCCGCAGTTTGGTCTAAAAGGGTTTGCAGATGATGTGATATTTGTTCATGAAAAATCTGAATTCTTGGTAAAAATAGTAGGCTGCACCTTTTAAAAGATGCAGGAGCTAGTCAGGCATATGGAAAAACACTCATCCTATATCTTATATCTTTACTAGAGATAGTGTCTGGGAAATTCATAGAAACTTTTATGAAATCTGATGGTATTATCAAGTATCAGGTATTACAAAATTACATTAGTGTACTGTTTTATTTGAAGATTCCACTTATAAGTGCCTGTTAAAGTCTCTTAACTGAGAAGTCTTCACATTATCATTTCAAAAATGGTCTCTAAAACGTTCTTAAGCTGTAGCAATTTCACCATAACAAAATCTCTTATAACAAAAAGCCAACCTGCTGTATCACTGTTCTTCCTCTGCCTTTCATTTTTAGTTAGTGTGTTTTTTTGAATTGGTTCTTCTAAAGAAGCCTCCTTATTGCTATTTGTTCCACCTTCCACCCTCTCACTCACGTGTACTGGAGAATAGGCGAATGGGGTAGGGGGTACCATACAATGACGTAGACCAGTCTCGGGTGTGCGAGGTCGTATGTGATTATCCAAGTTTAAGTGACGACGTTTCCGCGGCCAGTTTTCGCACGAGCGAGACAAAAGCTCTATTCAGGCGTCGACACCCGAGTAAAGTAAGAAGATAAACAAATTGCCAGGGGATGTCCCTGGGAACGCAAGCACAGAGGGAAAAGGGCAAAGGGCAGGGTGGTGCCTGCGCCAGATGCTTCCTCTGTATCGGGTTCTCACGAATGACGCAAAGGGCGCCAACCAGTGTTGAACTTTGTTATGTAAGGCACGGTAGTGAACAGCACTTGCGTCAATGATCTTATCGAAAGGAACAGAAGAGACTTTGCTGCAAGAGGATGGATTCAGTCATTGTACGTTCTGAAGAATTGCATAAGTGGAAGGACAGTCAGGTGTAAACTGAGAAGCAATAACAATATAAACATTTTCACCTAGGCTTTAAAGAGAGGTCTACAGTATCTATGTGGGGAGGTGCTGGAAGGCAAGGGGAGGATATTGCCGTACATGTAGTCGGCTGTTCCTTCCACGATTGTTTTCCTGGACTTGTATGCAGCCGACTGTTGCTTATTGGTTGCTTGCCTCCTTTGCTGATGCCTTCAGGTGGTGCAACAGTTATGTACATTCTTTATCATATAGTTGTAGTTGTATATAGGTATGTACAATAAAAATATCAGATTTACTTTTTACAAAGATTAATTTTTAGACTTGTCTGATTGCGTTCAATAACATTTTTCCCCATCTCCCCCCTCTCCCTCTCGTCAATACACATCATCTGTCCATTATGTGAATCTGGTTGACCGGTGTTAATTATTATCGTTTTCATTTTTTAAAATTTTTTATTTGTTTGCTATTTACTTTGTTTTAAACCAGCTGGTCTATATTTTTACAATATCTCTGCGGTTTTGTGTAGATAGAGTGCATAAGCATACTTGGTCACCGCATCCTTTTGTTCTCTTACTACTTTGTCTTCATTATTTGTAGTGGCTTTTTATTTTTGTTATAACTTTTTCTCGGAGAATGAATCGATTAGTTTTGTAGAGTACAAGAGCATTGAAAGATTTAAAAACGACAGGAAAACTTTGCATCAGTAGCGCTCCTTTGACCTTTTGGAAGACATAAACACGCGTGCGGTTTCTCAGATGGAGACGGGCTGTTCTGGGTTAAGGCAACTTCTTGTTGGTCGCTGTGACCCCCAGCTATATGGGGGTTGAGCGCCACGTGCCAATACGTACCCTCACTTGGGTAACTTTTATATATTTTTTTGCTCTTTTGTTTAGAAGAAGGCCATGTGCAATTTTTCCGCACCCCCACCTCACAAAACCTTTCCCACCCATCTCCTTGACATCCTTTTGTACCTGTAGGGGACGGAGTGTAAGGCTTATAGAGGTGATGGGAAGGTTGTTTCAATTATGTCGTATTAGTATTTTTGTCCCAGGATTGGTTTTTCTTTTATTTCTCTTTTTTGTTGTTTAATTATATGCCTGAATACAAATGCCTGTTAGAATAATATTTTCCAACTTTTTGAAGACTGAACTAGTTTTACTATGATCATTTTCCACTTCATTAATTTCCTTCTCTAAATCCTTTTTCTTAATTTAGCTGCTTTTTTTCCCTTTTCATTGCTGAATAGATTATACTTCCCCCCTAACTTCCACCAGTAGCACATCTAAAAATAAATTATCAGGTATTGTTAGTTGCGATTCCTTATATGAAATGTTCTGATTTGATAGGCCTTTCTTGCTTGGGATCAAAATGTGCATCTTGTAAAAAAATATATTGAATAATTTTCTTAAGTTTGACCATACTGCCGGTATCACGATCTCAGCTTTCTTTCCCAGATAACCCTTCCAAACACACTGCGCATGCGTAGCCCGGCAGCAGATACACGTGTGCAGACTATTTTAGACGTTATGCATAAATCTCGAAATTTGGGTGTTGCTACAATCTTTTTTAGGGGTTGGGTGGATGGGTGGTGTCTTCTTTGAAAGTGCAGGACTCAGGAGACCTTTTTCAGTTTGTACGCATGTGCAGTCTCCTACAAATAACCATCAGAAAGTTGAACTTAAATTCCATTCTGTACTGACCCATCACGTAGCGGAAACTTTTTGTTGTTTGCCCGCACCTGTGCATTGTGTAAGTTTGGAATGGTTATCTGGATAGAACCTTCAGATCGTGACGTTGGAGCTTTGTTGTCCTTGACCTTTAACGGTAAGGGGTTTTCTGCGTTACAACCAAAGGTCAGTCGAAAACGCCATCCGAAGAACAACTGTCCTTTTGCTGGTTATCTTGAGCAATCAGGATCTCAGTTAATTAGCAAGTAATACAATGCAGAGAACCTGAGGATTTCAAGAAATGAGGGAAATGGCTTGCTCAAAGTTGAATAGGTGCGTTAGCGGGCAACATTGGGAAATGTCATTGATTCTTGGGCAGAGAGAGAGAATTGAGAGAGAACTAAGGAGAAATACGAAAGGCTAACGATAAGCATGTTTATTGTGCCGAGGGAGAAAGTTTCACAGGTTGGACAAGGGGCCAGTTGCACAACACGCCTATTTTTAAACACTTTTAGACCTTAACTCTGTTTAGATAATCGGTTTTGTATCAATACAGTGCACATCACAACTTTTTTGGTTACTAAAATTGTCTTAAACAGGATAAAATTGTTTAAACCAGACTTTCGTACCCATCAGCACATTTTTCGCATGTACTTGTGCAACCATCTAGATGGGGTAGAAACGATTTTTGAAAACAGAAGTTTCTAAATTTCATTTTTAGAGCAGTTTAAAAGTTTAGAAACACGTGCAACAAGCCCGCACTGGAAAAAGTCAGTCTCTCACACATACACACCTCACGCATGCACTCTCAAACGTACTATACTTATCTATCTACTTCCCTTCATACATACTGCAATGCCCCGCACTCTCCAAGTGCATTCAGAACACTTTCTTGTCGACAATGAAGTCATCATTATAATTATAATTATCATAATCCCACGGGAATAATGCAGTTGAGAAATGGAAAAGACGCCAGCCAGATCGAGCTTATTAATCTTGACAGTCACAGCCACCCATACACGTTTCGGCTTCGTCTGCCTTTGGTCTCCACACCGCACAGCATGTATAGGTGGTGCGAAACAACCTATGCCCTTCCACCCGTCGGATGATGATGCAGAGGTAGGTGTGGTGTGAGAATGGATGCACCCCGTGTGCAGACGGCAGTGTGTGGTGTACAGATGCGGGGTTGCGTCATGAAAACCGCAGCATCATAAAGGGTGCTTTTATACAACATACAGGAACAATATCTTCCTGTGCATTATCGCCTCGCACTTGCGCGCGCGAGTGCGAACATATGCACGATTACTGTTACAATATTCTGTACGTCTTTGCGCTTCGTGTTGAGGTCGTCTTCTTCAGCATCTGCCTTCTCGTTTTCATAAAAAATCGCTCGCTGCTGATACTGCGGAAGTTCGGTGTTTCTGAATTGCAATTACTGACTGTAATTGAGCCACTGTCGCCAGCTAACCATCTCGAGATTTCCTGACATATCTGTGTGAGGTCACGACTTTACCTTGACTCGTCTGTCACCTGCTAGAGTCCGGCCCTCTGTCTTCTCCTCCTTCCGTCGTCCGTGAAATGCGATTCTCATCTTCGCGCGCTTTTCTAACCGTGATTTGTCTTCATCCAGTGACTGAGGAAATGTAATGTCTCTTATTTTCAGGGGATTGTAGGTTTCCCTTTAGATGTAACCTGCTATTTTAGTTCATTGGGAGGAAGAGAATGCTAAAAAGTGTTTTATTGCTCAAAGAGCAATATTAATTTATGTATTATGTTTATAAAGTCTAAGCATGGAGATAAATGATGGTATTATTACAAAAAAGACATAAAGCATCTATTCCAGTCCCCTCTCCTTCCCATCTCTCGGTCGCTCTTTCTTTCTCTCTCTCTCTTCTCTCTCATGTTTTTCGATCTTCGCCCTGTGTACCGGAATGGCAGCTTGACTCAGCAATTGATGGGTGAGTGAGGATGGACATAATACATCAACAAGCGGATCAGAGAGAAATAGGATCAGGACGCCTCGCTAGGAATCATCAACTCGCAATGAATTAGATTTCTGGACCAGAAAGGGATGACTTTGAGGAGCTTGCTATTTACACATGAACTGCTCCAAATGTGGGAGAAATCAGCACAACTCCGGCCGTTAGCGTGCTTAAAGAGTCATCCATTTCCAGGGCGGAGAAAGGGAATAAAGATTGGAATGATTGCGAGAGAAGAGGGCGGAAGGGGAGAGGAGAGAGGGGGTTAAGGGTTAAAGGCTAGCGAGCATAAAAAATGAGGAATGCCATGACAGAGTGATCGGACCTGGACAAGGACAGTTCGTTGCAATCTGTATTGTTGTCGTCACATCCGCTGACCTTTTTCAATCTTGCGCTGGCCGTTAGTGGAATCGGTGGCAAGCCTATAAATAGCATTGTAGCCAGTGAGCACAAGCATGCAGTTGCTCATGCTTGATACTCAATCGCAATGATTAGATTACGGTGTGAAACATTAAAGGGTTAACGATGTTCTCAGATTCTTAGTAGTATCTAAGTAAAGATTCTTAGCAAAATAGTATCTTTACATGATGATCGAGACAGTAACTAAGGTTGTTCAACGGCCAAGCAGCTGACCCTGTAAAAGATGCCACACGCACAAAAAGAAAATCGTGCTCTAGACGATCTCTGAAACCGGACACTGATTCTCACTGCATTGGTCTAAGTGCTTAAAGGTCTAAAGGTGCCATTTTTTGGGTTTCTTATGACTGGGTAAAGCTCAGTACAAGGTGTTATTTCTGAATACCTGGGGAATACCCTACTTCCATTCATAAGATACAATTATTTAAACGTTACCATACAAAGAAAAAGTTCAAACTCGTTTTGTTTGTTTACATATGCCTGAATTAACAAATTAATAACATAACACAAAAATAACAAAATAACATAGCACTCTCATTGGCTGGTCTTCACAGAGTACACAGTCCTGTGTTGTTGGTCTCTTGGTGTCCATGGGGATGTCTGTACATGTATATTTTAGAACGGAAATGGGATACTTACCCAGATTTGAACAAATAGCCTCCTGAACTGAGCTTTACACAGTCATAAATAAAAAAGCTCCACCCTACTAGTTCTTTACCCGCTGCGCAACCGAATCGCACGCTGAGGAAAAGGAAGAAGGGAGGACGAATATTAGGAGAAGCAGGAAGTGGTTCAAAAGATGAGATGCTGCTGCTGATAATGACGGTCATAATAATGATGCCGATAGTGGTTGTGATGATGATGAAGTTGGGAATGAGTGCTTTTTTCCAATTTCCTGCTTGAAATCAAGCTGCACAGTCTGCGATAAGAAGTTCATAACACGACTTTAATAATCGCAAGGTGAGAACCATCAGCAATCCGCTTTGCGAGCCGGGCTTCAAAGAGGGAATCTTGTCATCGACTTTTCTAAGCAGTTGATAGCCGTGCTGTGTGATGACCTGTTAAAGAACGTGGCGACTCCCGCGTCACTCCGTGAACTTCTGGTGGGACGGGAGACTGACTACCTGGTGTCCCTGAGATCGGCGCCTTCTGATAAGCTTACCTGCCTGAGCAAAGAGGTTGAGCCTAAATTACACAGCTAAGCCTCATAGAAAACTTATGTCATAGACCTGTTACGCGATTCGATCGCGATACCTTTTTAAGAGATTCAAACATAGTTACTAAATATTTTTTAATGATTTAGAGAACATTTTTAATATGCCAGTGGAAATCAGACGTAAAAGAGCTTAATTTTGTTAAAAGAGTGTGCACTTTATCTTAACTGATCTTGTTTATTATAAAGCACTTCATAAAGACTTAGTGGTGTTGATAAACAACAGCTGGCTAACTGGCCTTCCATTATTCTCAACCCCCCGATGGCAACAGCCTCAGGCAGCTGGCATCGATAAGATATTCCTTCTTCCTCGCAGCCAAAACAAATATAAATATTATTATTTTTTACTCGTCGGGATGTTTTGCCTGGATAGATGTAATTATAAAGTAAAAAAACCCAATCAATTCAAACGAAGAGTCAGTAAAACGTCAATAAATTGGCGCCATCTGTTGGCACAAGCTGTGACGTGCTGTTTCAGCTGACAGTTTATCAGTCGCTTAGTCTCCTGCCGGCTGCGACAAACGGTCCTCCTGCCAACCCCCTTCCAGCTCTTGAGGTGGTCAGCCCTACTTCATTTAGTAGATTTTCAGTTTAAGTCCTTCTGTCACACTAAAGGAATCAATAAACAATTAAAAGTCTTTGATGACCAACTGAATATCGGTGCACAGCAGCCTAATTTGATTACTTATTTATTTGACCACTTTTTCGACCATTTCTTCACTTATTCATTCTTTATGTATTTACTTATTTATCCATTTTTTTATCTACTCACTTATTCATACTAAAAATAATGACGATTTATATAGCGCTTTTCCAATTATTTGCTCAGAGCGATTTATAGAAATGATATGCAGACTGAATCACTAGCAGCCATACACCCATATTCTCATATAAAAGACAAACTTCTACAACAGACACCATCTCATACACAAAGTAACTTACAGACACGCGCTATGCACGCTCAGGGTCAGGACAGGGTCACAGTGAAGTCGTTCTGAAAAGATGTGTCTTAAGTTTAGACTTAAAGGTGGTAAGAGAATCAGAGTGACGCAGGTTGGTGTGTAATCCGTTCCAAGTTGATGAGGGGAAAGACTTTTTCCTCTGTCTTTGTCTTAGCTAGTGAGGCTTGAAGATGCTTTATATCGGAAGATGAGCAAAAACGTCGAGTGAGTGTATAGATGGAGTGAATTTGGAGAGGTACTGAGGACCAGTGTTAGAAACAGCGGAGTAAGTCAAAGTGGAAAGTTTGTAGACTATACGATCCGCGATTGGCAGCCAAAGAAGAGAGCGAATAATGGGTGATATATCTTCACATCTAGATAGTTGGTGAGGTGAACAGCATTCTTCCTGGTCCTTATCAAGTATATCAAGAAGACACTTGGGAGTTTTAGCTAAGCGAAAATTACAGAAGTCAATCCTCGAGAGCACGAAGGTGAAGATTAGAGTTTTAGTTGCATCAATGGTGAGATAATGACAAATGATACTAATCCTACGATGTTCAAGGCAAGCAGTTCTTCAAACTTGAAAAATTTGCCGATGAGGTCAAACTCTGATAGAGAAAGGCACACGAACTGCACACAGAGATGGAGAAAGGAATATAGACAGAGACCGAGGGAGAGAAGGATGATTCAGAAATTTCTTTGGACCAGTAAGCAGCAGCTCAGCCTTATCGTCATTCAGTTGCAGCTTGTTTTGGAGCATCCAGGACTTTATGTCAACATGTCCGTGTCAGTAGTCCAGAGAGTTAAGTAAGTGGAGCTGAGTCAGCTGACTGATAAAGCTTTGTATCATCAGCATAAATCACATGTGACATGGCATGGTGTGACATCATACAGATACATATCTCAGAACAAAAGCATCTGAGTATACACCATTCAAACACACAGTCTGGGTTCGGTCCATGAGATGGGATCGAAAGGAGGACAGAGCAACATCAGGAATACCAAAAGAGCTTTGAAGTCTATGTAAAAATATACAGAAGTATTCATTTATTTACACGCTTATTCTTTTGTTTATTTCTTTACTTATTTCCTCACTAATTTACGTATTTACTCATATATCGATTTATTTTCTCACTTATTCAGTCGTTAATTCTTTATTTATCTGTAGCTTGTCTGTCAATGTGGCAAGACGGAAGTAGCGTGTTCGTTACATTTTCTCCTCTCTACTTTTTATATTATTTCCTCCAGTCATTCATGTCATTCTTTTATTATTCGCTATTTATTCATCTTCTCCGATGAACCCCTTTCCCTTGCACACATTCAGTAAAAGCAGTGCTTCTTCCTTGACGGTCTGGCCACACTCTTCACTTAAAAACATTGTATCGAACAAGTGTCAACAAAAACTAATTTCTGTCAATGTCCAGATGTCCCCTAAACACTCCAGTGAAGAGAAGATGCTATCTCATCTGAGTTGACAGACAACAAGCGACACACAAAAGAAACTTAACACCATGCACGATGACTCTTGTTTGGGAGGAGCTATGTCGAAACCAATTGTCAGTTATCGGTCCTTAGTGGTTAGATTTGTAATTGCTTTTGGCATCAGCTTTCAGTCATTTTGGAGTTTTCAATTCCTCCTACTCTCTCTCTCTCACTCTCATGTGCATATAACGTGTTTGCGAGCGATGATGACAAAGGAACGAGAGAGAGAGAGCGCGTGTGTGTGTGTGTGTGAGAGAGAGAGAGCTTGCGCATCTCTAGAGAAAAGCCACAGGGTTCGTCACGCTCGCTGATTCGTGAAAAAAGCCCATACACACCTTTTAATTCAAGCAACTTCCTGTCCGGATCAAATGTGGCGTGATAGTACTGAAATTCGTATGAACAGCTCAGTGATAATTATTTTGTTCATCGAAAAAGATTCGTATGTCTCATCCTAGGGCACAACCCTTCAAGTCCTAGTAACTTAATGGCCATTTCTTTTCAGCCTGTATTTTGTTGCACGTGCTGATTCTTGTTCTTGTCGGGTTTTTAATGTTCTTGAACAAAGGGAATGTAAAGTAAATCTCGGGAATGTTTCAAAAATGCTTTCTAATTGAGAACCACGCGCTCGCGCACACACACAAGGGAAAGAAGAAAGAAAGAAAGAAAGAAAAGAAAGAAAGAAAACAAGAAAGTAGTACAACGTGTAACGATGCAGGCGTGTAAAGATCTGAGCCCTTTAAACCTTCAAAGAGTGAAGTACAAGATTTTTCCCCACACTTTCAGGGGAAAAGATAGGTTTCATAACTGAGAGTTGTTGTAGAAAAGCTGGGTTTTTTTTTAAATTTCGTTGCCTGTCATTTTGTCTTTTATGCCTCCTCATTTTTTGTCATTTCCTCGGCCAATATTGCCTACAACTTGCACCTCCGTGTTTTCGTAATCCGTCTCTTTTCCCCCAGCCATCTCACGTCAGGTTACCTCAGATTTATTAGTATGAAAATCGCACAACTCCATCTCGGAGCCCACCTGCTACGTTGTCTTTTATTGCGCTCGACACAACGGAATGAGATTGCTGGCGATGGGGATTATGCTTGGTTATACCAGCAACATGGAGGGGGAGAGAAGGGACGGAAGCTTCTCCGGGCCGTAAATAGGGCAATTATGACTCCTGTGTGAGCTGCCAGCATCCTCAGTTTAGCAGCCGGAGGGGTGGGGTAGGGTAAGGACAGTATTGATGCTGAACGCCGCCCGAGCGAAGCCGAGAAGCTGGTCAACGCGGACTCCGAGCTGTGATCGGATTATAACTTAAATTGGAAACGAAGTTGACACACGCAAGATGTAGCGGCGAGAAATGAAACTGGATGCCGGAGAGCATTTAGGCCGATCGTGCAAACACCCCTCACTTCCCAACTCTACCCATGCTTCCGTTTACTTCGGCACTGGCGTTTAATTTGCCTGAGTTCTATGTGTGTGTGTGTGCTTTTTGTTTATGCGAAGTGGTATAGATTTTGTTGCAGAAGGTGGTTATGCTGTACAGTTACACATAGTAATTGAAATGAAACCATTTGGTCTTGGTCAGCACGATCGATTTTGAAGTTTGTTTGTTGATAATCTTTGGAGTTATTGCTGGTATGGAATGGGTAGGACACGTTTTATGATGGTGAATTTATCAACGGAATGTCAACGTCACTAGTTTTCATCTCTTCTCTTACTACTTACCTGAGTGAAGGTGACGAGAGTTTTATCATCATGATGAGAAATGGACTCGGTGAATGACCAGTTGGTTGGCTCATTGAGTTGTTGTGTGATCAGCCATTCAACGTACTATCAAATTAACTGAATCGTTGAGTAATTATTTTTTAGAAAGAAGTGAGGACTGCAAGCGCAGAAAGTAGATAGGCGATGTTGTAGCCTAAGATGGAAAACTTAATACGTAAAGAGTTGAAAGTTTCATGAATACAGCTAATATTTGCCATCTAATTATAGTAATCTTCGTGGTATAATAAACCTTAGTATATTACTACTAATGGCTATAAAGGAGATCAGACCTCAGTGAATGTAGTTTGGTGTACTTTCCTATGCACTTCTAAGCTAATTAGAGAAATAGCACAAAATAATTCTGGTAAAGTGTTTAACTTGCAATTTTATAAGTTATATATCATCGTTACAGTACTATGAAATAAAGCCATTATATTTTTAAGTTGTAAATTTAGCCATTTTTTAAAGTCTAGGATAGAAACAGTTGATAAAGTGACTCACAAAGAAAAAAAAAAGACATCCTCGGCTGGCAGAGTGAGAAGCACTACTTGGGAAATCCCATCAGCCGTTACACACCCAGTAAGACGTATAAAGCTAAACTGAGCCTTAACAACATCCCAAGGTATGACAGTCGTTTGGGTATACAGCGAGTGTGCCTAAGTCACATTCCAGACATATTATTTTTTCACATTTTATTCCTTTATTTTTAGGCCACGCTGTCGCGTACGTGTTCGTGTATATGTGTGCATATGACAGATTGTGATCTACATTACACACGTGCAAGTTTATCCGGTGCAAGCGTTCTTTGAATGCATTACCAACAATGTAAAACAAATGAATCCGGAGACACTAGTTCATAACCATCTGAGATTCGATGCAGAACCTAATGACAACTCCCATAAACACCAGTTTTGTTCTTCCCCTCCACTCCTACCTGTAAACCAGCCCTCAGCGTCACGGTCGTTTAAAATCATTATGAAAAAGTTAATTAAAGGCACAATGCTTGCTGTTAATCCCCAGTGTTACCCAGATGTCTCCACACCGCCTCCCTCCCCCGATATCCCTTTACACCCAGTCCTGCTATTGCAACAGATTGTGTGTACGCGTGACTGTCCACTGTCACCCTGAATGAAATCACTACTCTGCTGTATCCTGCGTGATAAAACATGCGTTCATATACAGCTCTAAATGCTTCTCTTTAATATCGAGCAGTGCGCAAAGGTGCTGTTATTCTGGGTTGAAGCTGAGGACACCATTACAACCGTCGACAACAACTTTCCTAGCTGAGCAATGTCAGATTGAAAACAGTTCGCCATGGCACGACTCACCTGTGTCTGAGCGAAGTCAGAGAACTGTCTTTATCTTTCAGAATTTTTCTTTAATGCTGATAACATCCGTCATCACTTTTTTTGGTAGGTCTTAGGATTAAAGGTTGAGGGTTACTGAAGGTTAAGTCCTGATGACATTCTTATTTGTCGATAAATTGTAAAACCAGGTAGCGGGTGGACGGCAATATTGGCTGATACCTTTACACGAGTCTCCGTCAAGTCTGTGGGCTCTTTATTTCTCTGTTCTCTTCAGCAATGCAAGTGCGTTTTCTCTAGTTTCATGTGTACGTGAGCAAGTAAAATTATTCTCGAATTATTTTCCTCTAAAATCTCTCTGGTGTTGTTTGTTATTTCTTTAAATACTGCGTGTCTTTGAAATGAACGAACATTTCAGTTTGGGGATTAACGTGAGATTTTCCAATTCTCAGGTTTCTTGAAAGAAAGTCTTAACCGTGGGAGTCTCCGCAATAATATGTAAAGATCTGCTTTGCTAGACTTTTTAAAAGCTCTTTCTTTAACGTTATATCGAAGAAAAAATATAAACATTAAGTTTGAAATTGTTTGTATATAGTTCATTGTAGACCACCCTGGAATAGATCGTGGGCTTTTTTTTTTCTAGTCACATACAGTGGTTAAGGTAATTTATCAGCCAACACGTATTATCGCACAGCAGTACTTCACAACCACCCAGACAATTGATTATTCATGGAAGCATCGTTCATCAAACTGTCAGGCCTATAATTAATCCCACCAGCTCAGTCCACCCTCAATCAGCCGCTAAGAAAATTAATGCAATGCATAACAGAGTTTTGCATTGTTTCCGCAAGATGGCGCGTAGTGTCGTGTTTACGGCAACAAACCAAGAAACCCTTGCTCTTCGCTGACCTAGGTGGCAGAGGATTTCTTGTGTCACTGACTCCAGTGTGTGGCAGAAATAAAGACTTAAACCCTGTGCTAGCTCGTCTTCAAAATCTTGTTCGTTTATTTGTTTCTTCTTTTCTTTGTTCATACTTTATGTACGTAAGATGGGACTTCGCTGACAAAGTTGATTCAGGAGGTGCATTTATAATCTTATAGTCAAACGGCGTAAATCTTTTAATTAAATCCTAGAGAAACTATATGAGATAGAAACGAGCAAGGAAGAGTATGCACCTTCTGCTTCATTATTGTTTTGTTGTTACTATAAGAGGTGTGCTTTGGCCATGTAGAGCCATGGAGAAAATGGACAGGTGTATTCTGTATTTATGAAGAATATCTTGTCGCTGGAGGACCACGAAGACTACACCTGCCTGGCGTGACAGTTTACCCCCTTCCCCCCAACTTCCCATGTCCTTGTCAAATTACTCGGCTCCGGCCTTTGATGAACTGCGGCCAAAATTACGTTGTCACACGCCCGGACGAGCGAGAAATGAGTCAACAATGGCCGCTGGAACACAGGAGGGGGCGAGTGCTTCATACCGAGCTACAATCTTCCTACTGACATTTTTACACGCTTTTCTATTGTGGACCTTGTTTCGGTTTATTAAGTTTTTGATCAAAAGGAATTTACCGCCTAGGGTTATCATTACCTTCAGCGTCGAGCCTGCAGTGGTATGGTATCCCTATCATGGTACACTTAACACTAAGCTGATCAGGCGGCCAGAGTGCCAAATATGACATTTGTGACTAACCCTAATTAGTATGTCGCTCTCCATTACCCATAATTCCCTGTTTGGGGAAGTGGAAGAAAAATGGACGTTTGCAGTGTCCTGTGTCCTCTGGCTTACTGTAAGTCGTGCAGCTTTCTGGTGTTTTTCTCTCCTACCATTGCATCAACATGGTTTCTTGCTTCTCTCGTGGCATGACCAAAATTCTACGATGTGCCACACATATTTTTTCCGCTCTTCTGCGTCTCCACTCACTCTCAGTCCAGTTCAGGGTCATTTGCTCAGCCAAGAAAGCAGAAGAGCGCGGGAGTAGTGCATATGAGTAGCGCGGAAACTCAGAAGATTCGGGGACTCATGGGTAGGTGTTGGGGCCTTTGTGCTTCCTTCCGGATTCAGCACGTGACTCGGAGAGCGAAAAACTAGTTCAACATTGGTACGTTCATTTTCCAACCATGTGAACTAGGAAAAGGTAAAAGTAAAGGGAGATAACACGAGACGTTGTTTACCGGTATAGGATTTAGCACATGGAAGGCGGTGCCAAACTCATTGTACTGCCATTAACCTGCCTGTCAGTTACCTTTTGAGTCAGCAGGGAGTGAGGGAAGTTAGAGCACCTGGCGAGATTCGAACCGCCGACAGTCTGCAGTGAAACTTAGCGAAACTTAACAAGTTCAAGGCGCCTCCAAGTCTTGTGGACTACTGCAGTTGCACGTCTCTGTCTGTTTGGTGGATGACGAACCTTGTGTTGGCAACTAGTTTCTTTCTACTAGTCTACATTGTAAGCTGTCGTCTGCTTATCGTCTTCTCTGCCCCTCGCCCTCTCCCAGCATATAGTTCTCTAGGACTGATTAAATTCATGTTGAGCGAAAGATGTAAGCTTATTCCGTTATGCTAAGACTTCTAAACCAACCACGACAGTTAATGGCCTTAGACACGGTGAACTACTCATAGTTGTCCCTCCCAACACACGTACACAATTCCTGACAATAGGCTACGAAATCTTTATCTTTAACATAGTTTTTTAAACTCTTCAAGCACATCCTTCTTCTTGTCTAAAATGTCATTCTTCGTGTCTAAACAAAAACAGAAAACTAACAAGCACCTGAAAGACAGGAAGAAAACATTTCTTTTAAATCCGTTGTGCCGGAATGCGAGCATAATGAAGTGGTCGAGAAAGTTCTAAATAACCAGAGATGCGTCCGTGTTCTATTTCTTTGTGATCGCTCTTTTGCCTGATGGTGACAAATGACCGTATTGACTGAGCGCGGAAGATCAATAGGCAACTAAAGACCCGTGTGTACGTTTGATGCATAATTCATCAATCCCCTGGAAGATCGATAGAGCGAGATGTGCGTCATGCGTCAGTGGCCAAGGAAAATAAGACAGCTGAAGGAAAAGGGAAGAGGATGCCATCAAGAAGGAGAAGGGGTCGACACTGTTGTGGCCCCTATAACAGTCAAGGGAATGCGCCCAAGATGAAAAGATGAGCACGTCACACGGTGAATACGAGTCACATGGAGGTGTGAGTAAGACTCACTGAGTACAAGTGAGTACAACCGACTGTGGCGAGGACGAGTGACAGTGATGTCACCACGAAGAAGAGAGGTTCGTCACGTGTCCAGTTTGCTATGTGCTATGTACATTCACAAAAGCTATCAGGTGCTTATGTGGCAAACTTGACTCAAGTTTGTAGTGTACCTTTTGTTTATTTGCCTAGTCGATTGTTTATCAAGTATGTGTCGGGTGCTTGTGTGCACACGAAGGAGCAAACGAGTTAGAGGCAGCGAGAGTCAAAGACGGGGAAAGAGAATAAAGATTTGCATCCTTGCTTGTGAAACATTGAATACATACGACCGTGTCATTGTACTGATGCACTTGCACAAAGGTGACTTGAATGTTTGATTAGTACTCGCAATTCATGCATAAGCAGGCTCCACCGTTATTTTGCGTCGTTTGTTAAGGTTCCCCAACAGCCTTTCAATAATTAACATTTATACTGTGTAATTCGAAGGAATATTATGTCTCTTCATGGCAGCTTTTCCTTTCACTAGCTTTTTCTATTTCATTTAACTTTTTTTCTTCCATCTTAATCCTGTAAAACTCTTCGAAGAATATATTATGAAGAAATAAACATTAAGAAATATTATATATATTAAATATTAAGAAACAAACATTTCTCTTTTGTTTACGGTAAACACCATCGAGCACTTGTGCGATAGCGAAACAAAAAAGAGCCTTAGAGTCAATTCTTGCTCTGAGCTGAAAAGTGCACTCGCAACTGTGCTGCTGCACGTGATAATCGAGAGAAAAAGTTAGACACGTCTGCACAATGAGCGTGAATAATTCAAGGCCCACGTTAAGCATGATTTCCGCCCCAACTTGTGCCACGCGACCGTTGCATAATAAATGTCGTCTGGACGTACAAGACAAGTGGCGTTAAATGTTCATAGGTGTGGATTTGTTTCTTACTTTTTCTCGCCTCCAAGTTCAAGAACTTCAGTTCTGCATACAGTTAATGGCCCTGGGTCGTTTTGTCAGTCTCATCGGCTTTTTTTCCCAAAATTTTTGGGAAAAGGCCCAGATTCAAACTGAGCACTCAGACACTAATCATGATTAAACACCTCAAGAATTAGGAGCCAACTTTGATCCCTCCAGATTTTTGAAAATGTTGTGCATTGGTATTTACATAGGGCGTGATCAGAGCAGATATACAGATATTTGTACATGTTATCAGAGACCAGAAATACTCCTGTCTTTTGATGAAGCATCAGGGAGAGCCCAGCAGCCCTAATCAGATCTCCAAACAGACACAAGAAGTGTGTAAGTATCGCGAACACGTATTCGGGGAGCAGATAAGCGAAAGATAAATGTAGAGACCGACGAGCAGGCCGATGAGATGAGCGTTGTTTAGGCGAGCTTGCTGTGATGAGAAAGTTAATTTAGCAAAGCAGCAGGGAAAAAGTGCCTTAATTCGAGCATCACTGTTAGCCAATCAGATTCTTTTTTGAGGTCACATTATCCTCGCTTTTAAATTCACATATTTCACATGAAGATAAAGTAGCTGAAAGAATGTTGTAGCTAAAACTGAATATGGCAGGTTTCCTTTTTTTTTCCACAACGAGTTGAAAGAAAATCTGACGGCAGAATGTAACAGCTCGCAACTTTTTTTTTTTCTACGAGGGATACCTATCGCCAGTTTCAGCAATTAAGCCCTTGGCAGTTTTACATTCCACCGCACTGCGATGCTAGCGCGCTGGTAAGCAGGCTACGATGTTCCTGGGTAATTTACCTACCCGTGCCTCATCTGTTTGATTGTGACATCCAAGATTTCGTTTTCATAGATCTTGCACGTCCCTGCTATAATTGCAGGTAAGGGTTGGATGGAGGGAAGGAGAGAGCTGTCGATGACTCGTGTAGAGACTTTGTAGCGTGGCTAGCCGTTTCCCTCTTCCCTCTCTCTTAACCTCAGAAATAGAGCAGAGACATTCTACAAGACGATTAGAAGGAGATTGTGGCCTGGTGCAGGTTGGTCGTATGCTCGTACATGGCAACTGTTTGTTTGTAAAAACTGATTTATGACCATCACAAAAAACAATGTGGCCGCGATAGCACAGCAGTTGTGGTTCCCTGCCGTCTCTTTCTCTTTCTCCCTGAATTTTTTTTCTTTTTTTACAGTTTACATGTACGGCGCAAGAAGTACATAAATCGTGCGTTAGTCTTTTGTGGTCACATACACATATTGTCATTGTGTAAGTGCTGCATGTTCCTGGAATTCTTCTCTTCTTGTTGAAGTATTGCTTATAAGATGACGAGCGGTAAAACAGAAAAGACTACCAGCATTTTTATTTGTCTCAAACGTGTTTCTTTTTAAGAAATTTCCACCCGTACCTATGTACAGTCAGAGTTTCCACGAAAACCTTATAAAAGCAGAAACGCGAAATAGCCTCACCAAATAGAGAGAGAGTGTTGATTAAAAACGGGGGTTTATTCACCCTTTCTCCCTCTCTTCTTTCTTTTCCTCCCTTAACTCTGACTGCAACAAGAGATGTTTGTGTGTTCCAGCCGCGAACTGATTGTTTGCGATGCCAGGTTCGCAATACGTTACTGGTCACCACTGGTGTCTTCCATATTTTATCACAAATTCAGTACACTTTGAGCAATAGATGAAATTGAGATATATTCCTAGACGTTTTATTCTGAACTCACAATTGGAGCTAGTGAAACTGCTGCAAACTATTTCAGAGACAATCGAACTTTAAGGTTAATTTACTTGCAAAACCATCTGTGTAGCATGAAAAAGTATATAATTTTTTCCTAATTTTTCAAAGCATATTCAAGGAGTCATTTTCTTCGATTTCAAGGAATTTCATACTTAAGTATAGTACAACAAAGAAATTGGAAGTTCCCTGTGCAACTCTCAAAGCTTCCACACCGCAGAGGAGAGAGCTGTCAGCGCTACTCCACTGCACCTCCGTGAAGTCGGCTGTTTGTTTCTATGGTTTATGCATAAACAGCAAAACTGGATGATAAAAGTAAAGAAAGTTGTTCCCAGCCTTTAGTGGTGGGCCTTGTCTAACCTATTCCCTCCACGACCGGTACCGGCGGATCAGCTTAGCTGGCTGGTGGTCAGCTGGTGTGTGTCAGTCAAAGGATGAATGATTAATAAATGATGATGACAGGCATAGTAGTAAAGGCGAGAGAGGAAGAGGTTACAGAGTCGCGGAGGGGGTGCAAGATTTGTGCTCCACAGCAGCTGTTTCTCTACAACTACCGATTATAATGAGCACAATAACCGATTGGTATGACGAGCACAGCTACCGATTATAATGAGTATAGCTGACGATTATAATAAGTTTTAACTTACTCGTTGAGCACTTGTTGAAATGTCTGCCAGTTGTGCGGTTTTGATGCGTGTTGCCTTAGCTGCACTATGTGCGCAACGAGAATAACTGGAAGGTAAAGGGTTAAAAGACAGCACGGAAGCAATAGTTTGTGAAGAATGGTCGAAAATTCAGACACACACACAACAAAAACGATGAGATCAAAGCTTTCTCGGTGAAGCTTTTCAAAGGAAGTTTATCTCATAGTTTATGCCATATGTTGCTGTTGGTGTAAATACATATGTGTGTGTTGTGTGATGAAGGGGACGTGCGTGCGTGCGTGCGTACGTGACACAAAGACAGATCGCGTCTGTGCGTGTCTGTGTTATTTAGCTGAAAGTCAGGTTGTTGTCTAATTTCAGAACTAGAAGGGCTATTTTAATGGGTAGGATTGTAGGTGAGTGTAGGTGTGCCAGTCGGGTACACCGAGAAATATAGGCAGAAGGCGTGCAGCACGGGTATACATGGGTATAACTACGTACTAGAAAATGAAAAAATAGTAACACATGAAGTAAAGGCAATAAAGGGAATTCTGGGATGTTCACACATTATGAGCTTTTACGGTATTCTCACTGTTTTACAGCCAATAAAGTTCTTCTTTTAGAGAAAAAAAAATAAAGACAAAGATGTAAAATAACGCACACAAAGACATATGGACAGACACACGTCAACATTCTCTTCCTCTCTCTTACACACACACACACAAATCATTAGAAGATATTATGTTCATGCTTTGCCGAAGATAATGCTGATTATGAAAATGTGTGTTTTTGCCATACAACTCTATTAATCCACAAGGGCAATTACGATTCCTTGTTGAGACCAGAAGGATGAAAAGTTAATGCAAATTGAGCAATTAACCGTACTTGTCTTATGCGATTAAAATAGCGAGAGGCTCGTTCTCTGACGTGCTCATAGTAAATATGATGCTTTTGGCAACAAGTCTGGCGGCATACCACGCATCACAAGCCGCCACTCAGAGCAGAGAAACAGCTGGAGTGTGTAAATAGTAAGAGAGCGACGCTGGAGAAAACACGAAACCAGTACAGCACAGAGAGTAGAGAGAGAGAGGCAGTCAAGGACAAGCATGTGGTTTTAACCTCACCCCTTGCAAGTAACAACCCATCTTCACCTATTTACCCGTAGAAGATGTTTGAGGTAGGAAATGAGAAGGGTCTAAAACTAGGTATGTCAGGGCTAGATGTGGTAGTGAAAGAGGTAAGAGTAGACAACTGCGGCAGACAGGATCAGGTGAGGCAAGCGTCCGAGAGAGAGAGCGAGGGAGCGAGACGGGAGGAGCGGGGGTATAGCATCCAGGCAGGCGGTGAAAGAGCAGAAGCGTGGGAAAATTCTGGTTTCAAGAAGCGCAGAGATAGTTCTGCAGAAATAGCTTTCTTTTAGTGCAGGTAAATGCGCTGGCAGGATCGCGGGAAGAGTGGAGAGGCCCGAGCAAGGAATGGGTGCCAGCGATTGCCGAAACAGACGGTCCCAGGGAAAGAGAGACGAAAGACCGGCTTTGGCCAGTCAGCTGGTGCTCCACGATTCTCCAAGACCATTCACTCCATTCCCTAAATTGCACGATCATCTGTAATTTTTTTTTTCTGTAAAGTCCGTTGAAATCGTGTGCAACATTTACTCCCGATTCTAATTATGCGCTGAGCTCTACAACGTAGGCTGGTCGTCCTTTTCGTGATTCTAAACCTTACATCGTATTTTTAAATAAATTTAAATTTTCGCATTATCTTGTAGGTTACAAAAGTTTCTCGATTGATTTGCATAAGCTGTCATGTTGCTGGCGAAGATGCAGGTGCTGAGCAGACGGATCTCCGGATGTAAATATATGCAGGCCAGAGCAAACGGCCTCGCTACTGCACTGCAGACTTCTGTCCCTGACTTCGAGCAGCCCAGCCCCGGCGTTGTACCCACACAAAACGAAGAGGTTCTTCTCGGTCTAATGAACGAGGGCAATGCAGTTCCCGACAAAGAAAACGAAATTATGCAGATGTCATTTCCTTTCTCAACTGAGCTACTGAGCCTCGAACCAAGGGGACTTCCCTCCCATCTCTCCGTTCAGCGCAGATGAGGGGTAAGGAAGATTAGAGACGGAGGGGTGGAGGGAAGAGACAATATTGTCCTTTGATCGTTGTGAGCTTGGAGACCGTAAAGTTAAGCGAACATGGCGGTCTGTTATTGCTAGGCGCGAGCAAGCAATTAAGACATCGATCTGCTGACCAAGTGTGAACCCGCGACCTCCGACCCTCCTTAAGTCAACACGGTCGCTGTGTCAAGGGAGGCTGTTGATGTCAGACGTTCAGGCGCCAAAAATCTTGCACTGTCACTAATCATCATCATCGTCATCGTCGTCATCTTGTTTGTAGGTGTATCCATTCTTTTCACGTGAATGTCTTCCCCACGGTCAGTGCCCAACTGCGCTGTCAAGGCGTTCAGTGGCACAAAGGTTAAGCGTTTGTTACCACTGCATCGGTTACTGGCAGTCCCCGGTTCAGATCTCGTCTCGGGCGCTCATCTTTATCACATGTATACAGGCCTGCGTGTTTTGCCAGCATTTAGGCGCTGACTCGGTGTAAAACATCAGCTGCACTTCACCACCCTCTGCTGTTTCATTAAGTTTTATTTCTCCTAAATTAAGCTCTCCTTTGAAGCTTGGATTTAATAGGCCTCGGCAACTTGCTTCCTTACATTTTGCAACTGGGTGTTAGGAGAAATATTTTTCAAATAATGTGATCTCCATTAACGTGTATTTTAACACGTTATTCACTTCTTCCCGTTGCAGTGAAATCTCTACCCATTATCATCTGATCTGAAAAAGACCGATATTCTTACACCTTGCTAGGCACGATGACTATTTTTGGTCGCTGCAATCTTGCAAGTGAGTGGTGTGGGGTAGACGGGGGAGGAGGGGTAGAAAGAGCCCAAAAGCATTTAAAAGCGATCACAACTCTTGACGAGTTTTTGGAAGCAAACAAAAAAGTTGTTTCTCTCCTCAAACGCTGGGAAAGAACGAAATCCACAAGCAGAGGAAAAGCAGAGCTAGTTGCACAAGGCCCCCCCTCCCCTTCGAAAAAAAGCGGCAAAAGAAAACAGCACAGTGAACAAGGGAAAGAAAGCGACAGGGCTTACTATTAGGTGCCTACGTAGTAAATTCCGTAAATTCTGAGAGAGGCTACACTGACACAAAAGTCCTCACTGAGCAACCTCCTTTCCCAGTCAAGCGCAGGCGCAAGAATATGTTCGCATTTTCCATAGAACCTATATCGCTTCACTGTTATTTATACCCCTTACCTTCCCCACCCCTAGTTAAGTCTCCCGTTTCTGTCGGAGGAATGCTCGAATCATATATTTTTTTTAAAACACAACGGACACTTTATGAGCAAGGTAAATATTTTTAACATTCGTACATTCAAAATGTGCATCCTAAAATATTTAGGTACCACCGAGCATTTACTTACTGTCTCTCAGTAGTAAGGCTCCGCTCCCCACCCACCCCATCCACAGTTTAAAAAAAACTCCCGAGCTGCACACTGGCGTTTACTCTTGATGTAGAAAGGCTTCAATCTTCTCCAGATCCTGGATTCGATACTCTACCCGACCTTGTCCTCGTCCATGTCTTGCCCAAATTCAGCTTGGGACCGGCCTGGCAGCCGGCCTGCTGGCTTTCACACGCCAACACAGTTCCACGTCAGATTGTTTCTGTTCTTAGCATGTTTTGCTTTGTGACATGCCACTTACATCTTTTTGGTTTGAAACTATGCGCCTCCACAAACGTTCGCGCGTGTTGTGTGTGTGTGTGAGAGAGATATTCTCTCTGGCATACTCTCATCCCTTTTTCCAATCGTATTCTCGTTTTGTTTTTAATTATCTCGTTGCATCGTAAACTTATTTGTGCCATTTATAGACGTTCAAAAAGATTTCGATTCAATAAATAGAAATTTATTATGGCATATTTGGTTAACAAATGGGGTTCCTGGCAAGTTATTTAGATCCATCGAAGCCATATAAAATAATGTAAAAATAATAATGAAATATGCAGCACAACTGATTATATAAATTGCACGAAAGGGGTGAAGCAAGTAGATGTGTGTAGTCCTGTATTATTTTCTCCTTTTATCAATGACTTGGCAATTAAGATAATTCAGAATGTAGAACACGGAGCCTCCCTATCTATAGATTATTTAGAATTGTTTATTTTACTATTTGCTGATGATGTCTTGATAGGTGAAACAATGATTGGTTGCAAAACCAGTTAAATAATTTAAATGATAAATAATTTAAAATCTAAGTTTGTTTATAAGCAAATTAAATGAACGATAAGTTTTGTGTAGATGGCAGGAGTGGTAAGATCACATCAATAATAGAAATTTTCTTTTTATGCTACATATGGGATCTTAAGAACTGTTAAAAAATATTTGCAAATGGATCTAGAGTACTATCTGGTGACGGTTTTGGCTAAATTTAGAGTTCGGAAATACACCATATACCCGAAAGCCCAAAGACGTTAGACCACGGACGTGTGTAGGTGGACTGCTGTCTGTCTGCCGAGACCAACGTTAGCCTCTTGTGAAGTTCTCCGCTGTTAGTCTCGGTGAGCCTAAACAATGAATGTGACTAAACCGGAAGCTTTGTACAAATCTGCCTCGTTTTAGTAGTTAACTGGAAAAAATCGTCTGCCAACTGTCCAGTAATACAAGTTCGTGGCTAGACTCAGTCAAGACACAGACAACATCCGAGGTAGAAGCACTCTGATCAGTGATAGCTCACTGTTGAATAACTGTTGAATAAGCTCTCAAGAGTTTATTTCAGTTTGAGGTAAGGCTGGACTGCCCGGATACAAGCACAAGAAAAAGAGAGAGGTGCAACAAGAAAGCGCAGAATTGGCTGCCAACAGAATGAAAGGCCACTGAATTATTGCTTTTCACAAGAAACAAATTTAAAAGAATGTCGTCTCATCGATGCGGCGAGTCTGTGCTGTTTGTCCATTATATTTTTAAAGATGAAAATTGAATCATGACATTAATTTAAAATAAAAATATCACGATCTCAGTGCGCAGACATCGGTAGCAGACACCTTAACGAAAATCTAACATTACTGATCAGTTGATCCTCGGGAAAAAGTCAGACGTCGGTTAAACGTTTCCTTTTGCACTGGCGCTCCCAACGACTGGCGGCAGGGGGCGCTGCTCGTTGACTGACATGCGTATAAACAATTTTTGCTAATAGTTACGATTACAGGACAATTTATTCTGAGTGGCGAAATCCTCAAAGGACACCCCTCCTATCAAAAGCTCCCTGTTCGTAATCACAATAAAAGCAAGGAGGACTCATTGTGTGTTGATGGATGACAGGAAAGACGCGAGAAACTTCAGATCTTGAAATGATTGGTCTGTAGGGGGATGTGTTCTGAAACGCAGGCGCACTCAAGCAGGAAGTGATCTCATCACGCGAAAATGTTGCATAGCTATTCCTTTTTATTTTCTCGTTTCTAATGGAGACAAAACGCTATTGCGAATAACATACGATGCCGGCATTATCAAGATTGACTATAACAGGAAACAAAATCATGTTTCGCTGTGCGGTCATACGTGTAAGAGAGAGAGAGAGAAAGAGAGAAAGAGAGAAAGAGAGAAAGAGCCTGTGTTGCTTTAAATAGTCTAGTCAGTAACGCAGCGTGTAGCCATGGGCGTTGCGTGCGTATGTTTGTATGTGTGTGTGTGCGCGCGTGCGTCTCGCTCATCTTCTGTACGTATAACTCATCCCCTTGTTTTACAACTGACTTCTTCGTCTAATAAAGGTCACAAAGGGTCGCTCGTAAACATCATCACAATGCTCACTTTTGAAGGATCGCCTATTTCTGACCAGAAAAAAAAAACCTGAACTGACTACGCTTGCCCGGTCAACTCGCCATCAAATGCACGCGCACACGTTCGCGAGCGCGCATTTCAGGAGAAATGTTCAGTCCAGCGAAATCAAAGAATCCAAGAGAGGCAACGGATGGTGGCGCGAGAAGCCCTTGTAGTGTGTGTCTCATTAGAGCTGGCCGGAGCTCGAAAGCTTGCGACCACATCTCAAGCGTTATCAACGACCAGGCTTGGCCAGCGCTGTTCCTGGAATAAAATAGAAGATAATAGACTCGCCAAGAAAAAAAAAAGCATCACGATTTGTTCACACTAACTAGGTCTTGGAGTATGAACGGAACGGGGAGACGTTGCGAGACAACTAATGACAGACTTGGTTATTTTCAAACGAGGCATAAATAAGTGGAAGGTTACATAGTTACCGAATAGCGAGTGAGATCCTGAGCAGTTTTTGTTTTCGCTAGGTTGTGCTGCAAGTTAAATATTACTGAAGAGGCTTGAACGGAAACGTGTGTGAGAGACGAAAGGATTACATTTTCTCTGCGAGATGATTTGGTTTACATGCAGAGTCCGAAATTATTGCGCCTTCACTTCGATTTTTAGAAACTTATGAAGACCGAGCTTACCGTTTGTATAGGTAATAAGTGCTGTGGCGTGGTGGGTTGGGCGTTTGCTGGTTCGAAGCTTTTTTTGGGCCTGTTGATGGAACCCTACCCCTACGCTTATTACCTTCAGCAGCCACAGAGGTATGTACCTCTGTGCAACAGATGAGTGCCTACGTAATGACATTGAACCTTTGTTTGCTGTAATGTTTGTTTATTTGTGTGAGAGAGAGAGAGAGGGAGGGAGAGAGAGAGAAACGTATTATTTCGAGAATTTGATAAAGTCTGTTTAGTTGGAAATATGTTTTAGTGGCATGGTGTCTACATAGCTACAGTCGTGTTTCACTGGCATCAGTTCTCCAGGCTTTTCCCCCCCCCCCACTCTTTTTTTTTTTTTTTTTTTTCTTTTTCAAATAGTTGCGATTGGGTGACCACTCGGCATCAGCCTTTGGCCCTATGATGAATGGCCCCATGAGCCTAACACCAGGGCAACATGAGCCCACGTGGGCCACCGAGGCGCTGATGTGCGACGCTGTGCAGAGCGGGCTGATGGAGTTAGTGGTGCTGAATGCTGTTTCTATTATTACAGTTTCTCACAGATGTTATTCATAGACAAGGATTTTTTTTCTAAAGCACTTACTTTCATTGGACAAGTGAGAAAGTCACCACTCGCATAAGCAGAAAGTATATCGGATAGTTACAAATATATTTCGAACTCTAATTAACTCTAATTTCTGTGGTGATGCTATAATATTTGCCTAAAAAAGTACACAGGAAATAATTTAGTAGCTTTAAGCCGATGGAGTATTTTTTCTTTTTTGTAGATAAAGGGGCAGAGAGAGCGACAAGAGCTTATTGTAATTAGTGATCGCTTCTGCAAATTTTAAATACTAGTGGAGAAATTTACGACTAATGGCATTAATTGTATAGTTAAGGTTACAAAAGATAATTAGGGGGAAGGGGAAAGAGAAAAATAAATAACGACGAAATATATTTCCCAACAAAGTTTTCTCTTGTTATCTCGTTTTTCTCGATTTCGTTACTTGTTACAAGAGAGAATCGCAACACATGCTGACACTTGGTCTGTCCTTCAGAAACGTCCACACGATAAAGAACTATTAGCCCTTTTCTCCACAGCTGGAAAGAGCGTTCCCTACGACTTCCTTGATTTCGTTAACGAACCTCGAGGACTTGGCCTTAGAGAATTGCCGAGCGGAATGATACTGTGAGGCTGCCTGCCCAGGCCGCGTAAATCATGCACCTTCGGGTCAGGGGTCATCACGGGAGGTCACGTGCTGATGGGGGCAGCAGTCAGTGATAAACGTTGCAACCAGATTCTCCAGCGTTTGCTGTCGTTTTTCATTGTAAAATGTGATCGTGCGGCGGTAGTATGATCGGGTTTGGGGTCGGGTTTCCTGTGAGGGAGGAAGAACTGAAGGAGTGTCGTTGCGCACGGTGTGTCAAGCTTGCAACGTTAACCCTGAAAGAAAGCTTGTCTGTCACAAAACTGATCTGGCTGGGTCTCTTCTTGAAGAGCGAAAATTTTTGTTTGAATACGTCAACGTTGTCATAATTAATTGCCTTTTCAATATTGTTTTCTTTCCAGTCCTATGTTTTATTTATTGTCTTGTCTGTATTACGTTACATTTATCGCCTACTCAGTGTGTTTGAAGCCGCAAAAGAAAACCCAGTGTCAGATTATTATACGACTGCTGTAAAAACTTTCTTGTGCCGGATTTTGTTCAAGCCACATCTGTACAATGGGAAATAAATCTCCGTCTTCGGCGCCTCTGATTCCCGCAGAATGACTAGCACGACTGTCAAAGAGAGCATACGAATTTTGTCGCTTAAGGGGAAAAAAAAGAAGAAAGAAACACAAAACGGCACTCATTACCCCACCTTTTGTCCCTCGTTCCCCCGACTTTGCACCTAAGAGACCCCCACAGGAATTATCCGCTCTGGCTTTGGAGAGTTACGTCAGGGGCAAAGGACGGGGTGACGGTGCGGACAAAGGAATGTGCGAAGATTAGAACAGGACGAGTCCGAGTTGCAGCTGGGCCCTACGCCCGCGTGATTGCTCTTGCACGTACGCACGTACGCACGCACGCATGCACATCCCCAGACGAAAGTGTGCTCACGCACGCGCGCGTGCATACATATGCACAGGCGCATGTGTATACACACGTGTACACGTACACTTACATATACGCAACAATGCACATGCACACAGCGCACCTAGAATACACAAATGCAAAGAGAGGCTATTATATTTTCAGGGTTGTACTGATCCTTTTTCCTATGGTAGAAAGACCCTAGAATACATTTACATTCATATAAAATATTTATGCAAGTATGCCTGTATACTTAATGTCCTTTCTCTAATGTGTGAGATTTTCGATGGTCCGTCATTTTTGTGGCTTGTGTTTTAGGATAGGATTATAAGTAAGGTCTAATTTTATTTTTTTTACAAGACTGTGTCTTCCTCATGCATATATCTGCTCATATCACTGAAACCTTATCAAACAGCTAAAAATGTTCATGTAGCAGACAGGAACGTTTAGACAATTCGCAGGATTAACTTTTTTACGTATTGTATTATTCAATACACAGCAAGGAGACATAAAGGATTGTACATCTTACTATTCCAAGATGTCTTACTACTGCAAATTGCCCCGACTTGTGTGTATTTACTATCTGCCCTTGCTAATATGCGACGCAAAAAGCATCATCGAAGAGACATAGACAAATCTGGTTGTCTCGATGGATGATGACACGGGAAGCGATAAACTAGCGTGGCTTGGGGAGAAAATCGAAGAGATTCAGAGCCGAGCACCCAGTCACCGCCTGTATTCACTGGAGGTTGGAGAGGAGACACAATCTTAGAACTAAAGGGTTTGTCAGCAATGACCGGATATCAGCCGTGACTTGGGCCGCCACAAGTATGGTTGCCGATACAAAAGGCAGATAAATGTGAGTTACATCTCATTTCTGGCGCGGCTCCAGCATCCATGAAACCAAACACATGTCGCGGTGATGCTAAAACACAACGCCGGCGATCGCTGCAGAAAAAAGGTTTATGGACCCTGAATTACATCCTGTCTGTTTTTCAGCACACGGTGGCGCTTTGTCTTCGTAGGAGGAAACCGGGGTGTTCAGGATAGAACCACATCCTTAAGGTTTCCGTAAGTGGGTCTTTCAAAGAAATTGGCCTTGAAATATGTCAAAAAGATTTATTATCCATGTAGGTGTGGAGAGGTGGGCTGGAATAGGTAGTGCTGAAGTGAAGGAAGACTGTGTATTATTGTATAGCATTGCTGCCAAAGTGTCTCGTGTACTAATGCATTAGCTAGTGTGTATGTGAGGTCTGTACTAAATCAGTATCTGTATTAGAGGGTTTTTTTGTTTGTTTGTTTGTTTGTTTGTTGACTCACACTTTACTGACGGGATATGCTAGAGAAATAGGTTTAGAAGTGTCATATGAACTTTTCGCCAAATTAGTTGAACTGGCCGTGAAAAATTGGTAATAACAACTGACTGTAAAGTTTTATGATTTACTAATAATTATCAAATGCTCCTTTTGAAAAGTACAGTTTCTTTTCAACCGCGACATTCAACAGCTTGGACACTAATATGCAACTCAAATATCTGCAAAATCTTTACTTCATGCTTTGGTTTCTCTTCTGCAAAAACTCTCGAGCCCTTGGCTGCCATTTGAAATGACGCCTGTTGTCCATAAGAGGTGGCCAGAGCTGACACACCTGGTGCAATGCTGGGCATAAGAGCCTCTTCCACCTGGCCACCTGTCCTCGTTTACCGATTAATCAGTGACAAGGATCGATTCATACTTGGCTTGTCTTGAGCCGGTCAGACAGCACAATTAGCTCTTCTTTCTTGCTTGCCATCGCCACGTCATGTATCTCTCATACCTGCACTTTTCCTCCCACACCCCCATGCTCTCTCTCTCTCTTTACGCACGCGCATTTTTTCTTTCGCGCGCGCACACTCTCTGCATATTTCTTTATCTGTATCTTCTTCTCACCCATCAAACACACCAGTCCATACAGTCAACAAACCATCTCACATGCACATGTACACCAAAAGACACATCACAGATATTAGAGATGATGCATCCACACACACACACACTCGCGCACGCACACACCCTCACACATATCTTTTTCATACAAAAATGTGCACTTACGCGCACAAACACACCGCACACACACACTCTCTCTCTCTCTCTCACACACACACACAATTCCATGCATAAATCTGCTGCTCTGGGTTATCCAGCGAAAACAAATTCGATCGTCGTTTGCGAGAGTGCGAACATCGAGCTCTTGCAAACGCTTGAATTTCAGTTTATGCACTTCATTTAAATAAATATGGGACACGTAATATCGTGATGTTTGTTTGCGTCTCAAACATCTCTGTACCTTTTTAGGTCTCTCCTCGGGTCTGGTTACAAGTAGGCAGGCTTTACGATGTCGTGTGCTACCTTTTAAGTGCTTTTTGAACGTAACAGAGAAACATGCAATTAGGAGGAGGGACATAGTGAAACGGAGAACTGGGAGGAAGAAATAAAGAAAAAGAATAAATAAAATGATGATAAATCAAAGGAAATTTCAATGACACACCTGCTCCTGTTCAAATGAGCTTTTAACGGCGTCATTTTGTGATGATGATAACGGTTTGTGGCAGCGCACAATCATCATCAACTTGTTTAGTGCTGATTGACTTTTTATTGTTGTTTTTCTTTCTAGGATTTCCTGCAGTTGAGGGAGTGATGGGTAGTAGGTAATATCGATGTGTAAACGTAACATCTGGTTCTTTTTTCTGAGAGATATTGAGTGTGTCCGTGCGTGCATGTTTCTTTGTGCTTTAGCGCAAATGCTTGTATCTGTGTGTGTGTGTGTGAGAGAGAGAGAATGAGAGATAGACCGTTGTTTTTATTTGCTGCGGGACAGGATTTTCTAAGTTTGAATGCACTTAAAGCGCCTGCTATTTGTCTCGTGTGCTGTAAAGCAGCGTGAAATTAGTTTTTTTTTCTTTGAAAAAAAAAAGGCTGTAGTTCCCTCTTCCTCCCCCCGTTACCTCCATCTTTCTCCACAAGTAGAGTAATACTTATATTTACTGCATACAAATTTTTGACAGGCAGTAGTCCAGAAGTCTTGTCATTTAAAACTGTCTGCTCTATTTAGGAGGAGGGAGATAAATCGACACCACATGGCGAAGAAATACCTATACAGACAAGGGAATGAATTTTTGTGTCATAAATGGCGAATATGTAACAACCATAGCAAAGTACTTGTTTTGTTAGTTGGTCTAGTGTTCACGTCTGCTGCCTATGAATAGCGTTTAAGTAGATCAGTTAAGAAACAAAGTGTTTTCGGAAATGGATTTTCAACAATTTTGTTCGTGGGAGTAAATTTACGACCTTTTTTTTTTTTTTTTTTGAAAAAACCCTCCATTTACTTAGCATCTGCTTTCATTCACGGCAGCGCTGGGTATACTTGTGGTGACAGCAGCTGGTTAAGTTCATAACTGTGTGTTAACGTGGCTCACTTTATCAGTGGTGTTACCTGATTGGCTTGAAGGCAGGACAAGATAAAAGTATTAGCCGCGTGCGCCGATAATTTGTTGGCAAACTGCGGTATTCTTGAATCACCACTCACACACACACAGAGTCATCTAGTTTATTTGTCCTTCTATCCACCCGTCAGTGTGTATGTGTATGTTTGCTGTGATGGTGTGCACACGTGCTTTAAGTGCATAAATATGCAAAAGGGCAAATAACTGAGTGCGGATGCTCGAAAGAATGCGCACCTGATCATCTTTTTATGTGAGCTCTCAACGCACCAAAAATACTTTAGCAGTCGCTTGTAGTATTAGCAGAACAGGAAATTCTTGCAGTAGGAGTCGATTACCTTTCATCCACTCTCCTCCCCCCACCTCTTTCTTTCTCTCTCTTAGCTTTCACGAGAAGCGAATGATTATCAAAGTTATTAATTATTGTCTTCTAGTCACATTTACGGGAAAGAAATATTATCTTGCTTTACCTTTAAAAACCACATGACGAGTAGAAGCATGAAATATAATTATCATCTAAAGACTGCTGTTGAGAGTTTAACAGAAATATTTTAGTTAACCAATAACCTCTAAAGACTACTTACTGTCCAGGCAAAATCAAAGGGTAGTTTGAGGCGGGTGACGGTCGTCTCTAGCGGGTAGGAAAAGGAGTTGCCTCCAAGGACCGAGCTGCTGATGTTGCCAAAGGTGCAGGGGCCTTCCATGGAGACGACGGCCTGGTATTCCTTCAGACACACCCGGAATAAGGTTTCACACTGATCGGTGCACACACCTGCGGAGTTCCGGGTACCGTCGCAGCACGTTCCGTCCGCCAACTCTCCGCGTGCGTTACGTAGCGACTGTAGCTGTAACTCGAAATACCCGGACGCTGTGCACTGCCCCACCAGGAAATGCAGAAACCACCAACACCACCACGGTGACGACGAACACATTGTTGACGTCGACCCCCTGAACTTGTTGTACACAGTGTTCTTGTCAAAGAGGCCTGTCTTCACAATTAGTTGTCACTCCATGAATAGAACTGACAAAATACTGCATTTTAAGGAAGGAGGAGTGTGATCTTACAGAATATTGTCTAGCCTTATCTGCGAAGGTAACCGCAGAATCTGGAGAGATCGAGGTGCGTGTCGCCAGAAGGTAAAAACCAAAGTTCTCACTGTCCAGCGAGAAAGCCCGAGATCCATGCTGATGGTTTAGTGTACGAACGACGATGCCCTCTTTAGAGTCATGTGACTTGTCAGCGATTAGACAGTGGTTGGGGAGGCACAACAACCTTAGCTCCCGTCAGCTGCAGCATCAACAACCTACACCACGGCGTGGCGCTCTCCTCGTCCAGCGCTGCCGCCTCAGCAGTTATTTTTCGTCGACGGCTTTCATGTCGGGCAATGTTTTGAACTCCCCGTGTTCCTGGCTGGCACGACTTCCTAGCATGCGTTTACACATCAAGACAAATCTTCCCAAACCTTGACCTCTTCCTTTTTACAGCTATCAATTTTTTATAACTTAGAAGAAAAAGAAAGCATGCAGAAAGACAATTTCTCTTGCTTTTGCCAGATTTTACCTGTCGTTTCTTTGTTGTGTGTTCCTTCAGTCCATCATTTGTTGTTGTTTTAATTTTTTTTTTTTAAATCCCGATCCGGTGCGTTTCCGTGTATGGCAAGTCCTTTTCTGTAAGTTTTCTGCAGGTAACGGTTTGAAACCAGAGGCTGCAGGGCCCGTTCTGAAGGTGCGGGGTTTGAGGGCTGAGGCAGAGAGAGAGAGAAAACACACCTGATGTCTGCCCGTCCAGTTGTGAACTGCAACTTCTTCCGTCAAGTTTCCCTCCTGCACGGCCAAGTCCGTTGGAGGAGCAAGTTGCTGGAGCAACACACCACACGCACGCACGCGACGGCGCGCCGGAGTGTAGTCGAGGCGGCAGGACTGCGCATGCCCAAGTCAATTAAAGGGACTGGAGCACGCGCAACTCATGTCCGTAGCTCACCATCTCTCTCTCGTTTTCTCGCTTGTTCGCGCGTGCTTTATCTCTCTGGCTTTCTGTATCTCACTCTCTTTTTTTCTCTCTCTCTCTTGTTTCTGATTTCGTCTCTCTTTTTCTCTGGATGTCTCGTTTTGTCTTTCTTTCGCTCTCTAACAATCTCTCCAGCTTTCTCTCTTTCTGTCGTTCTCTCGTTGCCTACGCATGAGTGCGTGCGTGCGTTCGCACCAGTGTGCTTGCTTGTGCTAGCGTCCTTCTTTTCCGTTCCTAAAGCTGAGCGGAGAAATGTATATCTTTCAGAAGTAAAAAAAACCACCAAACTATTAGAAAGACAAATTGCGCCGCATTTTAGTTCAGGCCACCTTTTCCACTCCAGCTACTCCTCTCCCCACCTCATTTGAAATTTGTCTGATGAAAATTTGCCAGTATCTGTACTTGGAAGTTACAAACAATTCAGTACACATAAAAACGTTCATTGATGAGGCTGCTGAGATATCTATAGGAATTTTATTATGCGTCTGAGGTCTTCGATTCACGACAGTCGGGTAGCCTGCAAGGGAAATCGGGTGGACAGCTGGGTGGTCAGGAACGTACAGTCCTAGTGTAGGTGGCGCCAGTGTTTCTATGGGCTACGTTCTGACTGCGTGTGACTCGAAGTTAAACTCGTCAGAAAAACGTTCAAAACGTTCCTTCTCGGATAGTTCTCTTTTCGGGGAATGGCGAAAACGTGGGATCACACTCACCAATTAATTCTGTTTTTGCTTGGAATGTTACAGATTTAAATAGAGTAATTACAAGGCTGTCAGTATGATTCTTTACAAAGCGGACACAAACATACCTTAGTGAACTGATTATCTGTCGCATTTAGTCTTCCGATCCATATAGGACACATAGGTGTAACAAACATGCTTGTACATTTATTGTGCAGATTTCGTGACTGGACAGGAATTGGGTTAAGTTGTGGTTAGCTGGAGAAGATATTGTTTATATTTTGACGAGTGCTTGTTTATTTTCGTTTAAAAACAGAACACGTTTTTATGTTTCTCACATTTAATCTGCAAGTAAACTTCATCCAGCTTGAAGTTTCGGCTAGAAAACATTTTTTTCTCACTTTAAAGCTGCAATAAAATTTTATCCTAACAAACATCGTTTTAAGACGAAAATATATTCTTTATATTTTCCCAATGAAGGGAAGGGCATCTTTGGTTAACAAAGCTCTGGCATCCACCATACAAATTTTTACTCGCTTCACTGGTCATCCGCAGCATGGGATAGGAATCCTAGGACGTCAAGTGGGGGAGTTGGGGAGACAAGGGTGAGATGGGTTGGGGTGGGGGACTTCCCAAGGCTGGTTCCTGCGCACCTGTGGACCTGTTCGGGACAGTCTGGGAAGAGAGGGTCAGCGAGACACAGTGGGTCGGGGCCGGCTGGGTGGATGGGAAGATGGGAAGAGTTCGCGCGCACGCCCAGCACGTGCAACGGTCACAGCCGCTCGCACTGCGCTTGACGGTGAACTATGATGCTTCGACGGAATGGCAACATAGGAACTCAGCAGAAGAACTCCGGCGTAGCTAAGAACTTTGAACAGCGTGAAACTGATAAATTGCTCCGATACTTTGCAATTTCTTCTTTTTCATCATCATCGTCATCGTCGTCGTTGTCGTGTTTTGCTATTGAGTTATCAGTATAAACGCTTGGAGATGGAACTATAGTGAAAGATTGGAAATGTTCAATATATTTCTGAATGGTAGAGTAACATAGGAATTATTTACGACGTTATGACTGCATTGATGTTTGCAAATATGTATATTATTATAGATTATAGATTATATATTTATTTATATTGTCACAAAAGCGACAAGTTTACCTGAGATGCTTTCACATTTCTTAAACTGAGTGCTAGGAGACCAGAGTGAAATTCGTACATGTGTACCTTAATACAGCTTAATACAGCCAAATACAGTTGTTCCGAAAAGCTCGATAATAATCTTCTGTTGCTGTATTCCCCAAATTCCTGCTACAACCCTCTGACACATCCACAGTCCAACCTCTCAGCTAACATTCTAATCTTTACGCTTTTTCCAGATCCTCCTTTCGTCCTTCCTTCCAATTTTACTGCTTTCCTTCCATTTGTCTACCAATTTTTGTTAACGCATGTTCAGTTTTCACTCTTGTAATCTGTCCTCGCTGGGCAAGTTCCTGTAGATATGTCCTCAGCCATCCCTCCATAGTTCTATACGCTCCCTTTCGAGGCTGCACTGCATAAACATTCGGATATCTTTTGTTTTTCAACACATACAATTATCCATGGGATCCGTTTGCTCATGGAGCTTGTTGACACTTATTTACGCACAAGAGACACGATCCCTCTCATAGACAGCCCCTCCACTACTCATACGCATACCAGCGCTCGCGCCTGCGCAGTCTGTGGGTGATTAAAATCCTCCAGGGTATTGAGAAGAACAAATTGAAGGAATGTTTTCAAGAAATGTGATTAATAATTAATTAGTCCTTCGCTTCATTAGGCGTCCACGGAAGGAGAAAGGCGGTGATGGGTCCCCGGCTCGACCTGCGGCATGAAACGCCGTCTGTCGCCGACAGGCCGTGGTATGGGCGAGTGGGAGGGTGGGGGATGATGTGGGCGGTAGGGGGGAGGAGGTCGGGACAGTGAATTAAGCGATGTTTGATGATAGCTGTAAGTCGCAGCATGCATCCTCATCCCCAGACGTCGAATTAGGTGTTGTTGGAAAATCCTCCTGCTCTTCTGAACCCTCAGTGTTATGAGACGACACTTATGCAGCACGTTTTATTGCACTGAATTTTTTGTATTTTGAAATATTGTTGCTTTATTTCAAAAGCATATAAGGCTATTTACAGATATATGTCTTTAGGTTTGCCATTTAATTTGTCTTTTAATGAATATTCTGAAAACGGTTGTATGATACTTGGAATGTTTTGTGTTAAAACTTATTCTTGTCTTATATAAACACATATCAAGTAGATCTAGGGGCATATTTACTTCGACAGTAGAGAGAAGACGCCAGCAAGGACGAAGCAGCACTTGTGGTGGTTGTGCCTGTATGTGGCTCTTGTTCACAGACCCAGCTCCTTACCGTGAAGTAGCCCTCGTGTAAGCTCACCACTCTCCCAGCTACCACCAGCTGCTTATCGGAAGTATTGCCCTCTGTCATGTCCCAGTCGGCCAAAGACTAAGAAACTAAGAATCAGTTTGGACGGCTTGTGTGTCCCTGTTAATGTCCAGCTAGATGTCTTGTTAGTGTAGATGCACTGTTTGGGTGTTTCGATACCCTGCTGGGCAGATGCCACGTCTTGAGTGTCTCGATATCCAGTTTGTTTAGGTGCCATGTGTGCGTGTCTTGATACCCCTGTTTGTGCAAATGTCGTGTTTGAGTGTCTCGACGCCCTGTTTGTCGACGTGAACGTTCTCCGTCGTTGGTAATTACGTCGATCGCTTGTGCAGAGCGGACAGTGAGGACGAACAACAGAGCTCCTGGGTCTCGTTAGTTGTTTTGTGTGTGTGTAGAGGTTCTATAAATTCACTTGTGATAATCGTAGTTGAGGAAAAGCTAGTTTGGGCGTTTACTTATCCTTTGTGCTTTTTGAGACGCGAATATATATATATTTTTTCAATCTATGTGATTGTGTCCGCATGGGATGTGTCTGTGTGCGTGAGAAAGAATGTGAGGAAAGAGGAAGAAAAGGAGGAAACAGACGATAAAAGAAAAAGAAAAGGAAAGAAGGGAGGTCAAAAGAGAGTGGATGGGTGTATGTAGGGATAACAGAGTTCCAATACATTGCTTCACGATGGAGTCTAGACGGTACAAATGGCGTGCAGTGTTTTGTGCGGGTCCCTGCAGGCCCCAGTTGACGCAAGCTTGTGTCAACAGAAGGAAACTCTTAGACCCCGTGACGACTGTTTAATTATTCAAGAACATTCATCCTGGACAAGATATAGCTTCTCTCTTGCTATCGACTGCGCATGCGGACTGTTCAAAAATGTATTTGTTTTGTTCGCTGGCGCACTTTTCGTCGCTTGAAGAGACCAACCTGCTAGACGCGCCTGCTCGAATCTTTAATTTAAACAGGAAATTCATCGTTGTTCTTGTCCATCTAGCGGAAAGCACCGCAAAGAATGAATCGAGTGAAATTTTCATAATATCCGTTCACTCCATAAACATTTATTGGGAGGAAGTCTGGGAGTACAAGGCACAGACTAGTCGTCTGGTCGAGAGGAAGAACGGGCCCGGAGTTCAGGTCTTGCGGGCTGCAGGAGCGAAGGCTGCCAGTTGTCTGCTCATTCATTCGTTAATAACTGGTTCTTCTAATCCTGTTTCCTTGTCTGAATGTTTGGGTGCGAGTTTGTCCGTCCATCTGCTTGTTTGTCTGTCTGCTTTTTGTTTGTTGAGTGGGCGGATATAAAGGAAAAGCCAGGGACGACATTCAACGTTTTTCTCCTTTTGTTTTTTGTTAGGGTTTTTTGGGGAGAAAAAAAAAGAGACTAACTGGATGAGAAAGGAGGGTGGTGTTTTCAACGAGTATATAGGAGGTACAGTAGGAAGACTGAAGAAATATGAACAGACAAGTAGCCCTTACACTGCTAGTTACAAGCAATCGCCCCATTAGATTTTCTCCAAACTCTATTCTCGTATTCGTTTTCTGCCACATATGCATTGCTCAAGGAAAAACTAAAGCTGTCTACGTCCCTCTCCCCTACACCCTGCCACCACTACCACCCTTTTATCTCATTCGAGGTCGTCATGTGATTGGGTTTGCTGACACTGTAAACAAAAGTCTGACAGGCAAAACACAGATGCTTTCGTCTGTGTTATTAGAATATCGAAGCACTCTCTGTCGCTGATATTAAAAATAGTATTTAAAAACTGATTCTACAATAACAACATTGTTATTTGTACACGTCCTTTTCATGAGATCTTACTGCGCGACTGCGATCGCTAACGGTCCCACGGGTGGGTAACGGAAGCCTGGGAGTGCCCGTCCTACCCGGAACACAGCAATCCCCTGCCTGTCTGCACGAAAACAGATGAAAGCCCGCAGGTCCATGTTGTTACTAGTACGTTCACCTGTCTGACGCTTTAGAAGGCCATTTCATACATGATTTTAAACATAGGATTTTTATATCGTTGCTTTTTGTGGTACGGAGGGTGTACTGGGGCCTTTTCTTCTAGCTTCCCCTTTTTTGACTTATGGTTCTAAAAATGTTTTGCTATGAGTTTCTTTTCTTTTCTTTTTTTTTTTTTCTTTTCTTAATCTTATTCTCGTTCTTGTTGCTTGGCCTCCTTTCCGTACTGCTTTACTCAAGTGATCGTGTCCGATGGCTGTTGTGTTGTTTTCAACAATCTGGCTTTTGTCGTTACTGTTGTTGCTTTTTCTGATGCTTCTACTGCCGCTGACAATGATGACCTTTTCTTTCTCCTCATGTTTTTTCCTCGTTAGCAACAAAGCTAGATTCTTCCACACTCCAGGCCAGTCTCTAGTTGACTTCCCCGTTTCCTATAACATCGTATGTCTCATTAATAACAAACTTAATTAAGACTTTGTGTGAGTTTGGGTTTTTTTTTCTAAAACTTGAGTTGAGGTATTAATTGTGTCAAACGTGTTGTTGCTAATTTTGCCAAAACAAAAACTGCTTGTCAGAAAATAGATCACAGTGACTTTTGAATCATGCATATTCAATCAATTTATTTATTTTATGTGAAGGGGAGAAGAGGAGGTATGTGGCCCACATGTTGTACCACGTGTTTGTGATGTTTCTAACACTCTTTGATTTACCCTATGGATCTGCCATCCTGGTTTGCGAACCTCAAGCGTGAGACGATAAAATACTTTATTTATCCCAGATGGCAATTAGTAGCAGCTGAATAGGAAAGCAAGAGCTAGAACCACACAACACAACAACAACAATGGACAATGCCATAACACACTCGTACCCACTGCACCAGACAGACCTGCATACAATCATGATTGAGACTCGCATATTATCTATATTCATTCGCACACACCAGCGTTTACAAGTCGCACGGTCGAAACAACGAAGAACAACACAAATCTGTTGGTCCTGCATGCGACCGAATTTGATGGAACACTCCCGACAGGACATGCCTCTCATCACGCAGAATCGCAGATACTTTCGAAAATGTTTTCCGGTTATACAGAGTATGAAGGTGAGTCTGGCCCGTCCCTCTAACTTTAGAGCACGTGTATATATAACGCAGTTCAATCTGCTCTTGCCCTTGGCTGGTATATTAAAAGAAAGAAAAAAAAAAAACAGATGAACGAGAAGGACATCACATTCTCTATATGAAATTTATGACTTTATATTATATGACAGTAGGCTTCCGAGCACTCTGGTTTCCTCCCCTTCCCTCTCTTGTAGTGTGAAATCACCTCTCGGTTGAAGCACTTTCCCGACAAAGCAAACAAGCAACCAGCCAGACAGTCCCATCAAAACGCCGCCCAGCTAAAATAGTCCTACGCTAGGCAGTGGGGATCGAACTTTGAACTCGAATCACTTGGAGGGGGAGAGTTGGGTGGAGGAGGGAAAGCGGGAAGAAGATGGAATCGAAGACGCCGATGTTTGCAAGCTTTTACGTCTTTGCGTGTGAACATCGAATTCCTGCCCCTGTAACGGAATTAAACCAATTTGTTTGTGAATTTGCATGTGGGGTTGTTCCCTCTTTCGTGTTGACTCGGCAGAATTAAAAATTAACGTCATCGAGCCGGGTCCAACCTCTTATGAACCTCAGCGACAAGAGGCAACCCTGTCATAACATGCCGGGTGACAAGTAAGAGGTGAACGAGGCGAGGGGTGGAGGGCTGCAGGGGGAAGTAGGGGAGGAGAAAGAGGTACAGAGGAGACGACCTTTGCCGACCAATTGCCTGAGATCGATGACCGGGCAGTCCACCAGTGGTGGGTCGGGTACTCCGTTTCACGTTTCAAGTTTCGTCTTTGTTGCCTGTTCCCTCCATCCTCCATCACTCGACCCCTGCTTTCATTTCCCACCCCTGGGGTTTTTTGTTTTTTTTTTCCTCTGATGCCAGTTTTTTTCCCGCTTGGACTTGGGACATATACAACATCTAGACGTTTTCACATTGATTAGGGCGGTCCGGTGGCGTAACGGTTAACGTCCTGTCACCAATACAGTGTAGGTTCGCTGTCCTGGGTTCAGCTCTCGTCTCGGGCATGTTGTTCTTTCTCTGCAAGTGGACATTTGTTTACAGGGCTGGCTGCCTTGCCATGATATAGCCTTCGTTGCTGGTTCGGTGTAAAACACCAATTCCCCCTTCCCATTGATTTATTCTTTCAATACTCCTATGCTCACACTGAGGACAAATCCGATCATATGCTGTAGTTTCCGGCTGGACTGTTGTTAACAGTTTTGTGGACGTTTATTTGTTTTTCTTGCTGATTGTTATTATCGAGGCTTCTTTTTGTTCTGCCAGTTCTTCCTTTTTTTTTTTTCTTCTTTTTTTTGGTCACACTTTATATGTGCGAGCTGGTTGATTTATTATATAACAAACTCCTTCCACCTGGGGATAATTTCGCATCAGGAGAATATATGAATGGAGAAGAGGTGAAGTAGGCTGGGGGGAAAGAAACCGGAGTACCCTGAACTCCCCCTACCTCACACTAACGTTTTTATGATTTGAGTTCATCGGTGACAAGCGCTGGCAGGCCACCCCCTAGGTGCATGCGTCATCTCCCACTTACATGTATCTACTACCTCCGTCTTAACATACCCTTCTTGCCTCCTCCTCTCCCCCACCCCCACTCATTATCTCACCCATTCTTTCATTCATCTTCTTTTTCTCCCCCTTACACTCCTTCCTGCCTCGGGCTCGCAGCTCAGTCTCATCACATACATCGAAGCCTGAAAGTCTTAAAAGCTAATGCGTGAATAACATCAGTTTCTGACAAGAAAAGTTGCCTGCAAATTACACAGAAATCTGACCGCAAAAGTATCTTAATCCCCTCGATTTTTCCCTCTGAAAGCAAGCCAGCCATCCCCCCTCCGACACAAAAGAAACGAGTAGAAGCAAATAAGAGCCTCAGAACCGACTTAGGCTGATGTGTTTTCTGCAGCCAGGAACAGTTCCCAGCTGCTTTGTGGAAAACAATGTGTTTATCGCCAAAGAGGCATTTTCCTCCATGCTTCTATCGAGATGCAGAACTGGGACTTGGGTAAAGGGGCTCGAAAATGTCTGAAGACTGGAAGATTCTGCTAATGATGAATTGTGTCTTGGCATTAAGCTGCTCTCCGAAGACTCTTGGAGGAATCTGGTGTCAGCGGGAAAGGTCTCTGCACAAGATGGATGCGAACTTATCCCCTCCATATAAAGATCCCCAGGCGAAATAGATCGTAATATCCGGCTAACGGCTTTCCCAACATGCTAAGATTAAGAAATAAATAAACCTCTTAAAACGTTCGATATACAGCATTACTTCCACGTGGACAATAAGGCATAAGGCAAAATAAAGTTATGTATTTATTGATTACAATTAATATCCGTTTTTAATTGTTGGGGGGTGGGGGGTCATGTTGTTGCAAGTGTATATTAACATTCCTTGCGTCGGTGTGTGTGGAGGAGGAGGGGATGATGGGAGTCATGCTTGCTTTCACAATGTCACATTCATTGTGTAGGTCTGAAGAGGGGAATTACGTTTTCAAAGCGGTTACATATGAAGTGAATACCTTCTATATAATTCATTTAAGTCTGTTGGTAAATTATTCACTGGCCAAGCATATATTTCATTTTCACACACACACATTTTCAATCCTTCTGTCACTCTCTTTGTCTGTCCATCTGTGTCTCAGTCTGTACGTCACCACCTCCTCATAGTACAGCTTCTGCTCACAGCATCACCTCATCACCTTTCTACACGACCTGAGAGATACACTCATCCCCATGTATTTCACCGGCTCCAAGTAGCGGAACAGGAATTTCCCGCCAGTGAGAACCGAGCAAGCTGTGCACACACTTCCATCTTTTGTCGTCTTGTTTGTAGCGGTTTCTGGAGGGCGGATCCGCGCAGAGATATCGGACAAATCGACTTCCTGTCCAGGAGTCTAGAAACAAAAGCAGCAGCCCCCTGCGCGCGTGCGCCTGCACGTATGTCTGGCGGGTGGCCTGGTCGCTGTGTTTTGACACGAGCCACCCTGGCTTTGTTGGCGGACAAGAACTCCCTCAAGAGAAAGGCTCAGCAGCGTTTTGAAGCTTGAAGCTCCTTGTTTCTTCTGTTGTTTGTCGCTAAACATCTGATATGCAGCAGTCTGGGATCATTGGAGAATTAATACAGTTTCTCAAGGGGATAGCGATAACTGTTGGAAGGTCGTCAGCCCTTATCTTTCTTTCCTCCTCTTCTTTTCTTTTACCCTCGGCTCTGTTTGTGTGTGTGTGTGAGAGAGAAGCAGACAGGCAGTCACATTAAAGGAGATGCAAAACGAAATAATAAAAAAAAATCCAGCATCGTATTTCGGTGTTAAGAGCGAAGAAGACAGAGGAGAGAGAGGGAGAAAAATCAATCATAAACTATAAACAACACACATTCCTTACAACTACTAAATAAAACATGGTTACTTAAACAGATCTTTGAGATTCAGGTATTTAAACGGCTTTTGAAAAATCATAGTGCATGCTTTTTATAAATGCTATAAGCAGTTAATTGCTACTTATAGTGAGGGATTTAAACTAGTCAGCTTTTTAATCCGTTCCGACATCCCAGTGCGAGTATAGAAATACCCATTGGAGGAATAAGGGTTATAAAATAAAAAAAATGATGTCCCAGGATCACATGTTAAGGTCAGATGGAGTCACTAACGCGCTAGAGACAGAAGCACACAGTACTCTCTAACCAGGGGTGGGAAACCTTTTCCTCATTAAAGCACCATTTTAATAGTTATGTCATTCTCGGGCCACAAACTTATTTACCTAAAATTAGTCTGCCCTGTTTGGTCAAGCTGTAATTTCTCTGTGTGTTGACACTTTTGTAACGTGTGCAGTCCCACTCTGCCTGGTACTGCTGTCCTGTGAATCCCCACAATCCACCTTTGTGTAGCTATGTGGGCGAGAAATATGTTCTGCTCCTATGAAAAGCATAGCGAAATAATACGTCCTGATGGATAAATACATGGCATTTACAAACTGTCGAAACAGACATTCTTTACATGCAGAAATAAATTTATAAACCAAACGAATTTTTACCAGCCAAAGCTCATTCTTTGAAAATCCATGATAGGATTAATTTCTACACTTGTAGGCCTGAACTGTATACTAAGGTGCACAGCAATGCTGGCATTTTTATTATTATTGTTGTTGTTGTTATTGTTGTTGTTGTTGTGTGAGCCGACGAGGTCGAAGAACGCTGCACGCCTTCTGGAAGTGGTCTACCATCGGCTTGAGGTCATATCCGTGCATAATTTTCCAAAATCGTCCAAACTTGGCCGCGGACAGCTGACGAGAAGCATGCGCGTCTGCCCGTCATGTACTCATAGGTAGGAAAGCTAAAAGATTTACTGAAATCTGCGGTTGCCCTGACAGTCCGGATCAAATGGCGGACCTCGAGCCGGTCGTTTCTCACCCCTGCTCTAGACTGACGACAGCGCGGATCCACTTGCTGGACAGACGATGTCACAGAATTACACTCTAGAGACAGACGATGTCACAGAATTACACCTAGAGAATGACGATGTCTCAGAATTACACTCTAGAGACAAACGATGTCACAGAATTACACTCTAGAGAATGACGATGTCACAGAATTACACTCTAGAAACAGACGGAGTCACAGAATTACACCTAGAGACAGACGATGTCACAGAATTACACTCTAGAGACAGACGCTGTCACAGAATTACACTCTAGAGACAGACGATGTCACAGAATTACACTCTAGAGACAGACGATGTCACAGAATTACACTCTAGAGACAGACGATGTCACAGAATTACACTCTAGAGACAGACGATGTCACAGAATTACACTCTAGAGACAGACGATGTCACAGAATTACATCCTAGAGACAGACGATGTCACAGAATTACACTCTAGAGACAGACGATGTCAAAGAATTACACTCTGGAGCAGGGTGGGCTTTTATTATTTCCCAAGGGGATCTGCATGACAGAAATTGGGGATGGTACTTTTAGAGGTGGACTAATATAGTTTAACTCAGTTTCGACTTACGTACTGTTATATAGTATATATATACTGGCGGGCGGGCCGCCTGCAGAGACAGACGATGTCTCAGAATTACACTATAGAGACAGACGATGTCCCAGAATTACACCCTAGAGACAGACGATGTCCCAGAATTACATTCTAGAGACAGAAGGAGTCACAGAATTACACCCTAGATAGAGGATGTCGCTGAATTACACAAGACAGGGCCGCCATCACATGTTCACAGGAGCTTCACAGCTACATGATAATTTGCGATCAACGCTTGGGCTGATACAGCAGCAGCGAAACAGTAGGATTCCGCTAGGTACAGCGCAGATACCATCCCTCCCGCTTCCTCCTCTTTTTCTTCTCCTACCTCATCCAGCGGACGAGCAAAATTAAAAAAAAAAAAAAGAAAAGGGACGACCACAAGTTTAATCAAGCGATGCAGCCTGTTCCAGCTCCCCGATCAATCGTGGACACATCTTGGCCACAGCGGACGCAATCAGGCAAGGAGTTATTGCGGCATTTGATGCAGTGGTATCAATTAAACACGACCGACCGACCGCGCCTAGCGCCATATTTTGGCAGTTGTTCGACATTTAGACTTCTCATCGCTTGTTTTTGTGGAGAGGAGTTAGGGATTGCAGGACGAGATTGCGAAAAGAGATGTTCCTGTTGTCCCCTGGTTTAGTTTTGAAGTTTAGTTTACAAGCTTCTGTGATTCGTAGGAGTTTGTGGAGCGTTTGAAGAACTCGCAGGACCGCTGTACATTTCTTCTTCGTGAAGAGTTTTCTGACAGGTTTCCTGATCACATTATTGAAATTCATCATGTCTTGTCAGAACTAGAAATTACTGTCAATATTTTGTTGCCTGTAATATTCCATCAAAAAAAATAACCCAACAACTTTTACCTCTTTGATCCGTTCTAATACTGGACCTGTGATGTGCAAAGGAGAATTTGCAGCCTGGATCGCAGCTTCTTGCTACATATTTGGTTGGTTTATTTAGTAGGAAAATGCTTCCACCTTGCGGCGATTTCGCACTATGAGGGAAGAGGGAGGGGAGGAAACAGGAGTACGCATAGAAAAACCCCGAGGTCCAGCCCTGTGGACAGGTGTCACATAGTATCCCGAGAGAGATCTGAACCTTGAACTGCATTGCAGTAGTGACAAGCTGTCATGTTAAAAAAAAAAGACTCACGAGTTAAAAAATATGTGTAGCTAAATAAGTGTTTAAATACTGAGCTATTAATGGTTAGTGTATGCGTTGAAAATATCAGTATTTTAACTAATTTCTTCCTATCCCTAAATTAACATCATTGCCTAACCTCAGCAGAAGTTTTGGGTTTTTCTCCAACATATAAACTGCACAGTTACAGCCAGCAGAGAAAAGTGACTATAAGGCTCAAACAAAGTGTTTTTATCGCTTAGGAGGTTTGTTAGAGAGGATTAACTTGAAATATAGAGCGACTATACACTTGCTCACAGCATAAACTGCCATGAACAGTTTTCAAGCAAAAACTTTTTGGTGATCCTGATAGAAGACAGTACCCTGGTGTGAGACAGGTGTATTGTGATTTTTGTGTAGAACATAGCTGTCAGCAGCGACAAAGCATTTCTGCACACGACAGAAGCTTCACATCAGAATTTTCAGCCAGTGAATACATCCGGCGAAGGAAGACATCATGGAAGAAGGAGACAAAAGTGCGAGGGACCGTTTGGAAGATTCTGGAGCTTCGAGGGATAGAGAGCAATATCCAGGAAAAGGAGATTGGCAGAAAATATGATTAGTTCCGTTGGCCAAGAACAAATCTGGGGCCAGATCTTCATCAAGCTAAATGCCTTAATTTCATTTTTTGATATCACGACTTCGCAGCTTTTCATCCTAGGACCGGCGGCAAGGGCCCGCGAGCAAGGGCGCGCCTAACACGCCCGGATGCCAACGGGAGCAGGGAGGGAAAATATTGGACTTGATGACACGCCAGGTCTGTGCAAACGGTGCGGCGATTAGATTGCCCAGCGCCTGGCTCCGCACCCTGATCACGTGCACGGTTCGGATGGCGTCGCTTCCATAGGGGCGTCTCTACACCACGGTCCTACCGGACATTCCTGCAAGACAACCGTACAGGACAGTCCTAAAGAACCCTATGAACCTGCACACGAGCTCCGTTGATGGCATTTTGCTCCTTCTTTTTCTTCTGCGTATCCATTGTCACCCAATCATACTGCCAGGTCGGTTGAAGCTATAAACTCCTTTGTCACTTTCAGATTTTAATCTTCATCTATGCTTGCAGAAAGATTCTGTTAGTATATTATTTTGAGCTATGTCGGGATACGACCCTGTTACCGATTCAATTCTGATAAACTCTTTGTCTGAAAGGGGGGCAATGTCCAAGACAATATAACCCATACAATTCTGAATTTCTTCCCACTTATTCCTTGGGTCCTAATAGGCAGCTTTCTCACACGTTTCTTTTTCTGCGCGAACATCAAGCCAGCAAGGGATGCCGGGCTAATCTCCATGGAAATGACAAGCGAGATAGTCCATCGTTCGCGAAGTTGTGCTGCTGTCATCTTCAATTGGACGACACGCAGCGCAAAACAGTTCTGTCGTCGGAGGAAGAACATGGGATGTCACAAATACTCTAACACTCTGTCCTTCTCCTCCGCACGCCTCCACAACCCACCCACCTTCCGACCCACAGAGGGACAGCGATGCCGCGATTACGGGTTGTGGAATTGGCCCGTTTCGGTTCCTGGAGGTAACCTAATCCTATCTGACACGCCTCATCTTTCTCTTGCCGCCTGTCATCCCAGGTTGCCCTCCTTCAAATCATGAGCGCCAGTTGCAGGCGCGGTTACACCTTATTATTGTTTTGCGCTGACAGTGAGCAAGACTCATGTTTTACTTGTCCGGCATGCTCCTGGGTTTTAATCACGTCTGATAAGGTTTTATAACAGCATTTCTGACCAGTTTTGACTGGATGTCACTAAATCTTTGAAGATCATTACTGTGATTAAAATGTTGAAGGAAACCTTACAGCACTGTACTTTGCTTTCTCCTTAAAATTTGGTATCAGTTCTGTCTCAATCTTTCTCTCTCTCTCTTTTCTAAACTACTGAGGAACTGTGTCTCACCCAAGGATTAAAGGAAAAAGCCAGTTAAATGATAAGTTGAACTTAAATGGTAAATACGGATGTTTTGAATCATGCCCAAGTGCAATAAAGGAAAGATAGTTAAAATCGCGTCTAAAACACAAGGCTGGGGCGGTTATATTTATTTATATATGAGTAGACACGTGTTGTTGAGTGACGCCACTGAACTGTCGCGCGCGAGAGCTGTCAGTCTCGAGAGTGGGGCTCATCAAGACGATGGCACCTGAATTTGGAGATCGTGCACTGATGATGACAGGAGCACAGTGATGAAAAGCTGAGCGAACTTGGCAATACTGGCGTGACAGAGGATAATAATACGAACAGTAACATAGCGTTTCACCGACTCAAATGTACGCCTCACTATCACAATCACTGAAGAAATTGTTGGACCAACCATATCTGTCTGTTAAAATAGAAAAATGTCTTTTTGAAAAACTAATCAACCACCTTCAGCTGCACTAGCGTTGAGACCGGATGTATTGGCAACAAGCGTTTCGCAGCGAACTTCCCTTTCCCCTGTCGACCTAATGGATGTGAAAGGGGGGAAAATCGGTCAAATTAGCAACTAAGGCTACATCATGGCAAGGCACCCTGCCCTGTAAACAGATGCCCCATGGAAAGACCTAATGGGTACCTGACCTTGTAGCTTGTAGGGGGCTTGGGAATGTAAAGCAGCGAGGGAGGGGTGTGAGATGGGCACCCTTCTCACAAAAAAAAGCTGGCGCCAAAATAAGTGGGGTCTCTAACACCAACAGACCTTAAAAGGGTTAGCGGACGACGTTTACATTCTATATCTCTTAATCAAGGTCCCGTTGGTCAGCCGGCAAAACTGCTAATAGTGTCGCAGCATCGCTCATCACGTTTCTTGACACGTGGGTCCGCAGCAAAGCTGTTGACGCTACCCCAGCATCGCCCGACATTTTTCTTGCCCCATGGGTCTGCCTACATCACGGATTAGAATCAGTTTTCTTTCGCAAAATAGTACGCAAACATATTGTCCCTCATGAACCAGCCTGAAGCTGTGTTTTCGACACGATTGTAAGTAAGCGATAGTTTTTCAACACGAAACTTTGGTTGGACAGGATCAGCATCAGTAACTATTAAGGCCCGCTTACCCTTTGACTTTCTTTTCCCTTTAAACATATTTTACGAGTTCCTATAAGCTTCTGGGAACTTTTCATAATCCTGCACCATTCATGTATTATTTTATTGAGAAAATGAGAAGTCATTTACTTCACCCCCTTCCCTAAGAACAACAATGCCATGTTGATGTCTTCACGAGTATTCACAGACCTAAGGCAGTTGAGCCATCTTTTCCCAGCCCGTCTGGTCCAGGGAACAAAGTCCGTCCTATCGGCCTTCGTGTCAACTCCGTTATTAGCAACGCTCCAAGTCTGATGACGGGTCAGCGGCCATCATAAACTAGACGCAGGCGCCCCGAACGTCGTTGCCATGGAAACCGAGACATTTTATACACCTCCTTGTCAATTTCTCTCGCTATCGTGAACCAATAAACATGCTGGTTACATGGCTCGGAACAGATAGCCAATTAAAATTAGTCGTTGTGTGGGCTTAGGACGATCGGTGGGCAATCGCGTCGCTAGAGTGAAGCTTCTCATCCCTTATATTGTCTGTCCACTGTCGTGTTCAGGCTACTATCTTCATATTTCACTGTGTGTCTGTGTGTGTGCGTGCATGCGCGCGCTCGTACTTGTGTGTATGTTTTGGAGACTGCGTGTGTGTGTGTGTGTGGAGGCGGGGGAAATAACGTTGCTTGGGCTGCATGTGAAAAAAAGAGAGTGTGTGTATATATATATATGGAGGGGGGACGTTTGTAAACAAGTGCACTTACTTTTTATATATGTGCGTTTGTGAGTGTGTATGTGGGGGAAGGGGTGGATATGTTTATATATATATGCACATGTGTTATAGTTGTTTGTGTGAGAGAGAAAGATTGTAGAAGCGGAATATATGTGCAAAAAAACTCGGAGGTCGTGTCTCTTGAAATGCTTTTTTAAAATATTTTTAAAAGATCGCACGATACTTCCGCAGTTCATTCTAAGTGCGCGTATAATGGATACGTGTGTGTGTGTGTACTCGTGCACTCACGCGCATGTTTTCTCTTCCCGTCGTCTCCAAAAGCCGTATATCAGCTTCGTCCCCGCGGCCTGCTAAACACGCGCATTAGCCCATCATTGACAGGATAAAGAAGTGCTAGGAAGCTACTTTATGTTCTGTAGCGCTGGCGTCTTTAAATCCGATTACGTTCGTAAGACAGCTCGGGAAGCCTTGTTTAAGTACACCATGAGCGCGGAACTTGGACAGAAGCCGAAGAAGCTTGAAAAAGCGAGACCTGGTTGCCATTCTTTGAAGGGCACTCGTGGTGTAGTCAAAAGCTCTACGGATGGCTGCGAAGGGGGAAAGCAGAGAAGAACGGAAGGGAGGAGAATAAAGCTAGGACGCCTGTCGTATGTTATGACATTCTAACGACAGGGTGCATAAGTTGTAATGTTTGAAAACATCATGGCAAAAAAGTTTATTTCTGTTTTGTCTTTACGAACCTTTGAGCATAGCAGCTCTCGCATGGGTTTCGGAAAGCGACCATGGGCTCAATTCCCGCCACAACACGAAGTAGGCTGCTGAATGAACACCTGTTCACTAGCGAGTGGTAAACCGCATTGGTTGCAGCCTTCGGTGATATCGGAAGTCAGAATTTAGGCTCCAATCCACAATTTTATGTTGGAGTCCACCAGTGTGTTTTCTTTTGCGAGAAACATTAACCTTATTATTTATCCTTTGTTTCTGTTGTTTTTTTTGTTATTAGTTTGTTATTGACCACCATGGAGTGAACGAAAGCTGCACATCATTATAGTAACGAGTTTAAGATGTGAAGTCCTTCAACGACTAAGGCCTGTCGACAATGAGATTTGTATCGAATTTGAAGACTGATGTCTGTCTGCAATGAAAGTATACGCGATGAAGGTTCTCACGATCTGAAGACCTGAAGGGCTCTTCACTGAGACTGTACATGAGTGTTCATGTCTTATCTATTGTCGTGGATCACTTGTTGCATGCCACAGAAACTCTTATAAGAGTCAACGGTCATAAGTTTCTATTCCCACCCTAATCACATACGGAAGCTGGCCTTAATACTCGGAGACGACGGGTGCAACAACACCAGCAGCCTGCAGATGGCGCTGTTCCAAGCCCAAGGTCCCTCGCTGCAGCCGTGTCGGAGAGGCTGATAAGGGAGGGTGTTCCTGGACACCAATGTTTCCCAACCCGTTCGCAAGGGCTGACTCAAGACAAGGTCAAACAAACGGGTGTATCACAAACTTGCTGACCGCCTCCTTGTCCACGAGGCTTAAACGCGCAGAATCGATCCGGGACACGGCGGCATCTTCAAAAAGCTGGTGGTGGACACTTCTAGCACTCAACGTCGGCCATTTTTAGGAAGGAGGGCACCGAGTTTGTTTTCAGAGTCAGATGTCAGGTTTCAGCTTTGGTGAACATGAAAGGTCATTTTATTTTCTTTGTCTTTGCTCGGTCTTCCTTTTTAAGCTTTCCTACATTTTTGTTCAGCATTCAGCCGGTTAACTGGTTGATCTGTTGGAGTGACAGGTTGGCTGGATATTTTCTGTATCTGAATAATTCATTCTGTCTGTCTCTCTCTCTCTTTACGTTAGATAAAAGCGGATTTATGTGAAACGGCAAGAAGTATTAAAAGGAGAAATTAGGTGTACACAATACTGGTATCTAATATGAACAACAAATGCTTTTCCAGAAGCTAAACAAAACAAAGTATTAGGTGTAGTTTAACTCTTTGGCAACTAACAAAACAGTAGCATGCAATACTGGTGGAGGCGAAGAATAGATAAAGAAAATTAGGATTTTATTTTCTCTGAATCAAACCTGCTGCCGACGGAATATATTTCCTTTCAACCTTTCATTGACACTGCACGTGTCAGGCGTAATAACATTTACCGACAAAACATGTTATTAATCACATTTGTTCATTTCAACTGCACACCTGTGATGTGCAGCAGTTACTACTTTTATTTATTTAGAAAGTGAACACCATTTAGGAAAGTAAGAGAAAAACATAGGAAACATTCATTGCACGGTGCCCAACGCCCAGACGCAAAAGGAACTGTTCAAACGGTTATTTTTTTTTTCAGGGAAAAAACCAGAGCAGACTGCTGTTCTCTGGGGTGCAGGCAGCTGTGAGCTAATCGCACGGACATAAAATATGCGCTCGCACGTTCATGGCCACAGAAACCTTTAAATATTAACGCTAGCATCTGCGAACTGCAGCTCAAATCAGCTAGTATTTTGAAATAATTAATGAAGTGGATATTCTGAGGGGTCTGGTAAAGGGGAGGGTATGCTTACGTGTTGGCTGTGTTTCACATGTTGGAATGTACGTTTGTGTGTGTGAACGCACTTTTGTGTGTATGTTTGTCTATTTTATTTGAGTGACTGCACGCGCTTGTGTTTGTGTCTATGTTGCTCGTGTTTTTTCGCACATGTGTTCTTGAATCCATGTGTGTGTGTGCGTGTTAGTGTCAGATGTATACACGTTTGCTCGTAACTCTGTGAATGTTCGCAAGTGCGTGCGTGCGCGGGCGCGTTCGTTCCCAAGCTATCTGTGTGTGCGCGTTGTTACTAATTTAGCTTCCATGCTCAAACATTAAGTCCATCCACACAGTTTTGAATGTGTGTGCGTGTGTGAAAGAGAGAGTGATGTTTATCGCGATGAGAGTATCGTTGTTTCCATGGCAACTTTACAATTGAAGTTATCTGATCCTCTGTTGTATCTGCCCTGATGTCATCATACGACACCATAAGCTGTCATCCCTGCTTGATTTACCATAGTGACTCACGACTCTTTTGGACACTGAATTATATCAAATAAAAGTTTAAAACAGACTTGCATAATACGGCAGCCTTCTTGCCAGCTGGATTACTGGTTAACTGAACACTCAATCATATTTGGAAAGAATCTGTCAAACTGCCTAACTGTCCTCTGTTGTACTGCTAAACCTGTTGTCCTCTGTACTTCAGAAGGAAAGAAAGAAAGATAAAAAGGAAGAAAGAAAGAAAGAAAGAAACAAACAAACAAACAAATAAATAAATAAAAAAAGAAAGAAACAAACAAAAAAAAAAACAAAGAAAAATAATAAATGAAGAAAGATAGAAGAAAATATCAGTATTCTTCTGGCTGTTTAACGTCTTTCGATTCAATGCGTTATCTCCAGACGGCATTTTTCTTAAGCGTTTTCTTGCGGTTTCTTCTCTAAATCTGAAGGACGCACAGCCTGATATTATGTTCCAAGGAAAAGAGCATTTCATGACAATGGGTGCCGCACATTGATTTCTTAACTTTCTCTCCCTCGCAGGCCCGGCGGCGAATTTAACGAGCTCGCGGGCGCGGCTCCTGGAAGTGCCATGGCGGTAACTAGATTCCATCGCAGGCAGTCAGCTGGGACGGTGCGCGACGCCAGAACCAATCAGTGCGTACTCGATCGTGTGGGTCCTTTGAGATTTGCCAACGGAAGGATACAGCTGCGACGGAAGTGATGGGGCTGGCTGTTTTGAGAATGTCTGTTCATTGCTCTAATCTGGAAACTAGCGCCATTTGGCAGATGAGTGCCGTCCTAAACACTTCGGCGCTTGACAGCGTGCATGGCAACGGCCGTCGACGAGCATGATAGAATGATAGATGCGAAGAAGTGATTGATTGATTGATTACCCTTCTCGTGATGTTCATTTTTATTTACACCAATCAGTTTTTATTACAGTATAAGTGTGTGGGGTTTTTTTTTCTCTCTCTCTCTCTCTGTTCGTGTTTAAAGAGATAGGAAGGGAAGGTGAACACCTACTGGCGGAGACACTTTTTATTTCCTGCACGACATCCAAGAACGGTGACGCCATCTGCTTCACGCAACCATTCCGCTGACGGAGAGGAAGCCGGAAGTCGGGGGCTGTGCATGTGTGCTTGTTTACTTGCTGGCGTGCACGCTAACGATTGACTCAAAGTTCGTACAAAAGTCTGGAAACCGGAGATGAAGCCAACACAACGCCACCACTCTTTTTCCTCCTGTTTGCCTTGAAGATGTCAAAGATGTCCCACTGACAATGACGTTCGCTAATGAAGCGAATGTCCTTTCCAGGTTCATGCTGAAAGGGGAGGAAAAAAATCTCCTGATGTCGCTTGCGTTTCTTCGGCCTCCAGCAGACTCAACATGGAAGAGGAGGAGGAAATAGGCTCCATCGACCCACCATGTCTGGACTCTAATTAGCTGTGTGCATCGCAGACATAATCTCCTGACGAAAGATTGAACATTTTTTCTCAGTGTCCTTCATTTTTAATGACGTTGGCGCTGTGGACCAATTTACAGATGAGATAGACAGGTGTGCCAGTCTTTGACAGGCCTTGTTTATAGTTCTTTTAGACAACTCTGAAAGAAAACATAATTCAAACAGCATCTCACTACAATATCGGTACAAGGTTTAGACAAGAAACACAAGAATGCTGAACTGCGTGACCACATTAGCCTGATGGTCAGGTAGCCACATCTAGAAAAAAAAACTCGACAAAAACAAAAACTAAACGGGAAAGACAAGGCTAAGCTGCACGAAGACAGGGAAAAGCAATTATCGAGTGTGATTTGAAGGACATTATTTATGCATGGACAGAACAAAATCACTTTCCACGTCCCGGTGCGTATAATCGGGCCTATTTGTTGAGCAGATTGAAAGCTTCCCTCCCCTGTTTTCGGCCTTCCTCTGCACAGATAATTCGGTCTTAAGGAAGTGGAAAAGCTTTTTACAAGGAGACAAATCCTCCTCAATACCGCAGGCTTTAACTTGTTATATTTCCTTATACTCGTCGGTTCGTTTACATAATGTTGTTTTAATAGTCCAGCTCCAACGCTACCAGGTTGTCAACAGAATGGCGACGTGAGAATGGGAGATAACTCAGACTTTAGGTTCCAGAACACGAAAGTGACAGAATAGCTGTGGGTTTTAATGGTCTAAAAACATTGAACGAATTCGATTGGAGGAGAGAGAGAAAGAAGAAGCAATGGTTAGAGGGGAAGGTTGAGGAGGAAGAGTAGACAATTTATATGGCATTCAACAACACTGTGCCATTACTGTTCGTGTAACGTGTAATAAGGTCATTCAGGAAAATGGAATTCAAGCGGCGCAAGATGCGGATGACATTTCAGTAGTTTAGTCCTATGAAAATTTCCTATGAATATACATGACTGATCTGAGGATTATTTGTACTATGCGGGTAATTTTGCAGAATGGGTGTGAGGGGGAGGAAACCGGAACACCTGAAGAAAACCCAGACTCCCAGCCCTGTCAATAAGTGTCACATGCAGAGAGGGTCCCGAGTCGAGATATGAACCCAGAGCCACTCTCTGAAGTGGTGACAAGCGAAGTGTTTGAACCACTTCACTACCGGCGCCTCCAACTCGGTGACTGCGGCAGTAGAGCTTTATTACAGTTGACTGCGCGCCTGTCGATCAATGCGCATGTCCAGCTTTCAGGAACTAATATCGCAAATAATCTGTCTCGTCGCTCAGCAAGCGGCCACAGCAAGACACAAGGCACGTGATTGAAATCGACACTGGCTGGCCCTCCACCCCATAGTCGCAAAACTTCGCGGAGCAGGCAGGCGACAGGAAGTGCGTCACCGCAGCTACAGCGACTGAGCACGTGATCGGCGCACGCACCGCCGGATGAGAGGTACGGAGAGGTTGAAGCAGATGACGGGAGTGCGATCACACGTCATCCAAAATCTTCCACACCCTACCCTTCCGCCTCTCACCCACCCGCCCGCCATGATCGTGTCGTTGCTAGCGACTTCCGGCTTACAAGCTTACGTGTCTCGTCAGTCTTCTGTAGTGGACGTTGCGAAGACTAGTTCTCTCAGTCGTGAGCTTCTATCACGTAGCTTGTGTTTAAAGACTTGACCTTACGTGGTTCTGAAGTATTAATGGTCTAGTGGGGAAGCAGTCTTTATTAATGACTGTGTATAGTTCAGTGCAAGTTACAATTTTCCAGAATATGTTCTCGAGTTACATGCTTACATGCAAAATTGTGTCCATCAAAAAAAAACCCCTCAAAATATCACTTTTCTACACAGATATGCCTCTTTAGCATATCGTCCCACCCTTCCTATTGGCTGGAGTCATCCCAATGTATTTGCATGCATATGCAATGCTGACGTGTAGTGTTGAATCGTGAGTTAGACTGCCTGTGGGATGAACAGCCTGTCCCTATTAATGTTGCTATTTCTGTCTTATAATAATGTGGCGTCTTTGTGAAGGACGCTGGGAGATCACTTTTGTTGACAAAGATGTAATTATGCTGTTTGTGCAATGTGCCTCATTATGCTGCTGTCAACTTTTTCACCTCTTTGTTGTTGTTTTACTTTACTTCGTGTTGACTGCTTTGTAATAGTCGTGTTGGAGATCTTCCTTTTGAGGGCTTGAGGCAGCACTCACAGCAGTGATCGGATGCAAATCTGCATATAACGAAGCAAATTATTGTCGATTGAGAGCGAATCGACAGCACTTGAAACGGCCGAAACGTTTTCTCTCTGTCTCTGGATGAAACAACCATCCATCAAGCCTTCTGTGAAGACTGTCTCCGTCGCCTCTTTGTCTGCTGACTGTAGCTGGAGGTGCTGAATGGTTGAAGACAGGAGGGACGAAGCATGGACGCTAGTTTGAGTGGTCTACAAAAGGCTCGCACTTGTTTGAAGGACGGTGTGTAGGGATTTTCTTAAACGGACCTGCCAAAATACAGCAATCACCTGGTTTCAGGGTTTCTTTTAAACGTATGAATGTGACAAACCAAGCGAAAATAGCAACGTTTCCATTTTGAGGAATAAGAGAAATTGGCCGACTCAAAGTACGAAACAAACATGCTGGATGTAAGCGAAATTGTGAACTTGTCTTTCTGCCTCTCACCTTACGACACCTTACCCAACAGCTCCCCTTCCCTCGTCGACACAGCATGACGGGAACAGGCAGTCGGTCACGTGACAGAGGAACATGGTTGAGGGAGGCGGCCACATACTCTTGGTTTCCTGTTCTCGCTCCTGATGAGCACTATTCACTTGTCAGCAACATCGAGTTTCCATTCACCAATATTTCTCCATTGTGTTCGTCAGTCTGTTATTAATTTACTTACAGGTTATCACAAACAAGAAACATCCAACGAAATAAGGGAAGCGCTATTTTTTATTTTGGAGAGGGAGGGATGTTTGGTTTTCCCCAAAATACGCAAACCCTGGGCTCTCGTCCTCGTCCGCCTCTATTATTGTCTTGTATGCTTTGACACAAGTTTATGGTAACACCAAATAGCCCTCGCGAACATCCAATCTAAATAAAAAGTGTGGCAATGTAAGTCTGAGAATCAGAGCGCGGCCTTCAGCCAGTAAAAGTTTCTTCACCTGCCAAATCCTGTTCTCACCAAAATAGCTCTGGTGCTTGTGGTGGTCGGGTTGGGGGAGTTCGGGAACAGGTGGTGCCCCGCGTACGGGCTGCGTAGCATCACACCCAGGAGCAGTCGTCCGCAGGGGGAGGGAGGTGGCTGCCCCTCCTGCTGACTTTTCAAGGTCACCGTACAATTCTAGCCGCGTGGTACAACAGCTTGCGCCGGGTGTCTGTGTAGGAACCCCGGGAGGAGGAGAGTCCGGGGGTGGGTTACCCAGCAGCGCGCGCTCAGCTTTCGCACCTGCGCGAGCCCCAAGGACGCTATCAGGGCCCGAACGGTAGCATTATAGAAAGGATTCCTCCCTTTCAATCCACCCCCTCTTTCTCTTCTCTCTCACCCCCACGCGACGCAGCACGTGTGCACAGGTGTTGCACCCGTGCGATGAAGAGGCGTGTGGTCACAGCTTGTGGGCCGATTTATGAGGTAAATGCACGGCACAAAATGCTTTAAGTTCCAAACGGACCTGCTGCAGTAAATTGTTGTTTATGCGCAGAGAGATGGCGATGTAGAATAAGATGACCCGGAAGTGTTAGCTAGCGCCACCTTTATGGAGCACAGGTGTTTGCCATGATGATACCTGGACGATGACGCGTAAGTCTGCTGTCAGGTGAATTCATCCTCGCGCTATCAGCACGAGGCTGTAGCGGCACGCCGCGCGGCAGTCTGCTGTTTCCAGCTTCGCCGCAGTCGCCACCACCAACCATGTGAACCACTGGACTCTATGGACTCTATGGACTCGGACGTGTAATACTAGTGCGTGCACAGACGGCGCGCCATGTTTGTGTTATGATCCTACCTCTATCTCTTGAAATTTTATTGAAACTTAATGTTGACATATCAGTAAGGGATCAGAGTTCTTTAAGATCATGTATTTTGCTTTGATTTTTAATGTTATGTGTTGCTGCGGGTAAATTTAGCCTGTTCACTTTGGCCAGTCGTATGACGATTGTAAAGATGAGAAAAAACACACAGCAATGTGTTTTTTTTTTAGATAATCTTTTTATGATTGAGGGTGGATAGGAGCATTTGTAAAACGCCTTAAGCTTGCTCATCAGGGCTAGGACATAGCGGCATCTAAGTGTACTTAATTACTGTTGCTTAATTAGTAATAAACGGGTATTTCGGTAGCCAAGCTCACAAACATTTGAACAAGACCCACAATGGCATTGACTGGTGTGGGGAATGATGTTCCTCCGACATGTACACCATCAGTCCTGACAAGCCACCCTGCTGATCAGACCTCCTGTCGCCCTAATGATGACGGCGGATGACAACCCATGGCTGTGTCGTGACCAGTCGTCGTCGAGGACGAATTAATCGCCCCATCGACGTTGAGGAGGTGTGTGTGGTGTGTGGGGGGAAGGGAGGAGTAAGCTGATGTGACAGTGAATGCCTGGTCCGCGCGTGCGCCTGATTTCTCATCTTTTGCCGCCGAGAGCTGGACGCGCCGTCCGTGCGACATGGCGGAGGTGATCGCAGGCCCGCCGCCTTGTTTGTTGACCGAGCGCCACCAGCGGGTCTCCGCAAACACCATGCACGTGCGGCCCGACTCTCAGGTGACGTCGGCGCGTGCACGGCTCGTGCAGGGCACGGACACTTGGAAAGGGCGACTATCTTTGACAAGAAAAGAATAATAGGGAAGAGCTTAAGCGTCTGTCTATAAGAGTATGGCATTATTCTCTGGAGGGGGGAGAAGAGGGAAGGGGAAGACAAGTGGAGATATGGACATGAGTTCTCTTTTGAGATGGGGGCGTGGCCTGGCGGCTGCTGTGATGTCACGTGGTTAGGGCTCCTGGGGATAGTCCGCGGGGTCAGCTCTGTTACCATGCCGCGTGCCATTGTGGTGGCGGTTGAAGATCGTCCCTGTCTGTACTGTGCTTTGAAGCCATGTGTATAATAACGCATTGTACTTATAATGATGATGAAAGGTTCATGGACCCTCTGGAAAGAGTTGCTATGATCCTCCGCACTCCAGTCTAGTGGTAAAGGCAATCTTTACCATGACCTTTACGTGAGATAGGCTGAGTCAACACCTCAACTTCTCAGTTATTCTGAAATATTCACATAAGTTTTTGTTTAATTTCCAAGTTATTTAATAGTGCAGAATGTATAATGTTGACTTCATTTTTATCACAAGACTTTGGCTATAGCAAGGACCGAGTGTAGTTTCAGATGTAAGGTAGAGAGTGAGTGAGAGAGAGAGAACTGCTTCTAACACGTGTTCTGACTAAAGAGGAAGACGCAGCAGCAACAGAGCATCATATGTATACATGTTCCCTGGTGCATTTTGCTTTATTTCTACCCTGCGTTTCTACCCTGATCATGTTCTCTTTATTGACTGATCTTTTTTCACTTAGAAAACACATCGAACATTTAGCTTCAGGAACAAATTGATGAGCTTGTCACACGGAGGTGTCTCCAGTTTGACATGATTGAGGTGGAAGGCTGTTTGTCTGTTCGCTTTCGAATTTGTTTTATTCAGCAACGCGAACTTCGTGTTCTGAATGTGTGTAGGAAACCGAAGTGTTTTGTAATAACAACACTCGAATAATTGTTTAGAATGTAGCGCCCATCATGCAAAGAAGGTAGTGGAAGTAACTGTCATGCTGAAAACACCGAGCTGAAGCTTTTCATTGTGCCACAACAGCTAATGTATTACATTGTCATAATAACTGAAGTACTGTATTACATCACAACTAAAAACTATTGAGTGATAATAACAAAAAAAACATTGCACAGGTACAATAATTGAAGGACTGCACCCAATCACAATAAGAAAAGTACTGCATTGTGTCATGATAACAAAATCACTGTATGGTGTCACTGGTGTCATAATAACAAAAGTACCGCACTATGTCACAATAGCAAAAGAGTAGTGCATTCTGTCACACCCACAAAAGGGAATCAGTAAAGAGTACAATTAGTGGGAAGTGCCGACACGCCTGCTGAGATCAGTGACTCATAACAAGTGGCCCATTCTCTTCAAGTTGTCTTCCCGTTTAATCTAATCACGCCTTCAGTCTGCTTCGTGCTCCCTCGGTCGTCCCTCCCTCAGGGAGCGCTCTGGAAACCCTGCAAGGTCCCGCTCTCCCCTGGTCGCCGGTCGGAAAAACGTGTCAAGACCAGCTTCCCCGCTTCTGTTGGCGAGACTCCCCGAGGGTGATTATCGCCTCTCTTGTTAATCAGTGGGCAGGCAAATGACACTCGTTAGAGCCAATTTGCGCCACCAGTTTTTTTGTTCTTGCCTGGGGTTGTGCTTTCGAGACTCTCTGCTAGTCTTGGCACTGCGATAGGTCTACTCCCTCTCCCCCCGACCGCACCACAGCCCTTTCCCCTCCTAGTCCGCTGTTTCAATAATTCAAAGACTGCATTGCGGATTGCATTTTTTTTTTTTTTTCTGTGGCTTTGAACGTAAGAATAGTGCCATGTTTTCTCTGAACGTTTCTGCGGTAGTTGTTGTAGCTAGCCATGGTGACTGCTGTGCAGGTTGTAGCAGTAACAGACTAAATCATAAAAACAACAACAACAACAACAACAACAACAACAACAACAACAATAAAAATGTTTATTTATAGAGCGCCATGTCTTGCCAACAGTGGCAGAGTCGCGCTTACATACATGATGTCGCACGAGAACTCATCAGTAGACATCAGATGCATCTTATCAATTCATTCATCATCATTCAACCACCCTTTCTGTTTCTCTCTCCCTCTTCCTCTCTCTCTCCCCCCCTCTCTCTCTCTCTCCCCTCTCTCTCTCTCACACGAAGGTGAAGGAAACCGAAATAACCGAATAAAATCACCGGCGGTCAGCCCTATAAACAAGTGTCACATTCAGAGGTATGTCGGAGCCGAGATTGGAACTCACGACATCTGATTCTCACTGTCATGATGATGCTTCATCACTATTAACAATGGTTTGCCATTCATTATAGAGATGTTTCCCTGGAAAATATCAATTTTTAAATTGCTTATTCTTCCATTACTATTCAAACATTTAAAAATTGGCTTGGTTTGAATTTCTAAGCTGCAGGATGCACGAACCTCCAAAAATTCTTGATAAAAACAAAAAGAGAAACTTGCCAGAGCATTAAATATTTTTGTCACAGTTTGAAGTAGGACAGAGTTTAGGTAACCGATCATACTTTTTAAAATATATGTTTTAAAACATTTGCCTCGCTAGTTTGCTCAGTTTCAACGTCCTCCTGCCGACCATCCACATTGTTCCAAAATTTTCCTTTTTTATGCGATATTCCATGTGATGATAGAAATATTTTTGTAAGTCTAAGCGCTAAAATATCGGATACAACCACTGTTTGTTCACTTCTCTTTCCTCTGACCTCCCTCCCGCTAATTTTTTAAATGCTGGGTTGGTAAAGAAAATCGAAGTCTGGGTGGTTTGGTGAAAGTGGTGAAGGCTCTGTATGGGACACCTGTTCATAGGACTGGTCGTCGGGGCTTTCTTCCGGTGCCTAAGGATGATGACCGTCAACTTCGCTCTTTTGACATCTTGTTCAGTTAACGAGCCACCATGCGCGTCGCCGATGGCGTTTATAAGGTCAAGGTGGGCATAAGGGAGGACACACGTGACTCTTGGCTGTGGCTTTAGTGAAGATACAGACTGAGAACACAGTATGCATTGGTAATCACAACAATAAGTGTTTTACAAAATTAATACTGGAAGGGAAGTGTACAAAGCATCATCTTTCCTTACTAACGCTTGGTCTTAAATGCTGTCTAAAGCTCCTTTCACATTCTGCGACATATTCGGTTGGAAGCTGCGATCAACAACCAGAAAGTTTTGACAACATTAAATCTTATTTTATTGTCGTAGATGATTAAAAGAACAACTTTTCTTTTTTAACTACGTCGTTCTTTTAAGTTAAACCGTCCAAGTGTGGCTTTAAACTGGTCTAGTCTGGCGCACATCACCTATCTCAGATTGCAATCCTCCTTCGCGATAGCTATCCTGCATGAGATAGTTATCCTGTTTTTTGAGATTTCCGTCGTGCATACGAAAACACACATAAAGAAAAAGCGGACGCGTCCCTCCCGATCCCCCGGCCACCTCAATTAACACGTTTTGACTCCCGCCTCTCGTCCAAAGACCCCCATCTCGTGTCTCGCGGGGAGAGATAAGACTGGCCAAGGAGGACATGCCAGCGAGCCGGCACAGCAGCTGAAGCAGCGTGAAATCAGATGCGAAACTGTCCTGATTGCCATCATGGAGTCAAAGGTCAAGCTCGTCGTACGGAAAGTACGAGATTTTGTATCACGAAGGGATAAATAATAATAAATGCAAAATTCGTAAAGCGCATGCTCACACTCCTAAGGAGCATGCTCTTTGAACTTAAGAACAAGAACATGACATGGACAGCATACAAGGGACAAAAAAACAAACAAAATATGAACTATTAAAGAATAAACAGCATTACTAATGAATATGGAAAGGGAGAGAGTTCCATTGTTTCGCTGCACAATAACTAAAACTCCTGTGGCCATATGTTGTTTTTGTGACAGGAAAAGTAAGAAAACGATCATCAGACGAGGAGCGGAGTTCTCTTGCTTGGACGTAAGGGAAGAACAGTTCACAGAAATAATCAGGGCAGATGCCATGATACATGTAGAGAGTATTGTTATTAGCCGTAATCGATACGTATCGGGATTTGAGCGGGCTCCAACACTAATGTGTGACAATTTAAAACGTTTTCAGTTACATAGTGAAACGTTTAAAAACTGTACAGATGTAAGCGACAGCTGCGATTAAAGCTCAGTACGAAAGAGTGTTGACACTGTACGACTAAAAAAAAAATAATAATGATAATAAAGCACTTTGGCCACAGATTTTCTAGCTTAGCCGCGAACTCAATATGCTTAAACAAATAACAACTCGAGAAGCAAATCAGTAGGGCAGTTGCAAACTACAAAAATTAATAGCGAGAGCAAAGGAGAAGGAGGGGAAGATAACAGGAAAAGGAGGTACAAGCAGCTAGTGGAGTTTTGCTCATGTAACGCGCTGTCTGTGTCATCATGGACGTGTATTGATGGACTGATGTCTGTATGCCGAGACTCAATCTTGTCCTCTTGCGAAGTGATCCGCTATTAGTCTCGGCGAGCCGTAATAAAGAATGTGAATAAACCGGATGCTATGTCGTCTAATGCCTCGTTTTAGTAGTTAATCCGAAATGTGAATAAACCGGAAGCTATGTCGTCTCATGCCTCGTTTTAGCAGTTAACTGGAAAAATCGTCTGCCAACAGTCCAGGGATATTAATTAGTTCGTGGTGTCGTCAAGCACAGCTCGTGACCTTTCACGCCAAGTGCACGTATTCAAGAGATTTAGACACGTGATTTCCGTCGGACCGCCTGCTTTAACAAGTAAGGAAGCGATATGTTGCCAGCTAATCTCCCCAGGAGCAAAAGTTACCATTGCCGACTGGTTGGTGCCGTATTACATACTTAACTGGAAAAAAACAGACATTATTTGTTTATTTTTTGGTTGTTGTTGGTTTTTTTATTGCACAATTTTCCCACTAATTGTTATGTATAAATTATAATTAAAGTTTATTTTTGATCTGTCCAGTCTGCTTCGCTATCATTTTTTGTGATTATCCTAACAACAAATGCGCTAGAAGTTTCAAACAGCCACCGATTATCTGCCCATCGCGCCATCTTGTCTTCTACTCCCGATTCCTGTATTCCCCCCTACCCCTCCAACCTTCCTTCTGCCTGCATTCCAAGGCCCTTGCCTTCGTCCGTCTCCCCTCCCCCCTCAACCCCCACACAAAGATTGTAAAAAATGGTAGGGGGCTGAGAGTAGGGGTGTCGAGAACTAATCTCGTTGAGGAGCGTCTGTGGACAGTGGAAAATGAAAAGGCGGCGCCGTTTGGAAACCATTGACCCCCGCGACGGGCACTGGTCATCTATTATTCATGGCAGTGATAAGATGCAGCACCTCTGCGCTGCGTCAAATTAGAGTGGGCTTAACGTGGGTGTCTGACGGCTGAAAAGACCTAATGATGCCTTAAATCTCATTTACCGGACTAATTGTTGCAGCTCGAAACAGCACCAGCCACGCTTTTGTGGCTTCTTTCCAGCCAGACTTCTTTCGTACTACTGCACTGAGTACAGTTCACTTGTCATCCAGCAGCTGCAGCCAAGCAGTTTAGCCAGTAGAGACGAGTAATTAAAGGCGCAGTACTCCGACAGTGGTGACGTCGCCGGTCAGTAACAGTAATCACACATTAGATAGTAACAGTAACTAGGGAGTCACGTGGTAATCACACTGCTGCACAGTAACATTGATTAGACAGAGAAACCAGACCGTGACAGTCGCATGGTAGCCAGACAGTCGCACATGTAGCAACCAGACCGTGACACAATAGCCAGCAGTCTCGCAGGACACGGGAGGAAAATGTTCTGTAGAAACAGAGGTAACTGGAGTGCACTGCTGGGTACTGTCACCGAGTTAAAGGGTTTTGTGAAGTTCTTTCCACATTATTTTTTCATGCCACTCGTCCTGGCTCAAATGGTCTTCTTTTGTGCACCCCCTGAATTAGTCAAACCCTGCCTACAGCAGGGTGGTTGCACCGTTGACGCCAACTTCCATTCCTTCTCCCCACCTCCCCACAGCTGCCAATGGCATAGCCAAGTGTTTGAACTGAGGTGATTCTCCCTGAAGCTGGGTACGTGAAATTTTAAAGTTACGTAAATAGCGTTCAGCTGCCGACATTGTGATATCCATGGCAACCCACTGCTGGATGGAAGAAGCTGGTAGCATTGTTGTTTGTGACTGTAACAAAGCTTGACCGCTTCAGTTATAACGACCATCCCATGTCATAGATTTTACCAGTCTAGCAGATGTTACGTAATGATATTACTATTTTGTTTTCACTTGAAAAGGTCGTGCCCTAACTTTACTTTTGTTAGGTCGTGAAAGACCTCCCTTTTCTTGGTGTCAGGTTTTGTATAACATAAACAACTGTGAAACAAAATGAAAAGAATATTTTGATTCTAGAAAGAAATATAAAAAAATTGAATTAAGCAAAAGAAAAGTTAATATAAACATAGTATCATAGAAAATCTTCATGCTCCTAAAAATTATGCGAATTATTTTAGGCCACTATTAAGTCTTTAACATCAGATCGTTCTTTGAAAAACAGTAAAGCAAAGAAATGTTGGTATTAACATTTTCAGCAGGTCTTTAATGACTTCAGTGATAGCAACATTAGTGTTACTGAGAATGATAACTTAGATAATAATACAATTGGGGTCAGATTTTAGGAGGGCGGTGCCCATCTCCTCTATCTCGCTACCTTACTTTCCCTTTAGACCTTTATGGGAGTCAGGTACCCAGCTAAGACGACTGGGGAAGGTTACTGCGCAACTCGGGAATCGAACCAACTTGTATCCGGATTTATACGCCAGAGCTCTAACCACTCGGGTATCCGCTTTCCTACATATGTTTGACTAATGAGGTTATGCACGCTAGAAAACTTATGGAAAAAGGTAATCATGTAAATTATTTAATAATTTACTGATTCGATTTTACCTTAAGGTGCTAAGTAGACAGTGCTGCACCCCAACAAACAAACAAACAAACAAACAAACAAAACAAATAACAAAAAAAATTTGTTTACTGTGATGACATGGAAAGAACAGTAAGAAAAAGGACATCGTGGAGCATGTAGAGTCTTGGCTGTAAGTAGGATTGTGCGCAAAGAAGTCAAGATGTTCAACAAAACCTGCTGTCCCATACAGGAATTTTTAAATATCACCCCACATTTCCCAGACACAACGCCCGATGATGTTCACAAAAAAGGCAAATTTAATTAAAATGATTATAGTTCAAGAGTATGGCCACATGGCTTCTCCTTCAAGTTTTTCGGTATGGATTTATTCCTTTGCGATTGCGATCATTACGTTTTTTGTTTTGTTTGTTTTTGTTTGGTTTTTAAAAAAAAAATCTGAGCCATTGAGGTGTGTGTGTGGAAGGTTGGTAAAGCTTTTCTCGATTCCTCTTCAACCTGAAAGGTGTGATGCCATGAAATGAGGTGCACACTTGGTGGAGAATATTTCGACATTGATGGTTTTAGTGTCAAGACCTTTCGCATTCAGTTGTCTTAGAAGCTCTGAGGGCAATTTCATCATCCCCTTGTTCACACCCACTTCATTAACTATAAAAGCATTGATAACTTTTCGTAATTTAACAAAATGAAAGACATCTGTGTTTACGTCTCAAACCAACAGCACAGAAAGTAACGGCCACTAAAGAAGTGGTTTTAATAAACATTAACAAATGCAGAATGGGGCTCAGCAAGAGCCTCTGCTCTCTACGACATTTGTCGCTAAAGATTAGATACAGAAAACTCAAGTGCATGCGCCAAACAACTTTATCTCTGTGATGTGTAAATAAACATGCCTCTTGCTGCAGATCCTTAAACCATTCATTTCAGCAATAATACGAAATGCGAAAGATGTAATTTGTATATACCTGTAGATACTAGTCGATTCAAAGCTACAGACAACCTTTTAAAAAATCTAAACGGTTTTCTACCTTTCGTCATGCCTAAAGATGAAATCGCGAGGGTTATTGACGTGTCTCTGTCAAGGATTTCAGATACAATTACCAACTATGTCCATCTGACTAGTCCTTCACCTGTGGACTTTGTGCTCTCGGCGATAGCAGTAATAAAATATTCAAAGTAAAATTCAATGAGGACCTATGACTTATGTGAATCTGTTATAGTATAAAGAGTTATACTTATTTTAATTTTTTCATAACTTTCCTTCATATTATCCCATTTTAAGTGTTGCGTGTCCATCACTTTTGTGCCATTTCTGTTGCGATTTTTTGCCAAATTTCCATCTTTTATGCAACGTGTGGAGTTTCTCTAAAGGAGTCGAGCAGCAGTAGAAGTTGCTTCATGCGGCCTGATTACCTGTTTAACACAATTTTCGAAGCATTTCAAAGAGGAGGCGTAAATACAATAAACTCTACTTAGTTTGGAGGTTGACATGATTCAGGTTATTTCTGACTTGTCAAGCTTTGTAAGGTGGAAGCCGTATAAAGCTTATGTCGTAAATCCAGTCCCGCATCATCAGCACGTGAGGTTTAAAATTGCTCTTCTTTTCTCATTCAAAAATACTGTAGCTAACATCCAAGTAACTTTCACTAAATTATAAGGAAAATGTTGGTGGGAAAAATGTTATTAATTTCAAGTAGTATAAAGATTAAATAATAATATGTAAACGGTAAAAAAAAAAAAAAACAACAAAAAAAAAACAACATATGAAGATCTATCACGTAGCTAATTGCACTGGACAGCACCGCGAGCTAGCAGTATAAACGTCCTTCGCGCTCGTCGGATAATATAAGGGAAACAATTCAAAACCTGTATTAGGGAAGGTTGCAAGAGTTTTTTCCCATTTCAGCCCGGCTTATAGTAGATAAGGTGGCAAAATGGACTGTAAGTCAACAATTTTGTATAACCTACAGAAAATAGCTGTGTACAGTGTGAAACATTTAAATTATGGACACCTTGATACATAACTCTAAACATTCAACCAAATGCATTCACGACAGGAGTATTACTTTCTAAACTCATCTAAGTCTTTCTCTAAAACATGGACCTTTTCAGTGACCATTCTGATTTTTAAAATATAATCAACATCGTCTAAAGCGAACTTAAATCTTTGAGATCAATTTTTTTTAAATCAACTTTTGTACATAACAAAATGCGTTTCAATTTAAGTTCTGGGTACGAAATACAAAACCGAAACACCGCAAAAATTTTACGAGAATGGTCGCAGACACGTGCATTTTTTGACCATTTTCGTCATAAAACAGTTTTGACCTTTTATTTCAGGTTTTTACCAGCTGTCACTTACACGTAAACATTTCTATATTCTGTGATGTTCGCGAAAACGCGGCCAATACATTTTAGTACCTTGTATATTTTCTGTGACTAGTTTCAAAATAATTGCTTTTTACTTGCCAAGATAGTAGATGTGGTTTTCGGTGAACATGAAGCCAACATTTGCACAAGGTTTAAAGTCAAGCCTCAGTCCAGTGCGCTGATATCCTGACAGTCCCTTGAAAATACAGCAACGCACTGCAACCGAAGGTGACACAGAGATTTCATACAAGCGAGATGCCTCAGACAGATTAAGAGATCTGCTTCAGGCATGAGAAAAATTTACTAACCTCGATATGAAGGTATTCGTGATATCAGAGTCCGGGCCTGAGGAGTGAGAATACAGAAGTTGTGTTGGTTAATGCTGTTCTCGTTAATGGGTGGACAAGAGCATGAAGAATGTCTTCACGATGACGCAATCCATAACGAGTAGAATGACTTGATGCCTCAACGATCACAAACTGTAACACATACAAACATATGCACGCACACACAGACAGGAGAAAAAGCATTCATAAGTAGGAAGAGAAAAAGTTCGCATGGAGAAAAGAAAAGGCTGCATTGATTTGTCCATCAGTTGTTTTCTTAGCAAAATACATAGAAGGAACAAAAGCCAGTTTCTAAGCTCTTTGTCTTTGCATGCCACGAAAAAAAAAAACTTTGAAAAACATCCGCGAAAAAGAAGCGAGAAAAAAGCGCGAAATAAAGATCTACCCTGTGCACTAGATTTGTTTGTTTGTTTTGTTTTTTTATAAAGTCATGTAGATAAACAAAGTCATGATATTTCCAAAACAAGAGACGTTGGCTGCGGAAGGAATGTCACGTGATCCGGTCGCCGACACCCACCACCCCTCCCCCTCACCACTCTGTTCCACCCGGGTTCTGTAGGTTCTGGCAGCGTGCCCAGATTTGTCACAGTCACCAGCCATTTCGTTGTTGATAACTAAAGCTCCCCCCACTCACCCTGGTCAGGTCGGGTACAAGAAGGTTGGAGCAGTCGAGTGTTACTCTGTATGTGTGTGTGAGACGGGGTGGTGGGGGAATACCGTGGTAGCAGGTAAGCAAAATCGGCCCTGATCAGGGTGAAGGGTGGCAGGTCGCCTGCCAGACGATCGGGTGCCTAGCCTCCAGCGTGTAAGAAGCGATCAATCGAAGGCACCCGAGGTAGCTCGCGTCGCGCTGTGTTGGCAAGCCGAGGCAGAAACCTAGCAGACACAGTAAACGAACTTTCATAGTTCACAGCACCACAGTTCAAGTACGGGGAGTACGAGATTTCACAGCCGCTTCTTTGTCTCCTCCCAGGTAGGAAAACAGTGGCTTTAAAAAAAAGTAATTGTTGAACTATGGTCTTATTGATTTAAGCCAAACATGCAGGTGTTCATTATTCAGTGACTACTTAAACATACCCGTAGAATATGACAGCTTGCATTACGGGTACAACCCGATCGATAAGCTATGGCACTAGTTATCGATTATGTTCACTATAGTTCACGAATGCGCGTGCACACACACACACACACACATGGATCAGTTATATAGCAATGTAAGAGGTATTTTTCGTGTTATTTCTGCTAGGCAGTAATACTGGAACTATTTCCGTTGTTGACCTTACCAGTGTCTTGACTTACACGATATGATACTTATCTTTCGGTTTATTTGTTGGACTTTTTTTTTCCAGAGGCGAAAACAAAATAGTTCTGATGTCAGTGACATTGTCATCTGTACTGTCATTGTCGTTAGCCATAATTCACTTAAATAAATACTGCCACTTCACCGTGAGAAGAATGGTCTTCATATGACACTTATCAGGTCATGACAGCGCAACTCATAAACATCGATCATATTGATCACCTGCTAGGAGCCTTTTTTTAAAAAAAATGTTATTGAAGGTGAAATTCCCCACGTGTTAGTTCTAGCCTTCAGCTTTTAAAATAAACTTCTTGAAAACAATTGACACCGACTGGGCTTTAAAAAAAAAACTTCTTTGTATTAGGTGATTTACAATAATGCAGCCCCCACAGATCCGTGTAAACACTTTCTTTTTAATTCCGCGCTACCACGCCTGTGTTTAAACAGCACTCAGGCAGTGAGTGTGCTACAAGAACCAAATGTCTTGAAAGCCGAGGGCTTTGACTGTGATAGGTTGTCCCGCAACACGTGGCACCCATTGGCTATCGAGAACTGAGACCGTACTTTAGCGATGCCACAACCTTGTATTTACACTCAAATAATATTCACGTATAAACGTACATATTTTTTCCAGACTAACCACTCGCCACAACATACATGTAATAACAGAGAATCGCACATGTTCTAGGCGCGTTTTCAGCAACATTATTTCATTCCTTTCAGTGTTGTTCCTAGTGAAAACAGAAACGGAAAGGCAGGTGCTGGTCAGTTATAGATAAGTGATATTTTACACTGACCTACGTTATCAACATATCCCGAAATATTGCTTTAGTTTCATCTAAACTCACGAGCGATCCTACTTAACATGCCACCGTTCTCTAACGACAGGCGGTTAGTAACCAAAGCCTCCTGTGTTGCAAATGACCCTAAAGCACACATAAATTTGATCCAGGGTAATCCTCAGTAACCACCCGGATATAAAGCTTCTGTTATAAATTATAAACCAAGCTGATGACAAACCGCCTTTAATGTTAAGGCGCATAATAGTTAATAAGAAGACATGATACAATATCTAATAACAAGCATAGCTTATTTTGTTTCTTTCATCTTTCCATAATTTTCTCAAACTTTGTAAAAACCAAGGACTATGCTACTTAACCATACATCCATTTTTAAATAATCCAAAAAGTCTGAATAAAGTGCATGTGAACGTTGAATTTAAGAAAGTCTTTTACTTGGGATAGAAACAGCTACGCCAATTTAAGATATTACTAAACGTTTTGGAGATTCATTTTTTTATTATTTACCCTGTCTTTCCATCGTCCACATACGACTTTTATTATATTGATAATTGTACAAGCTAATAATCCAGCAAATCATGTTTGATTTCTATCAAGTGCCAAACTAAACAAAAGCAAACAAAATCCTCCCAAAAGATAAACACATCTTCGCCATAGTATAAGTGTTTTATATTATTTATTGTTTTTTTAATCTACTGGAAAAGTGCACCTTTGCCAATAACAGACATGTCATGAAACGACGACACACGGCGCGAGATAATACGAGAATGAGCGCTCCGCACGTCGACACAGAACAGGAATTGAACTCCCGCTGAGGGCAGTGTCTCCAAACCTTGCTAAACATCGCAAAGCTTAATCCAGCGGTCGCTGATCCAGTGATTCGAGCTCCGAACCCTTTCTCTCTTTCATGCTATTCATGCTGTGCATTCGCACTGTACCTGCCACTTCATGGAGCTGCCATTGATTTCTCGTTGACGTTGTGAGGTCTGCCGCCATGTGGCCGGCTGCTCGAAGGGTTAGACCGACGTAGTTAAGTCGACGTACGACAATGCAAGCTACTCGTGCGCTGCGGGGAAATCTGATGCTCGTGCTGCGATGGTCGTAACGCTTTAATGACGGGATAGAAAAATCCCGCAGATATCTTTCATGTCAAATCACCCTAAACCTCATCATGAAAGAAATAAAAAAAAAAAGCAGAATAAGAAGTTTATGGAAGTTTATTTTCATTGTTTATTTTAATTGTATTTTATTAAGCTTTTTTTTTTTGCCAAAATGCAAATTTATAACTACAGTACAAAATGTGTACAGAAAAATCATCTAATGTATCTGCCATAATAATCATCATTTCCTATGTTTTATATAATAATCATTATCTCATATAGCTGACATAACGATCATTATGATTATTATTGCGCCGGACACAGCCGCCCACTCACGCGCCGATCGAGACGACCATTCCGTGCGAAGACCAAAACAAAAACGAAATAATCGGCACGAAAAACACATTTATTATCACAACACAGATACAGCATGGAAACAAATAAGACGGCGAAAGAAAATAAAATACACCCCACACCCCACACCCCACACCCCACACGGATCAGAACACTACAGACACTGAAGGACAAACTGCACCTTCAGACTCATGGTTGGCCTTAATTGCTCGGAAAAGCAAGAAAAATGTCTGACACGCGACATCTCATGGATCTGACATAATAATCATCATCACATGGTACTGACATAGTGATCATTTTTTCGTGGTTTTTGATATAGTAATTGTTATCTCATGTGTCTGACATAATTATGGAATGGACCTGACATAATGATCATTATTTCATGTGTCTGATATTATCTCATGGGCATACATGATATCTCATATTTCTGACATTATATTATCTAGTGGGTTTGACTCGTATCTCATGTTTACGACAAATAGTATCTCGTGGGTCTGACATAACGGTCATTATCTCATGGGTCTGACACTTCAGTCGTGTTGTATTACCAAAGAAAGTGGATTTTCTTACGGACGGTCGCTTTCCTTGGCCTACAAAAGACATCAGCTTACACCTCATACACGTACCAGCCTGCACAAGGACTCATTATGTATTCTGCTATGTAACCTTTCTATTGGACTAATGTCAACAAAAGCCGGATAGACGAAAATCTTTTCTTCCGAGGTTATTTATTACTGGCAGGGCATGGGAAATGACCAGGTAGCTTTCTGGCCTAGTTCTGTGCTCCTTGGCGCAACCTCAAAGACCAAGGGACTGACGAAGCTGTTGTTGGCTGATTAAGACTGAAATACTTATGTTTCATGTTTCACTGCCTAATGCTATCCACTCAGGTAGCGAACAGCACCGACCACAGACCTCTCTCCCTCACCCCTTCTCACACAAACACACATTTCTCTTGGTAGTACTGACTTTAACAGCAGTGAACTTTCTTTAACGCTGTCATCAGTCATTATTATGCATTTAATTTTACATCCTTTTTTTTTTTTTGACAGGTATTTCTCATCAAGCCAGAGCTTTAGGGTACGTTCCAAAAAACAAAAAAAATTCAGAGACAACTTGGAATTAAAAAAGTCAAGTTTAAGGGAAAATTCTTGACTGAGTAGAAAAAGGACCCAAGTAACTATAGGGTCTCCAGCCAATGAGCCACGATGAAGTCAAGGCAGCGAAGACACTGCCTGATGCTGTTGGACGAGTGACGTCATACTGCCTGATGTGTAACCGTCGACATCACAAGGAGAGGAGGAGACCGCGCCCAGTGATATAACATGCCGATCAGGCCCCCACCAAGCCGCTAGAATGTAGTCTGCAATTAAAGCGGCGCCTGGATATCCAAGTCAGGGTGTATCGTGTTCACCTTGACCATGACCCGCCCACCCTCATTTACTTACGACTGCTACAACCCAGGATGAAGTGTTGGCACTCGTTAAGCTGTTTGTGTGACTTTTAAGTCAAGCTGTGTCACTTCTCGCACTACTGTTTCTGTTTCTCTACGCCGAAGCCATTTTTAAGCTTCTGCTAATTTTCCTGTTAGGTCGATCATTAATGAAAGCAAATTTACAATCGCCGGAAGTTTACCCAACATTTAGCCGCAAGGTAAAAAAATAAACATTGAACTGTGGGAGCAAAATCTGACAAGAAGGGTAGGGGGTGGGAAAGAAAGGTCGTTCTTGATTGGCCGACAAAAACAGACGACGCGGGCGAACCATGACGTCGAACGCCACTGCCGCCATCTTGGCGGAGCACGGAAGTGACGTGGAGCGCGCAGTGTTGGTGCTGACAGCGCTGGGCACGTGCGGCAGCCTGATGCTCCTCTTCACGCGCCTCCGGGTCAAGTACGTCATCCCGGAGTCGTGGCGTCTGACGCTGGCCCTTCACGACACTTCCGTCCTGCTGCTGGCGCTTGGTCTGGCCTTCTTCCTGGCCTACCTGGCTTCGGCCATCTCCGGGCTGTGCTCCGCCGCCGGCTTCTTCTTCCTCTTTGGGCTGATGGACTCGGCCGCCATGTTGTCCCTCGTGGCGGTGGCCTTGCTTTTCCTGCAGAATCCTGGCAAGCCTGGGCAGCTCTCGAGCTTCCGCAAATCATGGATCCTCGTCTTCGTGCTGCCCGAGAAGGTGGTGCTGTTCGTGCTCGTCCTCATGCCGACCACGCCCATTGACTACTTCGAGGCTGCTTCCGACGTTCCTGTCGCCTGCTTTCCTGTCCGCCAGGACGGCGAAAAAGGCGCCGCCTACGGTGCCATCTTGTTCTTCATCCTGTGGGTGCTCCTGGTGCTGGGCCTGGTCCTCAGCGGCCTGTGCGCCTTCCACCTGTGGAAGAGCAACAACAGCCGCATCCACGCCAGCTCGCCCAACCTCTGGCAGATCGAGAAGATCGGTCAAGGCCGCGCCATGCAGAAGATGTTGCTGATGGAGCAGCTGTTGTTGCTGATGGTGTGTTTTGTCGTCACGGTGGTGGTGTACACCCAGAAGGGCCACACCGTGCCACCGCAGTGGGTCGTCGTCGTGTCGCTGACGGTGCTCCCAGTGGTCCACGTTGGAGTGGGCGGCGTGCAGGTGGTTTTGTGGACCAGCCTGTGCTGCTGTCGGAGGAAAGAGACGGCAAAGGAACCGCACCAGAAACTAAAGAAGCTGGAACTCATCAGAGTGGAGGTCAGTACACCTTTCTTTCCTTTACTTCACCTGGATTAGTGTGTTCTATTGTATGCTTTAAAGAGAGAATGTGTGTGGCTATTCGGGTGTGTAAGTGTTTGTTCGTATGAGTATCGTGCGTGCGTTCGTGTGCACACACGTGTTCGCCAGCCATACATAAAAACTCTACAGCCGCCTGGTGTTACTGGATCCATACTATGTTTGTTGTGTATGGCGGTCTCCTGGAGCTGATGTCTTAGAGTTCCTGTAACCTTCTAATTGTCTCACCTGGTGATGACCTGTTCGAGCACGTGGGTAGCTGTACGAACATGTAACTACAGCCACAATTTCACGCCTGTAGCACTTTATGGCCTTATCACCGAACAACTGTGCGCTGGGAACCTTCGCAAGAATCAACAGGCGAGAGTCGAGACGCATACCTTCATTTTATCCGCCAAAGAGCGGGTCAGCAGGTCAACCTGGCGCACTCTTTCATGTCTGGCAGCATGCATGCTGGTCTCACTGGGTCGACAATTGTAGGCGGCCACCCCTACCCGATCACTAGTTATCGTCTCTACCAGTTTTTGGTCAGCTCTTTCGGGTGTGCAGCTATTTTTAGCTTCAGGTATCTCCCACCCTCTCCCGTGCCCAGTCTGATATACGAGATGCTTTATAATGTCACGTGCCTTTTCCTTTCCAATTGTTTCCTCTCATTGTCCCACCAATCTGCCGATCTTGTGCTGAGAGTCTGTGCACACTTTCTATAAATCTCCCACTGACGGTTGTTTGCCCATGTCTGACCCTCTCTTTGAACGCTTTCGAGGTTCGAGATCCAAGATAAATAGATATCGCAGTTTGTCTTTTATCTTCGGGAATCACAATACAAACCGGACGTGTTGAAACAGACATGTACTCCATACAGCTCAACACTCATCACAACCCAAGGCACACACCCACATACAAGCATACGCGCGCACACACACACTTGCGTATACCATGTGCGTAATTTTTTTCCTCCTCCTCCTCCTCCTTAAAAAGGAGAGAAAAAGAGAGCATAACTAAACATACATTCTAAAGATATATTATTTCTCCCACAATCACTTCCCCGTATTGTTAAAAAGAGGGAGGGAGACAGGAAGACCAGCTACATTACGGTCGCATTACAGGCTAATGAGGTGATCTCTCTTAATGACAGTCGTCGGGGGGAGACATGATGAGACGCAGCAGTGGCGAAGGCAGGACAGTAGGGCCTATCCTGCACTCCGTTTAGTAGGTCTCCCATCTGGAATTCTGTCCACTCCTCAGTATTGTTTAGCCATCACTTCTTCTGCTTACCCCGTCACGTTCTCTTTCTACCCATCCCTGGATGACTGTCAGGTAGTGTGTCTCGGCGAGTGACATAACCGAACCAATAAGGCGACAGAGCCGGCTTTTAGAGAAGGAGGTGCCTGTCTTCTCTTCCTCTCTGCCTTATATTTGACAAGCCTCGAAAGAGTCAGGTACCATCGGTCAGATGGGTCAGCTGTTTGCAGGGCGTTGTCACACGAATAACGGGAAGACCAGTATGCAATACTCATTAGTGTCCTATAATCTTTAGTGTCTCTGCTCTGATCACGAGGCTGTCCGCTCCCTGGGTATCGAGTACGTACACTTCCTGATGCTGTAGTAATGAAGCGAGAGTGTCCTTTCCCCAGGGCAAAATAGGGAACTCAAGGAAAAGCATCTTTATGACTTAATCACCAACAAAGTTTCAATAAAACGATGTCCAGACCCTGCGGGCACTACTTCATGTTTCTTTACCCCAAGGTACATTTGCCATCACTTTATAAGTAGGATCCAGGGATAAAGCATAATTGCGGGGTTTGGACATCGCATTATAATTTTGGAAACAAGATACTTTTCCTTGACTTCCCAATGCTGCCCCAGGGCAAAGGCTTACCCTTGTTTCATAGCTACCGTATACTACCATAGTCCATTTGATATGAATGACAACCTTCAAAACAAATCCCTCGCTAAAACTGTTGTTGCCACATACTCTGACAAAAGAGACATCATAAAGGGTTTAGACAGCAATCCTCTGTCCTCTGTAGGAGATGTTAATTACTGAACCACCACCCAATCCCTCCCCCTCCCACCCCGTCATTGTCTTTCCAGTTCCAACAGCAATGGCGTGTCTAATGTTTCGCCGAAAGCATTATAAACTTCTCATTCTTTAAACCACTGGGGAATCCGACCAGCTACATGCCGTGGGTTTACCAAAGGCTCAATACCCCGGCGTTGACAACAAGACGGGAGCAGGTCATATCGAATGTCTAATGCACCTCTCGGTTCCACCCACACCCTGTCTACCATCTCCTGTCTAGTCAAGCCAGGTATTTAACATACCTGAGTCAACCTGGGTCACGTGGGGCACTGGCTCGACGCGCTTCCCCCTCCCCAACTCTTTCGTTTTTTATCGCCTGCCTGATCAATGTCGACACAAACAGAAAAAAAAGTAAATAATAAACCTGCAAAGTTAGTTTTAGCAGATGACAGAACCACACTAAAGTTTGAGCGTCGCACCGACAAAACCCAGGTCAGCCATTAAATGATCTTGACGGAAGATAAAACCGTACAACACGTGGGCAGGACAGTTCGTGGGGGGTAGAAGGTGGTGGGTGGCAAGCTGCGTACACAGACCATCGCAGGTTTTGTTAGCTGGTGGCTTGTCAATCTGTCAAAATTACTTCTTAGTCAGTTCAGTACCATCTACCTGTTGTCGGGGTTCATGGACTCACAGGTTTCTAGAATATTCTTGAGCTCGTCTTTATACTTGTTTAGGTGAAAAATATTCTTTGCTGTTCCATCACCACCGACAAAAATTTTGTTCATTTGTAAACTCAGAGAAAAAAAAGCGCTGCTGTTGTCAAGATTTCTTTGAGGGCGTTTCTTTTCTGCAAGCTAATATATATTAAATGGCATTGACACCGGTAGACTCATAATGTGTGTGTGTGTTGGCATTGCGGTCTACAGCTAGTTGTGGAAAACATGTTTTATAACACCCAGTGGGAACTGCCTCAAGGTTCATTAGGCACCCACGGTGTGCACTGTAAACCACACAAAGAACCCCTTCCACCCTTCCTCTCTTTTTTCTGAAGGTGTAACAATACAAACAATGCGGTGATTTCTCGGAGAAGGCGAGAAGATTGACTATCGGTGAAGTATTCTATGCAGTTTTTTTTTATCCGGGCTGGTTTTGTCCCTTTGCAAGAGGAGGTGGCCAGAGAACGGAGGAAGCAGAGCATGTTGACAGTGATGCACGCCACAAAACAGCACGCAATCAAACACAGATATATACTACTCGCGTTCAGGAGTCACGCAGACAAACACGTGAGCACACAAGCAAGTTACACGAGTGCACGCAACGGCTAAGCTCTTCTCACCAATACGAGGTGGTGTGGCTCGGTTTTCTTGGGTTCGAATCCCATCTCAGGCACACTTTTTATTTATTTATTTTTTAATAGTGTACACTGATTTTATGTGATACAGCTTTGAGTGTAAAAATACCACAAGAACCCCTACCCCGACTCACACTTTAAAAATAAGAAACGTCTTGAACCTCAGTTGTCCTCGTCTCTCAGGGACCCGGCAAGCTGCGGCTGCGCGCCATGTGGTCGGCGGGCGGGAAGGGGTCGAGCCGGCGGGGGCTGGTGAAGGTGTACGGCCCCAACCACCTCAAGGGCTGGGCCCAGGAAATCGTGGTGCTTGGGATGTTGCGCAAGAGTCAGAATGCCAGTCTGCTGCAGTGCCTGTGGACCAGCAACGTCAACCCTTACTTCGAGGCCATGACGACGCTCAGCGGGCAGATAATCACCAGCGATGCCCGGTGAGTAGCCTCCCTTGCAGGGAGACATGATGTAGTTCACTTGAGCCTTTATTTTATGCGTTTGTCTCATAGGTATGTAGACAAAATATATTTAGCTTCAGGGTTAAAAATCCTCAAAAATATCACTTTAATCCATTTTTAATCATTTATGGAATGATACATAATAATTTTTGCATTGGTTTAACATTTAATACAATTACTTATTTATTTATCTCAACCGATTCCAAAGTGTGTTTTATTTGATGTCATACAGTTCTTAGTTTGTAATTTTCTTATTTCAAGCAGCTCTGATAAGTTTGTATCCAAAAAGGTGACTCCCATATTGTTTTTTTTAAATTCTTTATTAAAAAATACAAAGCTGTATTTCTTTCGGACCAAACAGCGATGAATATGGAAATATCTGCGATATTTGTTTAAACTCGCTTTCTAGCTCCCTCTCAACTCGCGATTTAATACCGATACAATAGAGATTTTGTTTGTACACCTACGTGTACTAAATACAAACCGCCAACTGTGTTGTGACCGCACTTAATGTAGTAAGGCTATCTCTTCCCATGCTGTTGAGAAAGCCGCCAGTGCAGGTGTGAAACATGCCGTTTCTTGCAAGACAAAAATTACCTTGAATAAAATTCCCATAAAATCGAAGCTGATTACCCATGCAAGCAACCTCTGCTTTTCTGGCCCAGATTACAGAAGAATAAAAACATTGTTACAATCTGCTGCAGAAATAAACTCTGTTTGCACGGCACTGACGATCAAGAAAGTCCGGTGAATGGCTTGTATATGGTCCCTGTGTTTATAACCAACGAAAGCCTGCGAATATTGTCCAAATATCTTGAAGTATGTGCTGTTGCTGTATTGCTGTCCTGATCTCACTAAACATCAAAAGGAACTCTTAGATTTTATGCTCGTTATATCGCCTGCTATTTTTTTTTTAATTGGGAAAAAAAATCATGACGGGGAACACGAAAAACACATTTGATTGGCGATGTCATAGAGTTGTAATCACCAAGCAAGTTCATTTCTGCGACTGGCTTTTATGCTTTCCACGCTCTACAGCAGTCAATCAGTCACATGCCCTGAATTCAATTCAGGGTGGTGGGCACTGAACATAGTGTTTGCTGTGTTTAGTTGCTGAAGGAGGCGTGCGGATATAACATGGAAAGCTCTAGCGTGTGCTACTTTTTCCTTGAGTGTAAAAATTTAGTTTTCCTTCTACCAGGTTCATTTCTGCTCTGTCGCAGACGGCTGTGTTCAAGGCCACTTTCATCCAGTGATGCTGTCCGTGAGATACGACTGGTTACAATTGAAAGGGAACTAACGCACGTTACAGCTGATAGAGCATTCAAACCACGTGACACACCCTGATCACACCTCACTAACTTGTTTGGGTGGGCGGGTGGGTGGGTTGGTTGGTTGGTTGGTTGGTTGGTTGGTTGGTTGGTTGGTTGGTTTGTTTGGTGGATGGGTGGGTGGGATGAGTCCTGTATCATCCGCTCCCCACACCTAGTGGCCAACACCAAAAGCTTGTATTATAATAGGTATGTCGATAATATGACTGTCAACACACAATAGGCGACATTCTCAGTTCGATCTCGTTACAGGTCTACGATTTCAGAAAACATGTCTCGGCCTGTCAAGTCTGCTGTCGCCTTTGCTTTGGTGTCCAAAATGTCATCCAGGAGTGCCTAGCGGTATTTTAATTTAAAACAAGTCCAAACAAATGGGCCTTACAATCTTCGACCGCAAGACAGATATATTGACATCCCGGACCGAAAAGGCCTGCTGAGATTTAAAGTTGTTTGTCTCTACCATCCCCACCAAACGATGATTGTTTGCCACAGAACTCGCATGCCATAAGTATTTTGTGTGTTGTGATACGCGTCCTTCGAATCCTTCTACACACGTGCGGCCTCTGTCTCGCCAAGACTTGTTATTCTGAAACTTCGTAAAAATGAATTTTTTTTTAATTCATTATTTTAATGTCACTTTAACCAGTCCAAGGAACACTCAGGAAGCATGCAAGTACTTAGGTACTTACATACAAGGTACTTACAAGCGCGTATTTATTCCAGAAACTTCGGTTCTCCGCCGCTATATCAATCCACATGGCAGTAATGGGAGCGAAAGTATCGGATTACAAGAGCGTAGATACTTGTTTGCCCAACCATAATAATAAATCAGATACCTCGCTTACCACAGACATAACGGCCTGGCACGTTCAAACCCCGTGGATTGAAGGCTGTGAATGCAAATTAATAATTTCAAATACTCACGACCGACTGCTCTTTGCTGCGACACTTTCTCTGCGCTGTGTCAGCCCAGCTTTTCATAAATCTCACGCTGCTTGTCTTCAAATGTGTTAAATGTTTGAAGAGAATGTAGACATTTATTTTCTCAAGATCAAAACCTGGTGTTTATTCGCAGTTTATGTGGTACGTGGCAAACACGACACTTGAGTGCAACGGGATCGTCTGCGATGTCCGATAAATCAAGTGTCACTGTCGCCATTAGTATCCTCACAGAGTGAACTTATGTCTACGCATCCTTCACCTTTACTGCTGTACACATGCTGCAGACTAAATATAGAGAGCATAAATATTCCCCCTGTTGTAGGGTGGGGTTGGGGAAACTATTTGGCTGCATGCCTAGCATGTGGTGTCATCTTTTGAATAATTAAATCTTTTTCACTTTATCGGCATCTTTATCTTGCTTCGTGATGTGGGTGGAACTCAGGATGTTGCTCACTGTCTCTCCTCTCAGACTTATTTGCCTGGAGCTAACCAGCAGCGGCACTCTCCACGACTTCCTGCAGACGCTGGAGGTCCCATTGCCGGAGCCGTGCACGCGCACCATTCTGCACGACCTGGCGGAGGGGCTGGCCTGTCTGCACCAACAGAGCATTCTTCACCGCAACCTCACTTCCGCCGCCGTCTACCTCAAGGGCTCCGTGCAGGTGAGTCCTTCTTTCATCTTCAACCTTTCTTCTCCCTAAGCTCGCAATGTGTCAGAAAAAAAAGTGGAAAAAAAACACATCACAGTTTTCTGGATTTTGTCCGCTCAATGTTCGTTCTTGTTCACCACCCGGATGTCACCCAGTGTCAATGCATTGTGCATGTTCTTTTCCAATCCTCTTTTCTTTTTTCAGAGGCTCGTTCTGCGTGCGTCTCTAGGGGATTTTGAGGAAGCCCAGATATATGGATCGCTTCAGAATGGAGGCATCACCACTACTGTCAGCAAGAAACAGTTCTTCTTCCGGATATTCGGGCCTACGCCCTCGTTGCCTTGGAGATCCTGGGGCACGTCTGCCAGCACAGACAGAAGGAAAAACAGCCACATCGCCTGGTTGCTTCCCTTCCGGACGAAAAGGCTTCAGGCTGGGAAGGCAGTAAAAGCGGTTCGGAGTGCGGTCACGTGGAAGGAATTGCCGCGCGCAGCGGTTCGTTCTTCCATCATCCAATTCTGTGCCCCCGGAGCTCCCGACGACTTCAAAGAACGAAGCACACGAGCTGTCGCTAACTCCACGTTAGTGATGGTGGGAAGTGCCAAGACAGACGACGACGACGCGCGTCTCGTTTCCAAATCTCGCGCGCATAGACGAGACAAGCAGAGTCAGGGCTGGGGAGAGATGCACGGTTCTCGCTCTCCGAACGTCCCACCCTACGACGGTGACCTTGGGCAGGCCACGTTCTCACCGGAAGACAGTGCGAAACTTCCGGAAATCACGCACGTGAAGGAAGCGTACCACTTCGAGTTTCCTAACCAATCCGTGTTCCACTCACGCGGGGCGTCAGAAAACGATTATGAAGAGATTCAGAACATCGAGGAGAAGTTAGAGCGAGGGGCCCTGTACTACGCCATCGCCAGGAAGCGAGAACCGGCCCGGACTGGCGGTTACGTCGTCACTCGCTCGCCCAGCGGCCGGGAATCTTCCTGCCCGCCAGCAACAACAACGGCAACCACAACCACAGCAGGAGTAGCCTGGTTACCAGCGACTCTGGCTACGTCGGCACAACCTCCAGCACCTCCTCTCAACAACACCACGCGACCGCGGGGCCACACGACGAGATCGATGACTTGTCGGAATTTTCGTCAGCGCCCAAGGCAGCTCATCGCACTACCTCTGCCAACACCATCAGCTCCTTCGGCGATGACATACTTGAAGTGCTACCAGGCATGGCTGACGACGACGACGACCTTAGAAGAGGCGACCGCACGCGTCGTGAGATAATTCGCGAACGGGGTGAAGCCAGGATAGAGCAGATCCTCGACAGCTACCAGGAGAGAGTGCGGAGAGGAGGGCTGGATGGAGGTGGTAAGGACTGGCCAAAACTGAAGTTTTCACGCATCATGAATGGGCAGACGGCCAGCGCCGGGAACCCTCGCACACAACGAACCATGACTACGCCCACTACCACGTCAACGTCACCACGCTATCAGCAGCAGGCGACTGTCAGTCCTCGGCCCAAAACAGCGGTGACACCAGGGGTCAAACGTATCGACAAAGTGCGGCCTTTGAGCGCATCGTCCCTGACTCCTGCTTCGTGGAACGCGAGGAACTCTTTCCGGAAGAAGAAGGCACGGACCGAGCTTTCCCGTGCTCTGTCCAAGAGCAGGACCTTTGCCAAGCCGAGCAAGGACAGGGGCGAAAGGCGGGGGGAGGGAGCCAAGCAGGTTGAGAGAAAGTACGCTTCGCATAACTCGGCTTATGTACACGATGAGGTCAGAGACCTCGTGACCATAGAGGATGCTGCAGGCGCTGCAAATTCTGCCCAAACTCGTCACAACTGAACGCAACACATCTAATGGCGAGCATTCAGGGCAAAGTCGGCAGCCCTCGAAGACCGAAGAAAATGTTTCCAGCCCTCAGGAGAGTTTTAATCGGGAACTCGAAGCTCGAGAGCAGGAACAACCGTCCTTCGCAACCCCTGCGACACCACCCGCAGGTTAAACATGTGAGGGCAGAACGGGTCGAGCTTCAGCAGCGACGACAGTTTCAGCAGCTACTGTCAGGTAAGTGGGAACAGCCGAGACGTGTCCTTGACTAGCGGCGAGCTCACGTCAGCCTCTTCTCAGGCAGGCTCTCCTGTGCACCGCGGCCACGACAGCAACGGTGGGCCGCCCGGTGATCGCAACGAGGACATGAACGGGAGCGTGACGGCACATACACAGGAAGTGATTCTGGTACCCGGCATGAAGTTCGTGGACAGTGGCTTTGACGAGGACAGTGTGTCCGTGGCGAGCGACGAGGACGAAGAGGAGCCTCTAGCCGATGACCTTTCTGCGGAGGCCTGCACATGCTCCTGCGGGTCAGAGGTCACGACGGGCTCAGACGCCTGCACCTGCACGTGTTCTCGCTGCCGCGGCAGCACTCGGGGTAGCCACCCGCCCTGGAGCGAGACGCAGTCCTCGGGTTCGTGGAGCAACAGTAACTCTTTCTCCTCCTACGACGTGCAGATGCACCGCCGCAAGCTGTCTTCAAGACGCACGTGCCACGAGGAGCACGTGCTGGGTCCAGATGAACAATACCCGGCAGACGCCAAGTCCCAAACCCACTCACAGACAACAGTCCCACCTGCGCACAGTCGTCACCATCATTATCAACACCACCACCACCATCACCACTTCCACCATCACACTCACCACAACAGTAACAACGACACACACAGTCAGTCCGGCAGTGGGTGCAGTAAAGGTAGCAGTATCAGCAGCAGTGCCGCGTTGCGACGGTACCGGGAACTTACCCGGAAGGGCGTGCCTTTGCGAGTGTCGGTGGTGGATGAAGGGGCCAGTAAAGTTGGCGGTGGTCGTCAGGGCAAGCCTCCGTCTGCTTGTTGCGAGCAGCGCGAGGCAGGATCCGAGAAGGGGGAGGAAGATGGAGGTCGCGTCCTCGGACGCCAGTTTGTACCAGGACCTAGAATCGCAGGGCTTCTTCGACAGCACCGACTCCGCTTCCAGCAAGAACAGCCCCACACACTCCCGCACCCTACGAAGGCACCCAAGGATGCACGAAGCGACGAGCGCCAAGAGACTGGAAGTCGTGCAGGGGGTCACGTTCCTTACACCCGGTACTCCGATCTGCCTTCGCTTCCTTTGTTGGAAGACATCATCCGTGAGATACCCGACGAGACTTCTTGCAGCGGCGACGAAAGCAAAACTTTTATAAGCCGTCCGGCCTCGGACTTGTGCCTCAAGATCCTGCGGGGCTCCACTGAAGACGCTTTAGCTGGAGAGCCTCGGGTGCATGAAACGGAACTCGTCATCGACAAACTCTTTTCCAGAGCACAACCCCTCGGCGCGAAAGGCACAGACATTTTCGTCCATCCTATATTAGGATTGGACGAGAATGCCCTCAGGGAGCTTGCGGCGTCTGCTTCCGAGGTCCAGATTTCCGACGAAGGGCCAGAGAAGGACTTGCACTTAGCTTTGCTTCAGGGCACGGATCTGCGGCACGTGCGTTACGCCAAGGCCCTGGCGGAGAAGGTGGACTTGCTGACAGTGCACGATCTGTTTCCGGCAGACCCAAGAACATTCGATACGTTGAGGTGGCGGCTGCAGCACACTGGTGGTTTCGGCAGCATCGGACTGAAGGTGAGGAATTAGGTTAGAAAAGAGGCGAGCAACGAAGGAAATTTTTAAGATATGTCTATAGTGATGGAGCAGCATGAAATGGGAAAATTGTCGTTTGTCGAAAGTGTGTAGAGAGTTTTAGAGTCACCTTTACTATTCCGAGGTAAGAATTCTGCCGTGTGCTCGGGTTGGAAGGGTGTGTGGTGTGTAGAAGAGAGATATCTCCTAGTGATGTCAGTTTTCATGTCTATGACAGTCACTTCCATTTGCCTGTTTGTTGCTTATACTGCCCTCTCGTTTGTTTTTTTACAGCTTTTAGATATTGCACGTGCGTGCTGGGTGCAAGAGTCCCCACCAACGACAGCCGATATCGTTGATCAGCTGACTGATCATGTGACAGAAACTGAACTGTAGGTCCACGGACGTGTATAGGTGGACTGCTGTCTGTCTGCCGAGACCAACGTTTAGCCTCTTTCGAAGTTCTCTGCTGTTAGTCTCAGCGAGCCTGAAACAATGTGACTAAACCGGAAGCTTTGTACACACCTGGACAAAATCGTCTGTCAGCAGGCCAGTAATGCAAGTTCGTGGTAGGTCTGTGCGTGGATAGCGCTGTTGAGCGGCTATGTGTGTGTCGACTGTTGAGGTGTAAATTATAGAGAACATACAGTCCGCCAATCCAAAACTTCGACAGCTGGAATACTGTTTAACAAGGATCCAGAAAAGGTTTGCCAACCAACATTGCCATGATGCAACTTTCTCTTGTTGTAAATTTTTGCCTAGTTTTGCTTGTCCAAACAGTGTTAGTGCTGTGTGCATGATGTCTGTACTCAAAATGTTCAAAGGGTGACCTGTAGAGCAAATAGGGAACTCACAGTAGTACGACTGACTAGACTTCACTGTCCTGCGAGACTCCTCGTTTTCGCCTTTTATTTATATTTATAATTACCAATGCAGCATGAGTGATCAGTTCAAGTTATATTTATATACTCATATTCTGTTATAAAAATATAATCCATTTAACTTTACCTCGGCTAGGTCAGTTAATTATTCCATTTATGATGAACGTACCCTTTGTGAGTGTCTGTGTGCGCGGCCTACATTCAATCACATCATTTGGTGCACAAAAAATTCATTGGTTGGCCTTGTAAAGCTAAAGCTGCAATGAACATCTAATGTTAATCTTTGAACATTTTCCCTTTCCTTCCCAAGCATTGAAATGAATATCTGCTAGTTTGTACCAGCTCTCTTCTTTGCACCAGTTGTATAACCCAGCATTGTAAATAATGAGACTGTGATACAAGTTAAATTGCTTTTTCCATGTGTCCATTTTTCATGTACCTCAGCTTTTAAATTTCAAACCTTCCATCACAATTCCCCAGGCCTGACGAGAGGGGGGTCTGGTGACTGTCAATTGGTCAGTGGATTTTTTTCTTTTTTCTTTTATTAGTTGAGTTTGAGTGTAGATGAGACTCGAATTGTAAACATACATATAACTGGGAAAATAATTTACGATTACAAGTACAAGAGAGGTCGTCAAAGCTCATGAAACATTTGGTTTACTATTAAGTGCAGAGCCTTCTCTAACACCACTACTTTTTTTTAGGCCAGTTGTGAAAGAGAATTGTTTGACATGAACCGAAGGAAACAAATATTTGTCTTGTTAGTATGATTTGTCATTTTTATCAAAGATGTGTTTAGAATATATAAATAATTTTTTAATTGATGTTGGGAAATGCATGTTTGGACTTGATATATGTATCATCATGTGCATGCACACATGCAGATTGCTATTGGAAGCTTCTGGATGAGGCCCTTACAAAAAAGAAGTATTTCTGATTTAATTTCAGTATCAGCATTCATCCACTTAATTTGTACTTTAAAAAAAAAAGGCTATCTTTTTTATTCTCATTGAATTTTATTTTTACTATTTGAAACCATGGAATCAGTTTAACAAAAATGACACTTACTTTCCCCTCCAACTGAAGTCATATTTGAGATTCTCTAATGATATAAAAGTGATGGTGCATATGTATGCACACACAAAGGTATTTTCACACTATGCGGCTTGTAGTTCTCCTGCAAATGACTCTACAACTTCATCAGTAAAAATTACATGCCTTCAATGACATGTGACATCAAATCTCTATTGGAGGTTTTAGACATTCTGGATAAAATGTTTGTATTAATCTAAATCCATTTTTTTTTTTAATTAAGTGAAGGACGGAGAAACTGGATATAACAAGAATTTAAGTCAAGAATGTTTCTTACAATCAAGGTAAAAAATCACTCCAGCAAAGTAATGAGAGCAACTCCAGCAAAATATAAACAACATTTTTACAAGCAAATACTGTATCTGAAAGTTAAGCAAATAAAAACAGCTTTAAGAAGTTTTTCCTCCCTATCAAATGAACTTTTAGGAAAGCAAATGATTTTACAGTGAAGTAAGGATCAAGTAGGAACAGTGAAAGTAGTTGGAAAGAGTGCAAGGGACTCTGCAACAGAGTGTACACAAAATAGAAAGTAGTATAAAACAAAAATTAAATCAATTAAAACACTTAACAGCTGTCCTATTATTTTATCTGCAAAAACCATGATTTGAGAGAAAATGTTCATGCATCAAAACAAACTACAGTAAAAATGAGCAAAACAATAACACAATAACAATAAATTATCAACCAGGTCCCTACATACAAAATATTTTGATTAAATAGTGCTAATGCATTGAAATCTTGTGACAGCTTAGCACCATAATATCTTGTAAAAGCATGCAGCAGAAAAACAAATTCAGATACTGCAAACAAAAAGATTTTATCAACAACCAATGAAATTAAATAACCAGAGCAAAACATCAAAATGTTTCCTTCTTTCTGCATCAAAATTTAAATAAAAACTTTACCAGAAAACTATCTTCAAGCAAGTTTCTTCAAAATCATTTAACTAAAACTGGCATGCACACAACCATACTGCTAAACAAATGATGGAATCAAAGCACTACAAAGATGACAACATGCATAATTTAACTTCGTTAAGAAAACCTTTAGACTAGTTATTTAGATCTTGCTTACTGCTCAAGCAGCATGTGATCTATTAAGGCATTTTCAATATGAAACATTATCCCTCTCACAACACTTGCACATGATGCTAGTTTAACAAAAACTTCAAGATATTGTGGGAAACAGCCACAATTACTAACACATGACTGCCAATGATGAGATTGTCAAAAACAAGGCCTGTATGTGGGTAAAAGTGAAATATAGACAAGTAGAATCTCTTTTTGGCATAGTACTTGGACCCTGTCACCAGAGGTCTCTTCAAACCCCAAAAGCAAAGCATCTTGTGCTATGGCTACTCATCAGATGTCAAGCAAAGATTGATTAAAAAACAAGCAGTGTTAGCATAATTGTAATGAAGGCCTACCCTTCCTGGGCCACCTCCCTGCAATCTCTCCATTGCATGATGAAGGAAGCTGCTGTCAGGCTTGCTTCAGTCAGCAGCATAGGGCACAAGAGACATTTAATCATTGCAGAATGCAACTGATTAGATACACACCAAGAATCAGTCACAAAGAGAAGATCTATAATAATCTGCTCAATCATCATGGATTGCAGCCAGATACTGACAAGGGAAAAAGTGACTTGTTAACACTAGCTCTATCAACTAGAGCTGTCATGCAACTTTTAATTATCCAGAAATAACTCCAAAATCAGTCCAGGTGCTGTTAATACCATAACTAGTAAAACTTAAAAACTTCAGTAATGCTATGACTTGACCATAAACATAAATTATTATTCTTCTGAAACACAGAAATTCCATGTTCGTTGCTATTCTCTGTAGACAGAGGACATGGATGTATTTGCTAAATTAAGGGTAGGTGGCTTTTGCTTCCCACAATAGCTGTTTAATGCTGGCCAAAGTTAGACATAAATTATACATATTCGAAGAATACTACTTCAGTGATCAATAGTCAAAGAAACTTTTGAAATATGAGACACATCTAAAATGTAAAAGATTAATCACATCTCAACAACAAAAATATGGCAAAAACACTATAGTTATGAGCAGTCACCCTCATTAGAATCATCAAACATGTCTCAGTAATGCAGGCTCATACCTACCCACTTTAGGATATTTCCTGAGTGCTGCATTATATCTGCGAGGAGTCCCTCACACTTATACATTTTTACCAAGAACATTTACTATTCTTTTATGAGATTGAGATTCTTTTGCTTGTCTTCTTTACTACAAAAATCTTTTCTTGTATACTGCACTGCTTCTGCTCTAGAAAAAGGAGAATATGCACATACCCAAATGCATCATAAAACAATAAAATTGATTAAAAAACAAAAAATCAATCTTTTTTCCCCAACACTATCTTCAGTCTTTAATACAGTTAGCAATAAGAAGTTGCACTATCTCATGCATTAATTGTTTACCAAATAAACTAAGATCTCCTGAGACAAACGAAAATTAATGAAGTAAACATGATTCTCAAATTTTGCTTTTTTTATTTTTTTTTTAACAAAGTACTTTCATACACCTTTTTAAACATGCATACATTTAAGAGATCATAAAGCATCCCAACACTGACTGAAAAATAAGTGCAACCGAAAAAGTGATGCATAAAAAATAGTTTAAAAAACTGACTGAGAAAATTTCTACATTTTTTGTTTTATTTTTACACTAATATCACATCCATAAATTATTCAGTGAAGATAACTTTGATAAGAGATCATTTCACTCTTTATAAAATTTTATAAATGCTGTTGAACAACATGATACTTGTATCCTTAAGTTATAAATGGTAATAAACAGTTCTAAAACCTAATTTACGCTACTATGGTTGATGTGCTTTGGGATCTATTGCATCCATTGTCACAGTCATTTAAAATGATACGGAAATCATGCATATATATTATTGTGAAGGTGACTGCTTGCCTCAAATAAAGACGGATGATGTTAAAGCAGCATGAACACTATCAAAATGAAACTGTTGGAAAAGAAACTTTCCACCAAGGATAGACCAATCACAGTATGGACAGAGCATGTCTAGTGGCTCTTCAATATGATTTTTTTTTAAAATTCCCATAATGATATAGAAGTTTACATTGGTTCATCTGTTTCTAATTGCAAGATTCTTGTATGCATCCCTATTTTTATCTCTATTTCATGTCATCATACTAAAGCAGCAGCTGTCCAGAGCCAAGAGACAAATCCTTCAGCAGTACCCACAAATGCTACATCCTGAGGACAGTCACTCATCCCAAGTCCTCACTGCGTGTCTATGCGGTCTGCCTCTGGCACATCTTGTTGTGACTCTGGTCGTGCGTACATGTCCATATTCATCAAACGAGGTGACGGCAGCTCAAGGTTGTTGCTGCTGCTACTGGCATGACTGCTAGTACTGGAGTGGCGATGGTGCGTGTGAAGCAGTTCAGCCATCGCCCCTGCACCTCCAGCTGTTTGAGCCCCAGCACCCATCATTCCTAGCCCGTTTCCCCCTCCTGTGCAGCGCTGCAGGGACTGCTCCTCATGACAGAACATAGGAAGAGGGGTTCCCAAGCTGGCACGATCAGCTGCAGAAGTGGAGCGGTTGAGGCCGGGACTGTGGAGTGGTCCTGATGTAATGCTGCCGCTGACTCCAGAGCTGGATGCGCTGGACACACTCTGCAGGAGGTTTCCTGTTGAGCTGTCTGCTGGACACTCAAAATGTACACAATGGAATACCTGGAGACACAATACAGACACTACAGAAAACAACCTATAAATATCAAAATAAGGTTATAACTGTATACATTCTCAATTTTTTTAATATTAAAACAGCTAATAAAAATAACACTCATAACCTCATTTGCAGTGTTGTGTGTTCCAACAATCCTGATAAATATTACTGGTCTTGGTTCAAATGTCAGTGTTTGCCAGGATCTGCAAGTTAAAAAAAAAAGGAAACTCAAAATCTGACTTGAAATGCAGTGTTTGGAGACTGTTCAAAACTGTAAAGAAAAGGAGAAGACAGTGACAAGAAAATTCACTCACGCAGGATATCAAGCCCTGAAGTTCATTTAGTGTTATAAACATTCCACAAAAATTACACAGAAACAAAAATAGTTTAATTGGCACCTTATAGCCGCTCTAATAAAAATAAAACACTTATCAAATTATATAAAAAAATTAGCACCACTCCAACAAGACTGGCAAGCAAACTGACATACTTGCAAGCTTCTTTACTACGGTCTGCAACACGATGCCACTTTTGTTGGTCGGTGGACACTTCCACAAAGTAACTGTAGCTGCGGTCATCACAGTCCCATAAGAGCAGTCTGTACAAAAAGTGATGTTTTTACCTCAAACCTAAGCTTAAATGACACAGCTGTTCTTACTGTACTGTTAATACTGTGTACGAATGAGCTAATGATCTTGCAGCTGCATAGAATCTGGAGCCCAAAGATGTTATAAAAGCAAGTATCAAAATCTGCAATCTTTTCACAAAGAAGAACTATAAATACAAGATTGTTCCTTCTCTAATAAGAATGTTTTACTATTTCAAAAAAAATTTAACTTGAAGAAAAAAGCACAGAGTACAAGTACACAGTTAACAATAGTTTGAGTACCCACCTCATGCTGGAAACCATGTATGGCTGTGCAAGCTGTACAGCAATGGCACCACTACCCAGCTGATGGCATGTGTACCCTGAGTCCCAGTCATAATGGCGAGTTTCCCCATTTATCAGTGCATTGCGACTGCGACTCACTCCTTCTGTCACACAGGCACTGTGCTTGATTGAGGCCACATTTGTAGATGGTACTTTAGAGAAGGAAACGATTGAAGAAAATGCCTTCAATATGCCTTGTATTGAGTATTATTTAACAATCAAAAAAAGGAGGGTAATTAAACAAAAGCTAAAAGCTAACATCCGTGAAAGTTAAAATCTGATCAATTGATATCTATTAAACAGGTTTATTAAGCTGCTTTTGGTACAAGAACTTATATAATGCACATACCAATGAGACCCTGATCAAGCTGGAAAGGTTTATTTGTGTAAAATGCCTCCAAAGACACCAGATGGAATACACGGTTTACTGTATTATGTGTGCCCACTACTCTGATATATCTGAAAAAAATAAAATGCTTTAAAAAGTTTCAAATGACATGGAGAAAGTTCATCTGTCAGAAAGCATACGATAAAATATTATTTACAAATGTGAGTGGCTACACAACAGAACAAAGAAAGATTATACTGGATGCACACAAATCAACGAAAAGAGATTGCAAATTTCCAAATATATGTGCCCTCCACCACCCATGCACATAAACACACAAGTCCATGCACACACACGAGCAAGAAACCAAGCCCCTCACCTCTATCCAAACCCATCCCAACACCCCCAAAAAGTGAGATTATTTGTCTAAGGAGAAAACCATGTGTCATGAAAAGATAATTGTTCAAACTACCTGACAACTCTAGGAGGAAAATGAAGCTTCTGCCATGATCGACAAAGATATATTGTGTGATCAATAATTCGATCATAATCTTTGTCATCCATTGACACCTCAATATAATAAGAGTACGACCTGAAAAAAATAGAACGGAAAAAAACCGAATCAATAATAAACGGAATAATTACATAAGACACATTCTCGGTGTGAGAGATAAGCATGATCAATTTAAAGCTTTCAAAATTACACAAGCCAAAATTTTACCGCTATTTGTTTCTTTAAATTTAGTTAAATATAAGGCTCACCGCATATCTTTGTCCCACAAAAGCAATTTGATAGTATTTATGATGTATGGGTGGCCTAGCTTGACTGCTATACCCTGGCCATTGTTATCATCAATAGGGTGACGAGTGAAGCCTCGATCAAGGTCATAGTTCTGAATATCTCCATCCAAGAGAGCTGCTTTCATCTCTCCTCTGATGACTTGAGCTCCATGCCGAGTAGTGGCAATGTTTTCTTCAGGTACTAGTCCACAACAAACAGAATTTATTAGTATAGTTCTATCCGATTATCTGTTATAACAGAGCGAAAAAAACAAAATGTAGAATGAAAAGACATCCTAAAGACCATTTCTCACAAAAGACTAAAATTTCATTCATTTTGTAGAAATTCTCCTTTATTAACAGAATAGCACTTACTGTTTATGCAAGGATAGTTAAATTTTCATACTTAACTCTTTTATTCCTGTCTTAAATAAATATTTTTTATGACATTTATTCAACAAATGTGAGTAGTTTTGCTATCTTGTACAAATTAATGTAATCTTCTGCAAAACTTTTTAACTTTTTATTTATTAATTTTTGATGTGGTGGCAAAGGCTATTTCACACCATTCTAGTATTATCTGACCTCGGGTTATGTAAAGCTATGCCATGTTTGATACTTAAGGAAGCAGTAGGCTCAAAGGTTATATAAAACTGTTCAGTCTGCAATAGTTTCAAAATATTCAATGATGTATTCCACTTGTACATCATTTTTAACTATTCATTTATATATCACTAATTTCATGATGGAAACGAGACATTTCGGCTCTATGCTCCACTTGGGGTAAACAGGACCAAGAAGATGAATAATACAAATGTAAAATCTGCTGTAATGTGTTACAAGGAGGAGGTCAATTAACTGCATAGTATGCATCCTTTAGAAGGATTTATTTTAAAGGACAGTGCTAAAGGACATGCATTCTTGCTGTTACAGAGCATTTGGAGAGGAGTGGGGATGAACAGGGCATGGAACTGTATACTGTAAATGAACTGCCTTTAATCAGGTGATAGAGATTGTTTTGTTTTTTTAGCATTGGTTAAAATTAGGCCAGGGCATTGTAACTGAATTTGCAAATCCACCCACTATAGAACATCAATTTCTGGCCGAAGGTAAGACAAATCTGTTCCAAAATATTTCGTTCATAGACACACACACACACACACAAAAACATACAAATCTAACTGTACTAACAGTACTACAGGTGTGACACTTATCAGTCAAAATTTCAATTTATTTTCCTGCTAGAAAATGTCTTAGTCATTTCAACTCTTATACACACCCCTGTAAAACACAAGATCTTACTCTATAAGAAGTATAGATAATCTCTCTTGTAAAGACAATATTCTATCAAGTTCTGATTGATTCTTGCAATGGTGTATTCCACACAGATATGTATAGTAAATTACTTACATAGAAAGCCTCTATACTTCAGGTCCATGTCTCTGCTTTCAAGCTGGAGCTTGATAGCATCCAGAATGGCATCCGATGAAACCAATCCAGTGTTTCGGACATCATTCAACAAGTCTTCCATAGACATTAGAGGAAGACGTACAACATCCAAAATGGGTGTGGGGTCTATTCCTTGATTTGCTTTTGCCCATTCACAAACAGCCCGGAAAATGTCTATTTCTGCTGCACAAAATGAATCTCTTGCCAGCAAGTCACGGACAGAATTCTGAAACAAAGAAGAAATGAAATCATGAAAAAAGGATGATGAAAAACAAGCTGCAGCAAATTGCCATGTCTGTTATGTACATTTATTTATAGCTTTCTTTAAAAGACTTGTGGCACCTGACATAGAATCAGTAAGGCTACATGAATGATGACGTAAACAAAGTGCCAAAGCCAAGATCAGAGATAAGATATGGAGCTGATCTAATACTTAGTAGAAACCCCCAACTATATTTAGTCATGCAAAATAAAAACACTACAGCTACTCACCAAAGAAAGTGACAAAAAAGGTTCAAAAGTAAGGATTTCACTGGCATGTCTGTCCATGAAGTCTTTGCAGAAATTACAGAGCGAAGTCAGGGAGTACATGTTAGCTAAATCATAGATACAGCACACATTCTGCAAGCGAAGAATTGCTTTCAGGTAGTCAGAGATGGCTGTCTCCAACTCAACAAAGACAAATCTGTGTGAAAGGCCCAGTATGTCCAGAAGATTCTCTTCCTGTAAATAATCAAGAAAGTCGGACATAAACAACAGACATCGCTAATGTCACACCATGTTGCACTGCTACCAAGCTATTTTTAATGTGGATGATCTACAGATGGTTTCACTAGCATGTTTTGTCATTTGTTAAACAATAACTGTGTACAATACGTAACAAAGAAACCCACAAACATGCACATCGTTTACAAGTCCTACTAAACTACAAGACTCAATAAATCATTCTGTAAAATGAACAGATTTTCAGAGCAAAGATAATACCTTCATTTCTAGCAAATTCATGCGTCCTGTGTACATGTATTTTAGAAGGGCACCAAAGGCTTGGGCAGGTGTATCAGGCAGTTCTACTTCAGTTGTTCCTGGCTGAGACTCTTTCATTCCTCCATAAAGCAGTGCTCTATAAAAGTCAACAGAAAACAACACTCATTTTCATCGCATAAAAATAAATAAAAGGTGAAAGTCAACTTAACTTGAAACTGTTCTCCTCACCCGATCCCCTCCATTAAGGAAGCTATAATGTGGTAATGTTTTAACACAAATTAAGCAAAACACAAGATGACGTGAATTGCTGGGGACTAAAGAGGTGTGGACAGGAATTGGTATTGTTATGTATCTAGCTTTTTATCTGTGCTTTATGAAATGCTGTGCCCTGAATAGCCTTCCTTCCTCCACCTCCTGCCTTAATTGAAAAAAAAGGGAAATGTGGAGAGTAAATAAACCCAAGAAAACATAGAATATATTTTTCTGTTTAATGCTTGTAAATATGGCCTCACCTGAAATATTCAGATCTTGCAGCAAGAATCACTTTGTGGCTCTTGAAACATGTGTTCTCCACAATCAATGTAATGTCTGCATAGTCTTCACTTTCTACCAGCTCCCCAAAGTCATCAGACAGTGAGCTAATATGGTCTACAATGCCAACTTGAGCTGGTGAGCGCAGATGGTGATGGTCACACATCTTTATTTTGTTATTGCCTGTTTGGATCCAGTCTTTACCTAAATAATCTTTCACGTTTTAAATAATCTTTTATACCCCTTCACCTTTCAATACAGCCTCTAGATGTTTGTATAAGAGTATCCTCACTCAGTATCTGAAAAATGAAATAGTCTGATGATTGTCTATGAAAATTTTATGCGATAATTAGAAAGCAGAAAATTATTTTAGGAAAAAAGAATGAAAAATAAAATTTTTTATCCTGCAGCATACCTCAATTTTATCATCATTCATTCATCACATGAAATTAAAAACCCTGCCAAAATAAATACTGACATTTCACATTCATTAGAAAAACAGCTCCAACCAATTAAAACCTCAACAACTTTAATAACTGTTGTTTTAAGGATGTACACAAAAGACTGAACATTTCTGCTATATTTTAATTCTATCTTCTGGTCAAGCACAATACTCTGGTTGGCACTCAGTATTTTTAGGCGTTAGGGGCACAGGACCCATTAAATGTCAAAAAACTGCAAATAACTCTAAGCTATCCCTTAACTCTTGATGTTGTTGACCATATTACAATACAAAAAAAGTTAATACATATTATGTATGATACACAGTATACTGCAACTGCATTTTTCATAAATTTAAAATTATGCCATCTGCTATTTCTTTTTTAGCAAGTTACAAAACTTCAAACAAAAATCTCATTTAATGATGGCAAACCCATGCATAGTCAAAGCTGTGAATGTGAAATTCCCAAATACTAAGGGATGACAAAATGTGGTTTTTTTTCTGTGCAGAAATAATAACCAAAGTTTTTACAACAATTGTAATTAAAACACTGAATGTGTGCAATTATTTGCATGCTGAAGTGGCAACAAAATGGTGCAAAATATGACCCTGAAACTCTTTCAGTTGCTTCTTAGACTCTAGTATTTCTCAAAATTATTCCAAATTCAACACTACTATTATGAATACTATTACGATGACCAAACACTTCTTAAAATATGTGCTGCACTACAGTCTTACCACTGGCAACTGATTCTGCTAGCGCATCTCTATTCCTCAAGAACATTTACCTCGCTTTTTCCAAGAAACCCAACATTTGTTTATATTGTTGCGGTTGATTAGTTCTACTTTTCTGATTCAGTCTAATCTCATTGAGATTATCAGTTACGCTTTCGGAAGCAGCTACATCTCGGCAATATCAAATTTCAAATCTAATTTTTATTTGAGAGATGCTGTAATTAATAGCAACGCCTTGATCATTAATTACTATCATCCGGACGATAAATTGTAACAAAAAATAATATCTGAACTGAAGACTCTTTCAAAATGCCTCATCCTAGCAAAGACAAAATGTCTTGGACGCTCTTGAAAAAGTGCTAACTTTATATGCAAATACATTTTTAAAACACGAAAGAAAAAAAAAGTGAGAAATATTCTTATTTATAAAAATGGAAGCAGCAGACAACTTTACCGACTCAATCTAGACGCCATGTTGTTGCGGTGCTGCCGATGACCCCCTCACATAATTTAAAATGACATTTTCCTTCAGAATATCAAATAACAAAATGGCAAGTATCTTAATAAAACTGAACAAAATGAAAAAGTTTTTAATTTTTATTTTGGATGATTCATTTCTGGCTAAAGAGTTGGCTGCAGCTCATCCGGGGAACAATGGTTGCATATTGTTGGATGCAGTCGTGGATTTGACTCAGCCGTGTTGCACCCAAATCTTCAACCTGGTTTTTCGGTGTTGCCCTAAGAAAAAGACTTTCGGATCTGTCAAAGTCTCCCCACCCCGAATCTCTATCTCTCTCTAAATATATCTATCCACCAGCTACCTAGTATATTTCTTTTTAGCATTTCCTACCTACCCTCTCTCTCTCACACACACACACTTTGGGAGAGGAATTATGTAAAGAGGCTATAATTATATATATACTTATAAGCGGTAAGTTTTTACCCGGTTGTCATATACACAACCTCGGCAAATGTGGATGCATTTTTTTCAACGGTGTGAACAACTAAAGAAAGCTGTGTTAGTGATCTTTGCAGAGCGGTGACGATGGATATATAAAATAGTTTCTAAAACTGTTATTAGAGAAGAAAAAAATTATTACTTTTTTTTTAATCGCACCTTTGCCATTTAGATACGTTGGAAGCCATGCAAATATTAAAACATGTGCTGATGAAACCGATAATCTGGCTTAAACAGTTTTGTCTGATTTAAAAAAAAATTAATTTTTAAAACTTATCATATAAAGTTAAATGTGTTTTTATCTAAAAAGATTAATTAAGGGCTTTAAAGTGTGTAAAATAAGAAATACAGTGATACCTCGGTTCTCGAACATAATTCGTTCCGGGAGGACGGTCGAGAACCAAATTGTTCGAGAACCGAAGCAATGAAACCCAAAGGAAATAATGGAAACTGGATTAATTCGTTCCAAGCCCCAGAAAATGCCTATTTACTGGCCTAATTTGTATATAATATGTAGAAAAACATGAGTCTCAACAAGAAATAAGAAATAAAAGTGTATTTATTAAAACAAAAACAAAAAAAAAAAAAAAAAAAAATGAACAGTACAGTACAGTAAATTGTGTTTCATTTACTGTACCTGTACCAAACTTTATGGCAGGAGGGAATGAATGTGGAGGGAGGAGGGAAGGGGGATGGTTATTGTCACTGATGACGCAAGCAAGGCGCGCTGGGCCGAATGAACGCCATTCGGCTCATCTCGGACGTTCGGATGTTCGAGTTCCAAATATTTGTTCGAATTCCAAGACAAAATTTTCTCGAATTTCCTGGTCGAATACCGATTTGGTCGAAAGTCAAGGCGTTCGAAAACCGAGGTATCACTGTATGTTGTTCAAGTGGTCCCTGGGCCAGCCTGTTACCCTACCCGAGGTAGCGGCTACCCGCAGGTATTCTCACTCTGCAATATCCGGCACTAAGCGGGGTTAGCACCACCTACAAGGGGTTGGCCTACGTATAGGCTGGGACCAAACCTTTTCAGTGGATAATTGATGGCCCTGTCATACCTGATGGGTATGAGGCCCTGTCATGTACATAGATCATGTGGCAAGAATGAGATAACTGATGAGTCGTGGCCCTGCTACGTAGATATAGATCATGTGGTAAGAATGATATCATGTTTGATCAGATGAAAGAGAGGCCAATAGAATTTTCGGACCTTACATTCTAGAAAAAAGCAATTCTAGGTAAACCGTTGATTTGCATTGTGTTATATTTTACACATATTTTAAAAGGAGGTATGTTTAACGATTACTCAAAATAATTACATTAAAAGACGAAATATACATGATTAAATTTAATTTCATCGATCTCCCTAACCACCTTTAAGACAAACTGTAAAAGGGCTCAGAATAATGTCGCTCGGATTATCTTTCGTATGCGAAAATCGGAACCATGCTTCACTAGTTGCCGGTCTGAACTCACACTGATTACATGATCGTCACACCATTGCCCCAGCAAACCTGTCTGACCTCTCATCACCAGAGTGGGTCTCGTCAGTAGTTCCTTGCCGAGAAGAACATCCCAAGCTCGAGGGGATCATCGAGGGGGCACGTATTGAAGGGTTGGAGACCATCAGGAGGAGCTGAGAGGCATCCCAAAAGAATCGTTCCAGCAAAACTTACAAGCATGGATGGAAAAGTGCATTATGCCCGAGCGGGGTTACTTTGAATGGGAAACCATGTAACTGGTTGTTTGAAATTAAAATAAATTGTTTGTGTCACCTGTTCCGTTACTTTTCAGACACACCTCGTATTTCATCCGTTACAACATTGTGCAAATTCACCACATCATTTATTCTATCAATTCAAAAACTCTTTTCCCATATCAGGCAGTGTAATTAGTTTTTATAAAGTAAAATTGGATCTATCCTTTCCCTCAAAAATATTATTCTGTCTTTATTTTTTATTTTGTATTCCCACCTCACCTCACCGCACCATCGCTCGAGGCATTGCTGTCGGCAATATCTTTTTTTCGTTGGGAGGCAGGCTGCTACAACTGTGTTCTGGTTGGTGGGTATGGCGCCTATAAATTACTGACACTCCTCGTGCTGTCTTCACTCTGGCCGTCAGAGGAACTTCAAAGCAGTTGTGGGCAGTGAGGTAGCTCCGTGTCTGTCTCTGTGTGCGTGTGTGGCTCCACCCGACAGTTTTGCTCACATTTCCAGCAGACGAGCATCTTTATTCTTCTCAACTGCGAGCTTTTCTCTTCTCCACGGCTAGACATGGCTGCAATGGCCCTTGTCTTGCAGGCCCTGTCAGTCAGGTATGGACATTTATCTTTTTCATCGCTACAGTAAATGTTGACATCATCGCAATTATCATCATATTTATAAAAGTGTTGCCTCTATTGTTTGCACTCTTTGTTGTCTGTATACTTGTTTATTTACTGACTTGTCTTTTAGGAACAATTGTGAAAAATTTATATACTTTATACCATGCCTTTAATATCATAATCAGTCTGCCAACCGATTACTTGTATTAATCATATTAGAATATACTTAATAATGATTTAATCCGAAACAGACCTACCTAAATATATAAGTACAGCTGTGTAAATGTTTTAGTTTTTATAATTGTACATTTTCCATTCTTCGAGTGTTAATGAACTTTTTATGTTCATCGACTCATAATATCTAATTCATATAATTATTTGTTCCTGTTAAGAAATAGATGTATAAGAGGCTGTGCATTTGTCAAAGAAAATAACTTGGGTGAAACTTAAAGTTTGCATTGCTGATATTCTCATTGCCAAGTTTTTATTTTTGTCGCGAAAACTGCCGACGACACGCGTCGTTGGCTCTGGACATGTCTTTGTCCGTGTACACATTAATAACTGCACGTGCATACATAATTCAGACATGTAATGCCTCACTTCAGAACAACTCTGTGGAGACAGACTCCGAGAGTTTTCATCTTGATGTAAGTTATTTGCTGCGTCATCAATTACACATTGAGTTCCCTCTATTCCAAGGCTGACACATGACACAAGTAGGTGTTGTTCATACTTTGAGCTCTCGTTATTTCCACTAAAAGTTTGAAGCATTACTACTTTTAAATTTTGTAAATCTCTGAGAGAGAGAGAGAGGGGAGAGAGAGAGAGACGTGACACCTGAAACAGGTAAGCAGGTAGACACAGGTAGACACATGCATAGCAAAGAAAGACAAGACAAGAAGATTGAGAATGCCCGGAAGGAGGAGGGCTGAGAGAGACAAACAGTCGAGGGTTTGTAAAAGTGGGGGAAAGGTGAAAAACATGATGTCCGTGGTTATTTTTAAACATTCTACATACAAGGAACGACTATTTTGGGGTTCCTTTAACACAAACATGCCTAGACCACAATAAACAAAAAGGGCGGGATTAACTTGCGATGCATCGTCAACAACCAATCAGCGCCTTGCATTCAAATCCCCACGTCAAGTCACGTCACGTCACGCTCGATGACGTCACAGCGAGACTTTTTTTTGTGCAATGTATAATTTATTTTGTTTTTATTTGTTTTCATACCTGTCCTGAACAGACGTTCTCGTCGTTTGGCCTAATTACTTCTTTCGTCTCGATCCCCCGACAACTCTAACTTTTAATGTTTATAACTTTTCGCTTCGTATTTGCATTGAGGTTATTTTTCCAAAAAGAATATTTTAGTAACTGCTTATTTATATATTAAACACGCTACACACATTGCACCTGTCCCACACTACAAAACTATTCTTTGTTTAGTCAGCACTGTGTTAGACCTAGCGATCCAGATCCTTTAGTAAAGAAAAAGAAAGTTGTTTAAGATTTGATATTCATAAAATGTTGTGAAGCAACTAACTGAATAGTAAAATAAAAAATAGGAAATTTCATAGCTGTTTAAAAGACGACTGCTATTCAAAACATAAAAAGCATAATTAAATAGTGTAAACAGTCCACGTGATCATGGTAATCACGTGAAAGTGTTCCTATTAAATGAAAGTAATTTTGTTTAGGGAATCGAAGATGGTAAATAATTTGACGTCAGTGTGTGTGTGTGTGTGTTTGTGTGTGTGTGTGTGTGTGGTGGGGTGGGGGGGAAGGTGCGGGGGTGTCTAAGACCTTTTAGGTCAAAGGTCACATCGCATCAGACATTTTGTAATAAACCGACGATGAATCCTTACTTCTAAAAATTCAGTGACATACTTTGATACACACATAACACTGCAGCAGGGATAAATATGACGATAATACACTGCAACAATACAATGCAAAACATCTTTATTAATCCTTTTCAGGAAATTATTATTTATCTGCCATCTTCGTCATATCCTCGTTATCGCCATATCATCATCGTCATCATCGTATTATCATCGTTCATCGATAACACCTAAAAACTTTAATAATTTTAAGAGATGGCTGAAAAACCCTTAGCGTCATGTGGATGTAAGTCCCTGCACATGATTATTCGCCGCTGCTGAACCTTTTTCTTTTTTTTTTTCTTTTTTTTTTTTTTGCTTTTGAGAACAAGACGGGAATGAATGAGAATACTTGTATTATATTTCAACCGGCGACCATTTTCCTGTAAAATAAAAGCCGACATTTGCGGCTAGCGTGCGGAATATCCCCAGGGAAACAAAGGAATGACAGGTGGAGGTTGGGAGGCATAAGGGGGAGGGGTAGAAAGGGCAATGCTAGCTGTCTTTCCATTTCCCTTGACCTTGGTTTTTCTGTGATTAAATATTGTTGGTTTTTGAGAGCAGATTTGTTTTTAAAATTAATTTATGTCATAACTCTCGTGTTGTAGTTTTTAAGTTTGCACATTTTGAAACTTGTTAGGAATATTTACAAGAAAAAAAAGGAGTGACCTCGCCAGATGATAATATAAAGCTCTTTGCAAGCTTTCTAATTAACAGAATGTTACTCTTGTGAAAATAACAAATGAGGTGTTCCCTTTATGTTGTTAGGGAATTTTTTTATGCTTCCATAACATCCCGTGACAGTTAGGGGTGACAACTAGAGGGTTAAACATAGCCGCTTTAATTTGCCTAACGACAAACTGAATCTCTTCTTTGTGTAAACAGTGCATACCAACACAGTTATAGTGATTGAATTTCATTTTACCGTTTAAGAACATCTTCCAAGGATGTCCAACAAAATTCTTGGAATAAAGGGTCACCAAAGTTTAAAAAAAAACTGTCATCAGACGTCCATGACATTTGTAAATGTTATGACATGACATTTGTAAATGTTGTGCTTGAACCTTGCAGCTGGGATTCAACATTGAAGACTAGTCCTTTCAGGAAGAACTACAAGGCCTTGCTTCGAGCCATTAATTTGTAACTTCGCTTACGGAGACTTGGCTTAAAATAAAACAGACAAAATGTATGTGAATGTCACCAACCTGAATGCGAAATCTTGTTGTAACTTCTTCCAGCGCAGGAGAATGCAAAACGGGAGGAGACGGACGAGAAAGGGGGATGAATGTATTTGTCTGTTTCTCCTGTGACAACAATAACTGTCACTCTCATCTCCCCAATGAAAAGGCCCTACATTAAGTGGGAAACAATTTCTGTAAAGTTTTCTTCAAAGTCCCTGTTGTTCTCATTGTCACCTCTCATCATATACATTACGGTTGGTGAGGCTCGACAAAAAAATTGGGCAAAGCTTCCGCCAGCGGATCTGTGTTTCTGCTTTTCTGTGCGGATATGTGTCTGTAGCTGGGGGCTCAAGAAAATCTTTCTTTCTCTCTCTTTTTGTCAGTCTTTGTTCTAGCTTGCATTCGTTCTTTCCTTCTCTTGTTCGAGGATATTTTTTTTTTTTCTTTGTTACTTTTTTCCTTCATTCGTTCGTTAGTTCATTCATTTTTTTTTTTTTTTTTTTTTTTTTTTTTTTTGTTTTGTTTTGTTTTGTTTTACTTCTTCGTTCATTACACCTTTCATTTCGCCCTCTGTTCCGATTAATTATAGGTTAGTTTCATCCAGTACTTGCGACATAATCTTGGAATGAAAATCTGATTTTTGTAAATAGAGAAACTGAGCGATGCTATACGCTTGTTTGTTGATAAATGTCGGGTTTTTTTTTTCTAAAGAAGGTAAAAGATTAAACTGTGTTATTATTTAAAAAGTGCCAGGAGTGAATAGAGAGGGTTTAACATTATTAAACTTTTCTTCGTCTTCATATTATGTTAATACAAGTTATAAATGCTTCTCCGGAAAATATATCTGAATAAGATACGAGTACTGATAATGATGAAATCATTGGTCTTTCCTTCATAATTTTTGTTTTCGAGAATCGCGTTCATTCGACTGTAAGTTAGAAGTTACTCTTTCTGAATTTAGAAAAAAATTAAGTCGTCATCAAGGAAGCAAGTCCAAGGATGTTATTTTGGACGGATGTTAATAATTTACAAGTATGTCAGCTGTACTGTTGAGTCTGTAAATACACGCATTTCGTACCCAGGATCGTGACAGCATCCTACACGCCTTGTTGACAAATCAGGGTTAGGTTGTTTTTATAAGGACTTCCCTGTAGAATGGGACTTTAGTGCTGCCATCAACATCCACATTGTGTTGGACTGGAGGGAACTCTAAGTGACATTGTTTGGGATCACAGTCTTTATCTCTCTCTCTCCCTACCCACACACACGTAGACACGCACACACTCATGCACATCTTTCTCGCTCTGATTTTGTTTGTGTGTGTGTAACTTTGTTTCTCTTTGTGCTTGTATGAAATACCTTCTTATCTGGTAGGTCAGTTGTAGAACCTACCTGCAACATTACTCTTCCATTTACCTTTCCTTAGCTGCCTTCGTCGTCCTCTTGGGGTTGGTTTCATGTAAGGTCTTTAATAGGACTTGATGTTAAGCCCGAGTTTTATTATTTATCTTCCAAAAATCTTGACAAAATGTGGTTTGAACAGTCGACTTGCCACAAAAGATCGACGACTTAAGAGGATTTTTTTTTTTTTTTTTTGAGACCTTACATATTCATACAATACATACGGAGATTTGTGGATTCATGGCTGTTTACATGAGTGCTGCTTCGGTGGGCTTCTTTCTTTTTTTTTTTTTTTCCCCTTCTTTCTTTCAAATGTTTAACAACGATGCTGGTAGCATTGTTAAGTGTGGCGCGTCTTATACCACAATCTCTAACTTTTTGTACTCGAACATCGAAACAAACAATTTTGCGACATACTATACACTTCAAGTAGAATAAACTATAAAACACTAAATATAGACATGTCCATATGTAACATATGTAATACCAAAGTATAAACTCAGTATAAACACATAAACTTCGCATAGTTAAGTATAAACACGTGCAGTTAGGTATCGACACGTGCAACACGTGTAGCAGTTAAAATAAACGTGTAGCTAGTTAAGTATAAGCAGGTGCAGGTAAGTCTAACCATGTGTAGTTAGGTTAAACTCGTGTAATTAAGTATAGAGACAATCAAAGTGCGTAGTAGAAAGTCTAAACACGTGCAGTTAAGTATAAACACATGCAGATAAGTACAACCTCTGTAGTTAAGTATAAACACGTTCAACAGGTGGTTAAGTGTAAACACGTGTAGTTTCTACACCAGTCAACACTCTCGCGTGCTGACGATCGAAACAGAAGAAAAACGTTTCGAGCGTGAGAGATACGTGGACGTAAATTGAGGATGACAAGAAGGACAAGAAGGATGAATGTATCAATGTCATCATCCTGGGATAAATAAAGACCTGTAACCCATTCATGTTTGTGATTTATAGTAGCCTCTGACACCGTGCTTTTTGCATCTGATAGCTTTAACTGACATTAACGGTGGCTTTAAATACTTCATCACATTCGAGAGGATGGAGAGAGAGACAGACAGAGAATTTTTTTTTATTATTTATTCATTGGCTATGAAAAAATTCATGACAGACCTTGAATTTAGTGAAGAAACTTTTGCAAAGTTAAGCAACTTTATTATTGGTGTCCATTTTCTCATTATTGTCAATAATTTTCACACACACACACACACACACACGGAAACATCGAATTTCGCGTCCGATTTTTTCTTCTTGAAACACATGCCATTTTCATTCGTTCATTGTTTCGTTCGTTTCTGTATTCCACTTATGTATTCCCGCTGAATATAAAAGCTTTGCGGGTATCAAACAATATAAACACAGTAAATAAAAGTAAAAATAAAATGACAACATGACGTGGTGCTGCTGCAGGTTGCCTCCTCCTCCGCCTCTAATTGGACCTCTCATCCGTAACGACTTCCTCGCACGAGCCACGATATACGCGCAGAGTCGAGTCAACGCCCCGGAATCCATGATCATTGTTGACAGTATGTTGTTTACTTACGTTTTTGTTCTTTTTGTTCATAGTTTGTTGGTTATTTTTGCTCCCCTTTTTCTTCCCCCGTGCTTCTTTGCCCCTTTCACTGTCTTTGATTTTCTTCGTCGGTCGGTCGGTTGTTTGGTTTTTCCAGACCTAATGATCCTCTCCTTCAGCGACTCTTTCTCCCCTCTCAAAAAAAAAAAAAAAAATATATATATCAGATACCTTTGTGTTGACGGCGGGAAAGTGAGAAAGAAAGTAAACGTAAGCTGCAATTGAACCACCTGCCTTAGTGAGGGGGTCTTGGCAGGAAACACAAGAGGGCATTGGAGGCTTACTAACCTGTCTTTCTTGCTTTTTGCAGACTACGTGTATGCAGGCAATAGAGACGGCACCATCGTCGAGATTGAGCCTGGCACACAGCAGTCCCGCCTGATACACCCGAGTCCCGCCATTCTTCGAGCCTGCGGTTCGAGAGTTTGTCCTTTCATATGAACCACTCAGCCAATGCCATTAATTAACCTGGTCATCGACATAGATGTAGATGATGTAGAGGTAGTCGATGGCTGGGCTACATATAGCTTCACACACTCGCGCACACACACGACCCACACACACACACTCTCTCACACACACACGACCCACACACACACACTCTCTCACACACACACCACACACACACTCTCTCACACACACACTCTCTCTCTCTCACACACACACACACTCTCACACACGCACACACCGTTAGCGAGACACAAGTACGACAGAGACAGATGTAAACGCTTGATGTCAAAGGTCAGCGCACGAGAAAGACTGCCGCTGAAGCTTACATACAAACACCATAGTGACGACAATCAAGTCGTTAGTCTGCCTCCAGCAGACGAATATAACAGTGGCGTAGGAACCAGGGGGGCAGCGGGGGCAGCCGCCCCCCCCAAGGAAAATACAGGGGGGGCAGGAATATCCTTTTGCCCCCCCCCAATATTTGAGACGTAATTCCTCACAAAGAGCAGAGAACCAAAGAAAGGTAGGGGAACGTAGAGAGGAGACGGTCATCACCGTCACAAAAGCGGGCCCTGAGGCAAGTGGAGGCTCTAGCACCTCTGACGATCAGATCGGGGACAGTCCGTTGGTATTGTTTGCCATGCTAATTGCAGGCTGTGTTGAAGCCTGAGCGAAGAAAGCAGCCGGACAGTACATCGGTACATCGAGTGTGGTCTCCCTCCTCCCTGCCCCATAATGCGACGCCTTTTCTTTGGCGGTTTTCGTTTGACCAACATAAAACATCCCCCACCCACTCGCTGTCACCCTAAAATTCTCTGCTATCGCTTACAACCGAAGGGGCCGCACTGGCCATCGGGAACACAGAAAGCCAGTAACGAATTAGTTGCATACCAATACCCCAGTGAGTCTTGCCAATCAGACAGGAACATTTACACTTTGTGAAAAGCTAGCGAAGCATGAGGAAGGCAAAGACTCTGAGTCCCTATATTGGTAGTTTTCTTTAGAGACAGAGAGACTGGTATTATTGCTATCTACGACTCAGGGGAAGTGCATAAGTAACATTTCTAAAACTACACAAGGGCACTCTTTTATCATCAACGACTGTGGCTGGTACTCAACATAAGTTATCTGTGTTATACTGTTTGGTTTGTATATATGTGTCCGTGTTTTGGTAGATGGCCATAGAACGTGTCGCATCGCTGGCTCAGCACCGTCGGGTAGCGAGGAAGGGGTGGCCCTGAGGCCATTCCCACCCTAGTTTCGTCCCCTGGCCACGGTGGTCTGGCCAGTTTATGGCCCTTAATTATACGGTAGCCTTGCGTCCCTTCCTCTCTGGTCTCTTTGGTTCTCTTTGGGGTGGATGGAGCTATTTTCCCACGGTGTGCGGACACCGAGTTCAGGTATGGGGCTGTGCCTCTTTGTAACGTGTATTATCTCGCGGACGCTGGGCCCTGTGGGTAGGGAAAGGTTCTGGAGGTTTCTTGAAGCCTATAGAAACCTGCCACACAGGTATATGTGGACTGGGAAGACGGCGGGGCGGAGAGACCTGTGCCCGTCTCTGGGAGTAGTCGGGGGTTTGCCACGTGCTGTGTGTACTGTCGCTGGAACTGGCGTGGTGTCTAGAAGAGGGTTCCAGCAACCAGCGTATTTTCCCCGCGTTTGTTTTGAGATAGAACAACGCGTGTCACGAGCCGTTGGGTGAGTAGGCTTAATTAATCTTTACCTTTGTTTTTCCACCCGATGGCCATTACCCTGCCCAGTATGCAGACGTGTACGGTGTGTGACCGAGTGTGACTGCGCGGCCTGTGCATGCGCGCATGTGTGCATAGGTGTGTGCGCGCTGGTGTATATGTGCAGAGCTGGAATGTTGATCGTTGCTGTCACGGGGGTTTGGTGTTTTCTTTTTTAGGTATAATGTTTGGTAGCCGGGGAGTCATTCTTTAATTTGTTTTTTTCTTATTTAATGCTGCTTTGCCTTTTAACAATAAAGCAGCGTGTTGTGATGCTACCACTGTGTACGTACGTGCGTGCAGTACCCCCCCCCCCTCATCCTTTTTTACGTAATGCGCGATTGCGAACGCCGTTCACTGTCAGCAGGGAGTTTGCCCCCCCAACGCCGAACATCTTCCTACGCCACTGTATAAGGCTACTAGGCTGTTGTTTTTGTTTCTTCTGTCCTGTATCTTCACCGTCTACCACCGCTAGTTACTGAAGATGCTGACAAATGTATTTGCTGAATGTGTTGTGTAGGTTGGCCCAACTCTCCGGTAGGAACCTGCGGAAGACCCTTAGGGATGAGAAGGACACGTGACGACCACCTTCTCGTCGCTGACCCCTACCGGGGCATTTTGAAAGTGAGACCTCCAAACCGGCGCACCTGGGTTCAACGAGGATTTTTTGACGGTAAGAAAAAAAAAAATGGAACTGGAGGCAGCGGTGAGAAAAAACAAAGAGAAACGCTGTGACGGTTTACTCCACCTGTTGACAGTATCATCAGAAACAGTTGCAGTGTCATTAGTAACAATAACAGTCGTAGTATACTACTGCGCAGTATTGTTTACGTGTCTCTTGAGAATCGGCCGACATGCCAGAGTGACAGGCATCCTACTTGCCTCTGAAGTGATCACGTGACCGCATTCACAAACAAACAATTCTTCTGCAGACATTCCTGAGCTATCATATTTCACAATGTTTATTGCGGAAAGCGTGACATCAACTTGTTGTTTTCCAGGTAATTATCGGGTTCTGGTGTCCAACAACACCCTCGTCAACGGGAAGCCTCTAGGCTACCTGAATGACGTCGTGCAGTCACAAAATGGCGTCGTCTTCTTCACGTCCTCGTCCTCCAGGTGGAGAGACCCCAACGACTTCATGAACATCACCTTGGAAGGAGAGACCAGCGGAAGGTAGGTACACGGGACCGAGAGAAGAGCAAAATTATGGTATACGCCTGACAGAAGCATGATAGATTACAACTCCAAATCGCCTGGAATATAAGTCTTAACCCTTCTGAACCACACAGCTCGTAAATACCAGACGCACAATCAAGAGGATCTCCCTTGACAACCTGGGAGTGTGGGCCTTGACAATTTTATGGTAATAAGTCATCTAGAATAAAAGCTGAGCAGAATTAATTATACAGTGTAGTGGATGAGGCTGACTCTGAGAAAATTTGTTTGTTCGCTTTACCCATTGTCTGTTGTATACCGAATCGACAAAGTTTATGTACCTCACCTGAGAATATTTTGATGTCATGTGAGCGTTTTTGCAGCATTGACACTAAATCATCACAAGAAAGGTGAAGGACAGGGAAGGTGTTGTAAATTATATTTTGTTGTGTACAAATGTGTGCGAATTACTCGTATAGATATGTTGCTATCTCTTTGTGATTGACAAGATGGCGAGCATAGTAATTTAAACACAAGGCTGCTCGAGGATAGTGCGACAAACATATCATTTGGTAAATATCAACAACAACATTTTTTTTTTTACTTGCAGAGTCCTTGTCTACGATCCAAACAAAGGCTACCCGCAAGAGCTGGTGACCAACCTTCACTTTCCCAACGGCGTAGAACTGTCGCCCAACGAGGATTTTCTGCTGATAGCCGAGGGTGGTCGAAGTAGGATTCACAGGTATGACGTCTGGACATCTGGACATCAGGTGTTAATGTCCTTGTATAGTATGTCAACGGTCCGTTAATAATATTCACGGTCTGCACGGCGCTTTGAGGATTTTAATGTTATATTTGTAAGATCCCTTTCTCTCTCTTTCTCTTCCTCCACTCTCTCCCTCTTTTCACACACACACACAAATAATAAAAAAAATCATTTAAACATAGCGTTTGCATTGTTACCTGACTTGCATATCCTTGGTTTAATATATATATATCTTCTCCGAAGGAGACAACTGATCTTAATGTTAATGGTGTACTGTAAATATAATTCCCCGTAAATAAATGTTTGGGGACGAGCAGATGAGCACAGATAGTATTAATTAACGACGTGGAATGCGACATAACAGAAGTAGTCTTCGATGCAGCGTTAAGAACTGTCTCTGCCGTCATCCGGAACCTGCATGAAGCTAACCCTTCACATCGCAGTTGGTGACTGATGACTTCCTCTACCGCCAGACCGGCGACGTTAGGTTGCGAACAAATGATAAACGGCTATTTTCATCGCAAAGGGCAGTTACAACTGGGAAAAAAGTGTACGCAGTTAACAAAATAAATACTCAGTCACAAGACGAGCAGGAGGTGGACGTGACTGCAGACAGAGGTCGCTTACTAATGGTATGTTTGCTTTGCTCAGGGCCTGGATCGGCCGCAACTCGCCCAGGCGTGGAACAATAGATGTGTTCGCCGAGAATCTTCCTGGCTTCGTGGACAACATTCGCAGAACAAACAGAGGGACTTACTGGGTGGCATTTTCTCGTGCACGACATGCCAACCTGCCGTCTGTCCTTGATACCTACGGTACCCAGCCAGCTATTCGCGAGCATATCATGCAGGTCGAGTTATTTAATGAACAGCTGTTTGAAAAAAAACCAAATATATTTATATTACAAACAAGTGCACACACACATAAAATGTACACATACGTTAATACAGTTCCAATCATTATCTTGGTAAGTCCAAACGATCTGTTTCCTTTTTTTTTTTTTTTTTTCCCGCCCTCCAGGTACTTGGCCATCTATAAAAATTTTCACCCTTTCCGTCCGAACCATATGTGTGTGTTATAACTATTCTCGCTTACTTTCACCACTTTCCCAAAAGAGCTCCAGGTCCATAATACCTCATGAAGTGTTAATTAAGTTGGTGTTTCCAGAAGTCATTGTTAATTAGATGAGTAGTTCCTACGTCTGAGTTCATATATTTATGTTTATGTTAATAAACTCTGTAATTCTCAAGTTACCGTTGCAGATGCCTCGAGAAGATGTGATGATGCAGTCTCCTAAATTTGGCATCATCGTAGAACTAGATGCCAATGGAAAAATTATCAGAAGTCTTCAAGATCCAAGTGGTCACGTTTACAGGTCAGTTCCTTCTCTTACTTTACTTGTTCCTCCCTCCCTATCTGCTCATCACACACACAGAGCGAGAGAGAGCACAGCGCAGTACAGTGAGACAAAAATCCATATACCCACAATCACACATTTATGCGATTATATAGAATAATGTTATTAAATACGCCTATCAAATACATTTGCACGTGTACCCATTAATAGCACTGTCAAAGAGTACAACCCGCTAGCTAACCTATGTTCAAAGTTCTAGTGGGAAACAATATTTGTTTGTAAATGACTGGGTTGAGCTGCGTACAAATAGCATTTTAAACTCATGACATAATCTGAGTGAATAACATCCTTCCTTTGAGGAGACAGGACTACAAACACTGTCATGCGCAGAGAGATGTCGATTCTGTCACCTTACAAATACTATATCGAGTGATAGAATGTCATTGTTAGATGGAGTGCTAGGATATATATATAATTGGAACTACTCTGCTGTAAATTTCTAATAATATAGTAGTAGTAGAAGTAGTAGAAGTAGTAGTAGTAGTAATATTGAACAACTGTAATTCAGATTGCAGATGTTCCTTTCCCCACAAGTCCAGTCATAGAACGTATCTACTAGGTAGAAGTCTTTTCTTTTGGTGGGGGAGGGTTGGGCAGGCTGCTCATTGCATTGCCCTGCAGAATACCTATTGAAAAACCAAAGTTCACAAGCCGTCTGTATGTTTTACAGTTTTCTGTGAAGGTTTTGTGTTTTGTTTTTGTTGTGTATGAAGAAAACGGGATTGAGGGTGGGGTGCTCTTTCCTCAATCTTCAGTATTCTGTGCAAAGTTCAGCCTAGTCAATTGAAATAATAGGTTCATCCTTCTAGAAGTTTAAAACAAAAACATGAAAATAAACACGTGAGCTGCTAGTATTCTTTCTTCCTTTCATCCTGTTTACACGCTCGTTATCAACATACCTTATAGTGGCGTCAGCGAGGTGAACGAAGTCAACAACGTCCTGTATCTGGGTTCCTTCGAGAAGAACTTCATCGGTCGTATCGACCTCAGCACCTTGCCGCAACTTCCGCTCCAACCCGCCGGCACTGGCACGTCTCCAGGCTCAGGCTCCACGTCTGGAACAGGAGGGACTGCCCCCGGAACAGGCGCAGGAACAAGTAAGGCATATTCTGATTCCAGTTGTCAAGTACTGTCTTCAGAATTTTATCAACATCATTGTAAATAAACGCTCTGGTGTCTGGTGTCTGTCTTATTAGTGTGCAACAAACCTAATTTGTTTCACATATAACATCCTCAAACTGGTTAAAGACGATGAGAATAAAATTAATAAGGGTAAAAGTAAAAGCTTTTCTTGGAGCCAGTTTTGTGTAAGGGGGATGTCCATCTCCTCGATGCCCCACCTTCTCCAAACTGTCTGTGGAGTCAGGTACCCTTTCCTGACAGCTAGAAAGCTCTCTACGCCACACGGGTATCGAACCTGAGCATCTTCGGGTCGGACACCAGTTCTTGAACGATATTTTCACTTTTACCTTGTTCATTGTTATGTTTTCCATTATTCATAGCTTATTATTATCTTTTTCGTTATCTTGTACTTCCCATGTTTTTAAACTTCTTTTTCTCACTAGTTCTCTGCTGGCTACTACATTTCCAATAGACCTTAGCTCCGATCTATTTTCCCTGTTAGCTAAATCCCTCAGTATTTTGATTTGCATTTATCTGTACATAAAATCCGTAATATAACAACAGCAAACAAAAATAGTAAGACGTGTATCATCATCATCGTCGTCGTCATCTTTTTTCTTCTTGAACCACCAGTAAACGGGAAACAAGTACAAAAGTTCAAGTCACTTTTTTTGTATCTTTTCCACTGCAGGTCCGACGCAGGCTACTCCAATGACCCAGCTGCTGGACACGGTGCGCCAGAACGTTGCCAGTCTGGACGCGGAGAGGCTGCGCACCATGGTGCTGCAGCTGGTCAGCAAGCTGGTGGAGACGGTCTTACAGCGCCGGAAGGAGGCGCAGGAGATGGCCATCCTCATGGCTCGCATACGACAGATGCAGGACCAGATCACATTGCTGCGGCAGCAACTGGTCACCACCGCGCCGCCCATCTTCGACATGACCTCCAGCGCGATCGACACCACGACGGCGACAGTAACAATAGAGACGACGACGAGTATTGTGGATGTCGTCACACCGACGATCCAACAGCTAAACGACACTACTGCTGCCCCTACAACAACCATAATCGCAACCACAACCTCTGCCGCTAATATTGCACCATCACAAACTGACCCCGTGCAGCCGGATGCGGGGGCTAACTCTGGCCCCACCGGAAACATTGAGGGCGGGGGTGGACCCGCGGCAACGACACCAACGCCCACCAACGCCGCACCCTTTCCAACAGCTCGAGCAAAATGAACTAGTGCCAGCTTCACCATGTAGATTAGCTCAGGTGTGGTCTTAGAGCCATATTCGTCATGCGTAGCAGACAAATCCGAGAAATATCTCGGAAAAGGGTATTTGGAATAATAGAATTTAAAACAAAAAGGAAATACATAATAAAGCCGTTGCTGACCGTTTTCAAGACTGAACCGAGTGCAAACTTATCTTCAGATTAGTAGGTTTCATTCATTATAAGGTCCTAATTCCTAAGATCTGAAGGGAAAACTCTTCTTTGGCTAATGTTTTCAGACTAATATGGAAACATTCAGCATATAGATAGAATAAAAGCATTTCGGAATCTTTGTATTTATTTTTTGTGTAGTCGCTGAATAGTGTAATGGTACAAAGTACATATCCTCCAAAAGAGTAAGCCAGTTACATAACTCATCGCGAAGTGGCAACTTAACTGTATTCAAACCCCTCCAGAAATCAGTCCTGAAAATTATAAATGGTTAGAAAAGATGTCATTTCGGTGAAATTATTGCTATTTATCCATACAAATATTTTCCCTCTTACAGCTGATTACAATATCAATATAAGAAGTATTTCTTATTTCTGGACTTTTTTATCGGAGGTTTTTTTTTTCTTCTTCCTATTTCTTCAGTCTTTTTCTAATGTCTGTATCCATCCCAGGGATTAAAATGTGATAGAGGTGTTTGTAAACCACTTGCATGACCCAAACAAGTGTCTGTACATAGCATTTGATAGTTGTAACTCTTACCTTCAATTTTTCAATTTATCCCTAAACATACAGTCCGATTTTTATTTCCTTGTGACACTGTTACTTATTGTTTGGCTAGTTGGCTTCCTATGTGTGGATAAAATGCTTTTCTGTTGAACATTTGCATTGTAACTTTATAAATAAACGTTGAATTGTGAGGTAATTCGTGAAACAGTGTCAAACAAGGTTTTTAAAAAATAAATTGTTTTCTGCTTTTCAACATTCCCAAATGATCTGCAAATCGGTTATTTCGATTTGACAAATAATTCGACTATTTACAAAGGTTGGGGGTAGTGTTATATGGAGAAATAAAATTATACAGATATGTGTACTCATTTCTCGTTTGAGCAAAGTGTGTGTCTTTGCAAGCACTGCGATGTGTTTAGAAGCCACGTGTGCACAACCACGCCATCACCTTATAGTGTCCTTTTCTTTATAATAATGTACAGCTGACCTGCAGAAGAAAAACATGCACATCCACATGGACACAAAATGTATCTGCTTGCTAGTGCACAGGTACATACACGCATGCACACAGTACACATGTAGATGGACACGTGTGTCCACACACACACACACACGCGTGCGTATAGGAACGCATAGTGGTGTCGAAAGCAAGGGCGGTGGCAAACTTCTGTCTCAGCAAGTGTCCGTCTCGTGACAGACCGCGTGCACGTAGTACTTTGACGTGACGCACAGCAAACCGTGACGGGGACATGCAAAGACCTGGATGTGCCGCGACTCGCAAAGTTTGGCGTCAACTTTTGAGCGACTGGTGAGGTCACGCGTGCTGGTACTCGCCAGGCCAGGCCCATCTCCACCCCAGACCGAATTATGCGACCTGTCTAAACCCTCGTCCATCACAGTGATGCATGAGACAACCGGTGAAGGAGGGGCGCTCCTGTAGCGCGTTTTGGTAAAACACTCCCTTGTCAGCGCTCTAGCGAGGATCATAGAGGTCCTGGATTCAGATCTTGTCTCAGGGTTGAGGGGGCGGTGCCGGATGGAGGTGAGGTAGGTTAATAGCACAATGGGTTTTACACCTGTTCTGCTACAGGGCTTGCCGCCGGGAGTTTTCTACTATCATGTTAGAAGACTTCGATTTTGTCCCTATAATTTATCATCCCTCCACACCCCTCTCATATAGAAAATCCAGTCACACCATGCAGGCAGCGAGAGGATGTTGCGTTGAGAATACTTTTCAAACATGAAAAAAGCAATACATGTATAGTTATCCCTCAAATATTACCAAGAGTAAGACTACTTAATTCACATCTGCGTTTACACCCACTTTAAGTGTATGATACAAACGCTCGTGCACACGTACCCACCACACCACTGATTCTGACTGTTCGTATGTTTGAGCAATGATTAATAAGCTATACTACTGACTCCCGGTGGTTCGAATGTGACATCAGAGCCAGGGGCAGTAACTGTGACGAGCCCAGCTGCAGACAGTCGATCGCTTTTCTCCCTTGAGCAAAATGGAGTTTGAGGTTAGACGACGGCGGGGAGATGGGGATGCTACTTTACTGGATCGTATAAGAGAAGACGAGAGGGACGAAGAACTCGCTTCTCGTGCATCTCAAGGGTTTGTTCATATACACTGCGCACTCATTTCCAATTGAGATTGTTTGCTATAGCGCTAGGTGGTTGGTTGTTTTTCTTCCTCACTCTCTTTTTGAGAGGGCGGGTATATATTCCTCACGGTTTCTCTCTTATCTGCTTGCGGCGCGGTGTATGTTGTAGTTTTGTTAGTACTGCTGCTGCAAATAGTTCTAATAGACAGATTGGGGTTATAAGCTTAATGATCTGTAAGCACGACAACCCACTGTACCAATATATACACTTTCGTATCTCATACTTCACAATCGTGTTGCAACGGCGTAGTAGGTTGTTGCTACACGAATTGCGGGCTTCATTTCTTACTAAGAGACAAAAAACCCTGTTCGAGCACCCTCCATGGGCAGCCACATCGAGAGAATTTTTTTTTTAATCTGAGACGAGATCAGAGCCCATGAAACTTGATTCTTTTTCATCAAATCCGGTAACATCTACAACTGTTCTGCCGTTCTTAAGAACATTTAGTTTTAAAACATTTGAAAATGTGCATCAGGATGTGCTTAATAAATGTGTTTGAAATGGTCATTTACATTGTAACAAAACTTTTCAGACATGCCTTTCAAGAGCTTATGGAAAAAAATGTTATTGGAAATGACTTTTTAAAAAAATAGAGGTTAAGTTCTTTGCTAATGGCAGGCACAAATTAATAGATTATTAACAAAAGGATTCCATTAAATTAAAAACAATGTCTTTTCATCATTAAACTTTCTGTTTTGATACACTATCATCTTTCATTTCCCAGATGGAGTACCTTTTTCATAGCATTCATTGTGGCTGTGACTTTACTGGGAATTCTAGTAGCATTTTTACCATCACCAATTGAGCCTATAGCTTTCAGGTGAGTCTAGGCTGTATGGGGGAAAAACTCTACAGAATATAAATGAGGGTAAAAAGCCTCAATGAATGATAGAGTGCTGTAAGTTTTGTTGGAAACATGGGGAAGACTAGATGCCAAAAAGATTGCAAGGATTTCAGAAAGATAGTTTAACGGTCAGGGGTTACCCAGAGATTTTTCTTCCAAAAAAGCCTGTTTCTACTATCTGGCTTAGGTTTTTCATTGGTTTTGTTTTAGCAAAAAAAAAAACGTTAAAAAATTATGGGATTGGATGGGACAAACTGATGTAAGTTTTTTCTGTGGTTTTTATCAGTGGGGTTTTTTTTTTCAATGCTATAAAACAGTGGTTCTCAAAGTGTGGTCCGCGGGCATAAGTCAGGTGGTTCGCGGCTGACAGTCGTCATATGTCAGCGAAGTGATGTTTAAAGTGATGCATTCCTCGCATTAACATTTTAATTACAAAGAACGAGGTACGTAGTTTTATGTCAACTTATTACTATACTACAGTCACAAAAGGACATTTAGTTTTGAATGGTAATGAAACAAATGCGGCAATTTAAATTTGAAATTCATAGTACAGAGTGATTTTTAGGCCTTGGTGGTCCGCCATATTTTTTACTTAAGGAAAGTGGTCCGCAGTCCGAAATACTTTGAGAACCACTGCTATAAAATATGAGAAGGTGTCGTCACAAATTACACATGTCTGTGATTGCCCATTTCAGATAGCTATTTTCTGTCTTTTAAAATATGGCTGTATTGACATTCAAGCAGTTTTTCGAGAACTGACAAAACAACTTAGGAAATGTGGCCTGAATTTAAAATCAGTGCTTAATTCCTTTGCCAATCAAATTGGAATTTTCAATCTGTGTAGTCTTCCGGAACCACCAGAGTGGACAGGGCCACTTACACCAAATGATAAGCTGACACATGCAGAACACATCTATGAGAATAAGGTGAAAGGACCAGAGTCAATTGTATACAATGAAGGTATGTGTATATACCTGAGTTCTGTTTTAGCATGCTGCAACCAGGGCATATACCATTTAATATTGTCCACTCTTGTGTCAACAGGGAGAAGCAAAGGTTGCATGACAATGATCATAGTCAAAGCCTGCATGTTAATTGTTTCCTCAAGCATTATGAAATATGCTCTTGACATCCTCAGTGTTCACAAAATGTATATACCAGTTTTAAGTGCAGTGTTCTGAAGCTCATTAAATCTGTATTTTACTGCTCATTGCCTTTATTTTTGTGTGAAAGAAAAGCACCTGCTTCCCAGCATGTTTTCAGAGAGAGCCTAAAACTTCTAATTACAGGTTGACAGTGGCTTATTTCCCCTGTTGACACATTCAGTCTTATCAAGAATGTTTTGGTTTTGTGAGATTAATCTGTCATTAACTGCTCTACTATGACATTCCCATTAGGTTATATTTATACTGGAACATCTGATGGTCGTGTGGTCAGCATCTTCTCTGGGGAGGTCAGAACACTTGCCCGACTAGGCACAGGGGAAAACTGTGGTATGTGGTAATGATGTTTGTATAAGAGACTAAGCATGTCCTTTAGGAATATCTATCATCAACTTTAGAGTGAGACTAAACCCATTCTGCAAAAGTGCAGCATATTTTGATCATATTTGGTCGTTGATAAAGAATGCTGTAAAATAACATGGCTTTGTGACTTAATGGTCATTTCATTGAACTTTGTTTTGTGACCCGACACCTCTACCATAACTTTTATGCATGCTAAGCTTTCTAATAAAATTATAACAAATCTCTCTATAAATGTCAATCCCTATCTGAAAGTTATCCTTAATGATGGTCCTTCCTGACTGAATAATGAAAACTTTCATTTATCTTCTTAATTATTATTTTTTCAATGCTGCTGGATACATAAACTGTGAGTGTACAGTGGAACCTCAGATTATGAGGTTGTTCCTGGAACGTACTCATAATCCAGATCACTTGTATATCGGAGCAAATTTTCCCGTAACAAATAATTGGAACACAGACAATTCATTCTCAACCCAAAAATATTTATACATCTTCTATGCCTCACAACACTAGATGCCACTTCTCTTCTTAAAGTTATCAAACCATTCCCTGCTTGCCTTAAAACTTATGAGGTCGGTGTACAAGACACACTTCTTTGCCTTCTCGAAGATTGCATTGTTGGTCACAGTATCACCTGCTAGATGCTTTTCTTTATCCACAAGAGAAGGAAATTTTCTTCTTCTAGAATACGTGGCCATTGCTTTGATACTCTTGTGACTCTTTTTGCAGCATCTAGCCTCTTTATTCTTTCTTCTTCACTATTGTGCAAATCATTGACTTTATACCATTTCATGATAACGGACACTCGCATACCTCGTTCGTGCTTTTCTGTCATTTCCTCCTTAACTTCCATCATAATACCCTCCTAATTCTTACTGGTTTCATTTTCAGCCTTTTTCTTGATGGGGCCCATTGTTTCAGTACAGACACATGTGGTTACAGAACACTCTAATGATCTAATGTTGACTGGGCTAGTGAGGCATGCCAACTGAAATCCAGCATGAGAGAATTACCCACAATCCCGCAGCAAGAGGAAGGTAGAGGGGTGAGGAAGAGGGGCTCACATGATGCTTGTATTAAGAAATCTTGCTTGTTTACCGAGTTACAATTTTTTAACAATTTTGCAATTTAGGAAATACTTCAAATGCAAGTCTTTATTATTATGTTTTTATATGTTAAAGGTAGCTTTGATGATGAGCCCATCTGTGGACGCCCCCTTGGGATGCGGATGGATAATGAAGGATACCTTGTGGTAGCAGATGCATACTTGGGAATATTTAAAATCAATGTAGCGACTGGTGGGCACAGTTCATATTTGGATTACTTACTATCTGAATAAGACAAAATTATATTTTGTGCCCTATATTTTCTTGTTCGCTTAGAATAACTAAATTCAGAAAGTGCAAAACAATTATTTGATGAAATCTTTCAAAACAATAGCATATGGCTTGTTTGTGGTTTAGATATCAGTGGTGAGATTTTTATAAATATCAGGAAAGACTGAAAACTTCGTGCTCCTGAAAACTCAAGAACTTAAATGTATTGTTATAGGCAGTGTCCACAAGCTGTTGTCTGCTGAAACACCACTTGCAGGCAAGGTCGCTAAATTTTTTAATGATGTAGAAATTGGTGAAGATGGACTGATATACTTCACTGACTCAAGCACACGCTGGGACCGTCGACACAATCGGTATCTTATTTTGGAAGGGGACATGACAGGCAGGTCTGCATAGTCTAGGAATGTATGTGCATGTTGAAGTTGGCATTGTTTTAAAACAAAAACACTAAAGCTTAAAAGGAAATAGTAAATAACATAAAAAAATTAAAGAAGATTTTGCTCAAAAAGGAGGTACTGTGCATTGTCACAATATAAAATACATATTAGTGCCATTTGCATGATAGACAGTTGTCATCATAATAATATTAAACATGAGGCTGTCGCTTGGCATTTTCTATATCCACTTTTTTTATCATACTCCATAAACTTTACTTTTTTGACACTGTGGGCAGGTAATTCTTACTTCCTTTCTTAGGTTGCTGTCATTTGATCCTGCAACAGGGTCTGTTCAAGAACTAGTGACTGGCCTTGCTTTTGCGAACGGGATTCAGTTATCACCTGACAAATCACACATCCTCATTGCAGAAACCACAAAAACGAGAATACTTCGGTGAGGTGACGTTCATAGCTGCTCCCAAAACCATGCATTTTTGACTAAATTTTTAATAAGATGAAAAGACTTAAATTGCTTAGCTGTACCTTTATGATCTTCTTGCTCTCTAGATGTCATATTACCAGACAGTATTGCTTACGATAATGCCTTAAAAATATTGGAGCCTTTTTTTGTGTGCAAAATAAATGGCGCTAAATGCATCAACAAATTCAAGAGCTCAGATTATGTGCTTCATGTGTTTTTAAGTATGTTTTTGTTTATAAAGCACTTTTTTTTCTAAAACACAGCTGGCAAACGCTATCTTTGACTTCTTTGTATACTTCTTTCACTCTATGTTCAGCACGATGACTTATCTTTGTTCTTTGATTTCATGAAAGGTTTAAAATCTTAGCCCTTTCTTTTAATTTCTTCTGCCAGGTACCACATTAAAGGTCCAAAAAAGGGGACAGTGGATGTGTTTTCTGACAATCTGCCTGGCATGCCAGATAATATAAGAAAGTCGGGTCGAGGAACATATTGGATTGGTCTTGCAAGTATTAGGCGAGCACACAAGTTTTCATTGCTTGACTGGGCTGCACCACGTCCTTGGGTCAGATCTCTTATTACTAAGGTAAGAAAGGACTGTAGAAGAAAGGATTAGCATAAAAAGAGAAAAATGTAAATGCTGGTTTTATGATAATTAAGTTTTATTTGGGTGAGCAGACTTTGTGCTTGTACTCAGTTCATTGTTCAGATAAAATTACACTTAATAACAACATCTAGCACATATTACAGATCTTCCATTCTCAAAAATGATCACCAGCCATTTGATAAAGGGTTTCCACCTTCCTGTGCCTTTGAGCAAACAAGCAAAATGATGATAATAAATTAAGGCCACTTTAAAACTGCTTTGCATAACAGTTTTGCAGTCATGCTGTTAAAGCAGAGGAAAATATTAAAAAGCTGTCTATTAAGGGTGTGTGAAGTAGTTGAGTGGAGACATACAAATCTGATGATCAGTAGGCAGTTTGATTGGTGTTGCTGTCACCTGTAATCAGCTGAAAGAATGTTATTGCTGTTCTCATAGACAGAGACTTTAGGGCCAGCTAATGCACAGGAGGGACAGCAGACATCCTTGTATTATTATGATTAAATGTTGAGATTTACTTGTAAATGGAATTTACAGCCATAGCAATTGCTTAAATTCAAATGAGACCACAAACATAAGGCATATAAATGAGTCCTGCTTATGACAGATATGCTTATAAGAATGCCTCGATTCAGATAGTTTAGAAAATATTGGGGACAAGCTTTAGATGTCCCCAGCTGTGTGTAAAGAAATACAGTTCACAGGCGAAAATTTTTTAAACTTCTGCTTCATAAACCTGAATGATTATAAATTAATGGATGGATTTTTATTTAAAAACATTTCTCGTTCTTGTGGCAGTTCCTTTCACAGAATTTGATGATGTCTCTGCTACCTAAGTATGGGCTGCTTCTGGAAGTGGACAAGGAAGGCAGGATAATTAAATCATTTCATGATCCTACAGGCGAAACTGTACCAAGTGTCAGTGAAGCTGAAGAACATAATGGTGTATTATACCTAGGATCGTACTACCTACCTTTCCTAAGCAGATTCTACCTGTATAAGTGATATAAAAGATAAGACTGGCAATTTTATCACGGATCTGTTCTTGGATTTTACAAATATTCATAGTGCATTGAAAAAGCTTCTGCAGTTCATTTTTCCTGTACAATTTTCTGTTTCTAGAGAGGATGTGGGAACTGTGAATCATTTTCTTGGACTTGACATCTGGATTTCAGTTCATGTTCTCATCATGAGGATTACTTTCTGAAAGCTAAAAGCTGCAGAATTTATTCCAGGATGAAATTTCCATTGTGCTACCTCTTGGTTTTTTAAGCTGATTGCTAAGTATGACTGTATTATCTGAAGTATATTTAGGTAGGGAGGAGGGGTATTAAAGGGTAATGACTGGAGTGTGAAGTTATGGACAATCACATTATTTGCAAATTTGATTGAATCATACTTGATACATGCCTGTGTTCTTGCTGTTTTAGAAATCTGTTGAAAGTGCAGGAAATGCACTTTTCAGCACATAAGTTCGGTTCCGTTCGTCTGATGACTTCATTCCTTGGGTTATTTTGAACAAGTTGTGAGCAAATGAATGAAATGTATCATCGATGAACTCTTGGGAGCCATACAGCATGATTAGATTTATAGAGCCTGAGTTTGGTGAAAATGCTAATGCTTTTGCTGTCCCAAATCCTATTAAGTCTGGCCATTGTTGCTGCTGTAATTCTTTGATGAACATCCTCTACACAGCTACCGTCATTGGTAATGGTCGTGTCCAAGTACTTAAATGACTGCACCTCCTCCAGCTGTACGCAGTTCAACCAGTTCTCTGCCTTTGCTCATTTCCAATGGTGCACCATAACTTTGTTCTTTCTTGTGCTGATCTCCATCCCATATGTGTCTGGAGAAGAGCAAGGTTATGGTACACATAACAGTGTATATAAGTAATGGTGTACAAATATCTTACCATTATTACATGTACTTGTAAAAATATATTCAAATTTCAAGTTTCTTTTGCAGATAATAGTTTACTGGCCCACCGCATACCTAGAATTTTGAGAAGAGAACTTGGCCCACACTTGTTCTAGATGAAGTATATTACATGGTCTGATCGAAAGTTCATATTTGTTCAAACGCGAACTGCTTACCTGAAATAAATACAACAAAAATTCTGGAATTAAAGGGTAGCTCTTCTGATGTTTTCACATAATTATTTTTCTGTTTTCTTGGAATCAGGTTGAAAGAGCATAGCTCCTACATCTGTTGTCATGTTTAAAACAACAAAAAAGCCTCATGCAGGATGAAATTTATCTTTAAAAAGATAAACGCTGGGAACAAATGAAATACAATTTTTTACAAGAAAAAAAAAATTCAAATAGTACCAATCTGCCATTTTTATAATACATTGTTTTACTTCCAAATAAAAGTTGGATGCTTAATTGATAGAAGCGGGGAAAAAATTCCTGGCAATTTAATCCTTTAAGGATACTGTGGTTGCTTTTATTCCACTTTCTTCCATGGTAAGAGCTTTCTAGTAACTCAACCCTAGGAAGTCAAGAAAAATGCTCAGCGTGAAAAGTACTGTAGTTTCTTCACGACTGCTCTCACCATTAAAGCAGCCCAAGCATTTCATCCATGTACTAAACAGATATACTACATATTTCTTCATGTATTGAATATCGGTTTATTACCATCTGCTGCTAATCATGTGTTGCTGTGCAGGTTGTCAGAAATTGTATTCTGGTTGCTCAAATGTAGTGGAAGCTCAAACTTTAAATAGAACATAAATCCACAAGTATTTTTTAATAATCACATGAAGAAAGGTGTAAACTTCCACAGTTTTTAAAATGCAAACATCTTCCCCCATTCACTTACCTCATCTGTACCCAAAAAGCCCAGACACAACAAAAAAAAACACCTAGATGTGTACAAGTTTATTTTCTTTGTGACATATATAAACTGACTGTACAAATGATGATTTTTTAATGTTAAGAAGTTGATACTATACAAAAAAATCACATCAACTGTAGGCTGTTCCTGTTCAACAAGGAAAGTAATGTACGACAGGCTACACAAACACATCTAGCACACCAACACTGCCAATTCACCCAACATTCAACTTTATGGGGAAAAATGGGGGGGTGGGGAGGATGATGCCTACACACCAATCATAAATGCAGAGCAGGAAAATAGTAGAGGCAGGAACTAGGGAAAAGTCTTACAATATCATACACAATTTATACATGTCTGCTATTATTCCCATATTCAGATATGACCAAATAAATACAGTAATGCATTTTACACTGCTAACATAATCATTGCACAGTCTTAGTTAAAAGGTTTAAAGATTACACTGAAGTACAAGGCTTATGCAGTTCTGAGGAGCCACAGGATTCCCTTTTCTTCAGACATGTTCACAGAATCAGAACAGAGGCTTTGCCAAAGCCAAATCAGATAGACTATAGCAATAACAAACAAACAAAAAAAATAAATAAAAAACAGAACAAAAAAACCTTGGAGAAGCTCTTTCTGCAAGCATCTTGATGTTTGCAGTCACTCTTTATCCTGCAGAAAGCTTCTAAACTCTATCTCTATTAGCATCTTCTCTTTCAGAATATTCTGGGTGGGATGGTTATTAAAGGTTATGCATAAATTTTAGCACAAAATGTAGTAGGTTTGATTCTCACTTTCAGTTTTTAGCAGGCAGTGACATGATCATCTAGCATGACTTCTGAGGTGCAAGGTCACTACCAATGTGGCTAAACATAGACAATAAATGGAAATGTGCTTTGGAAGCTTCAAAACCAAATGTACCTATGTAGAAAAATGAGTTAAATAACAACACAAAAAGCTAAGTGCAGTGGAAGGTTGGTTAAGCTTCCCTAAGAAGTTAGCTGTTGTTGCTCCATCACCACTAACCTTGACACACATCTTGAACAGTAGGTTAACACTAATAATCATAATATTAACTCGCTACACTGGCAATGTCACTGGATGCCCATGGCCTCAAGCAAAAGTTTTCGTCTTAAAAAAAAGTTTTGTGTGTCTTGCAAGCAACACCATCAATTGGAAGTATGTTTACACACACACACAAACACAATTTGCCAGGACAAAATCTGAATACATCCCAAAATCAAATGTATCACTACATATCTTTCAATCTAACCTTAATGACATCATTTTAAATGAATAAAACAAAAGGAAAAAAAGCAACTGAGTAAATCCACTGTAAGAACCCAGTCTACAAAAAGTGAAAAAGATACCAACTGCCCTTCATGTTTTTAAAGGTCCACCAAAGACGTCAAGGTTGCAAATAGCTAAATTCAGTATATAACTTCAACAGGGAAACATTATAAAGAATCTTTAAAAGTTTCACTGTTTCAAAATAGCTTGATACATTAGTATGTGTACACAAATATATGAACAAACGCTTTAATGTGGTTTTAAAACATGACAATGCTTCTTACAAACCCCTGAAAGGCTCCAGTAAAAGTTTACGCTGTTTTTAATGTACACATATACCATTTTTCAAAAGTCCCCCAATTTTTCTTCTGCAAAGAATTCCAAAGTGAACAGTACCAGACTCTCTGAGAATGTGCACTGAGAACTGATTAAACACAGGGCCACTCAGGCCTAGCTTTTTCAACTTTACTAAATTTGCCAATAATGTGGTCTGACACTACTTGTAAATAGGTCATTAGTTAGAAGGTTGTTGGATGTGCTTTGACAAGTACTGGCTGCAGTTTACTATCTTGTTCTTTAACGTACCAAGCATATTCAATCCAGAAGGTTAATGGCTAGTGTCCGACATCCTACTACCCACACATCTTCATAAATTCATCAGTCAGGATCTAGTAACTGTGAAAGCCAGGTATTGTCTGTCACACATTTCCACCCCTGTTCCCTGTAGCCCTGATGGTCCCTGTCATGTCATGTGCCTTGCAGCTGAATCCTCCCACCGAACAATCCAATGTCATCAAATTACATGCATGAGATTGGAACTAAAGCTGGCTGGATGATATCCTTCATGTAAATAAACTGCAAAAGCTGTATCAATGTAGAATGAAACAATGTCTCTTTCTCTCTATATATGTATGAAACCTCAAAAATTGAACTTAATCAAGCACAAAATTGTAGGTAAACTTGCCATAACACTATGTAATCAATAATAAACAGCATATATTTTCACAATCAAAACCATTATTACTGGAAAAAACCTAAAATTGACATGAGATGCCTTCTGCATATTTCAAGAAAATGTAAATCTATTATGTCTCCTAAAATTATACTTGATTCTATTGCTTCTATCAAAAATATTTAACTGCTCTATATTATTTGATAAACTAGTAAAAGGATTAATTTTACGGTCAGTTCACCCAAGCCAGTGAGCCTAAGACAGAAAAAAATGTATCCAATATTAACTCATAAATAAAAATCTAAATGTAAGTATAAATAAGAGATAGGAGTCATCTGAACAACCTCAAGTAGGTCTTTTGATATATTCCTCCATACAGGTAATTGCCCTTTATAAATTCAATTATTATTCAATCATGTCCTCCTCAGAATTTTAAAATGTTTTCACCTATATTACTTATGTAAGGCACTACCTCAAACATCCTGAGCTGTTAGCAGAAGTCCATCTTTCATTAAAAAAAAAAAATCTGTTTAATGGAAGTTGATTGTGGCACTAGCTAGTGCATGGGGTATCATCGACAAGCAACAAATAATCCCAGAAATAATTTTACACAGCGTGCCAGCGTATCACTTTCTGGATCAGGGTGTCACAATAAAAATCTTGGGAGGGTGCAGGTGCAAGGAGTGTCGATTACTACAATGCTATAAGTAATCCATTTAAATAGGTGCTTAAGAGGCATATGTTGAGAAAAAAGCAACTTCATTCTACTCCCCATCAATCTGAGCTGTTGTAAGCAAATTTTCTAGGCTTCTTATCTACATTTATTGAATGTAAATGTACTGTTTTTGCACATCAGTGTTCTGCATCCCATTCCACCATTTACAATTACAAAATCTAGTCTTCTTAAATGTGGATGCTATAGACAAAGGCATCCATTAACATTTAAGACAATCATGACATATAAAGTGAAGCAAACAAAACTGTTCATGTAGCTCAAACTCTAATGATCAATGAAGCATACACCACACCAATTTTGCACTGCAGATTTAGAAACATACTTTATGCCGCTTTGTTTACCAAGCTTAGAAAATCACAATTTTACAGTGGCTTTTTCAAAAACCCTGGTACAAGATCAGCTAGCACCCCTGAAAAAGAAATGCTAAGCCGATGAAAATCAAGTAATTTTTCTATTTCACTTGTGAAGATTACAATAGCAGATGCAGTATAAGAAACAAAAAGCAATAAAATAAAATGTTGGGCAGGTTGAAGAAAGAAGTTACTTTTTTTTGATATTCATGTCTTTTGTTCAAGGAGACTATTTTAAAAAAGGGGAGCTGAGTTGTCAGTATATACATGCATTTTGAAGCATATGAGGTTTTTTTTGGCAACTGATAAACATTATACAAATGGGATTTATCAACATGCAAAAGGAAATCCAAGTGCACTACACAATCATATGCACCAACACAAATTTGTGTTTACCTAAGATCTTGGAATGTGCATTTTGTACTACTGTGTTCCTTTTATGTTTTCACTGCTACTTGCACAGGACTACAATCCTTCTGCTTTAACCATCTTTTCTATGACAAAAATCTATGGAACTGTTTCCAACCCTTTACATTCCTCACATGAATCACAAAAGGATTAGGTACGGTGGATAATGACTTTTGAGGTCATTGGTGGTGGAAAGATGAAGTTATTCTTTAAACCAGCATTAGCCTTTGTTTACTGCCTTCCCCACCCTATATAACATCTCATGCTTACTTGCTCCGACAAGCACATACGCACATATGCACCCAGACATGCATGTTCACATATTCAGAGCCTATCCTCAAATCTGCTCATTATCTCTTATTAATATATTATTATATATTTGAAATGTTATACAACACAGCCATATGCAATAGAGCAAAGTTCCAGCCACACAGGCAGCTTTTGGCACGGTGTGCAACAGAAGCACCTTAGTTCAATATGTGACAACTACAAATGACCACCAACTTTTGACATTATTCCTATATTAACTTGGCATACAAGGTCTCAATATGGCCCTACCCCTAAATGATAAATTTAGAGGACTGAATCCCAGTAGGCTCCTGATGCAATAAAGCACATTAAATATGACCAAGGAACAAGATACATGCAAGTCCTAGTATAAAATCTAAAGCACACATTTTTTTGAGCCCTTTATAAACACATGCCAAACCATCCTGTTTGATTCATTTATTTGGTTAAAAATATGAAAAACAGACAAACATGAATCTCAGCCTAATTTGTAACCCATGCCCTGCTCTAAGTTTTGAAACAGTGCAAGGCGCACACAGATTGGCAAACCTGACAATGGCATGCTAGTATGTATAGCTCTGTAAACACTACAAGCAGTCATGGCTTTAGCATTTTTTTCATACTTCTGTGATTACCCAATATAGTGATACTGTACAAATGTATAAAAACCAAGACAAAGGGAGAAGGGGTAGGGCCTGAGAGAACATGGAGTATATGGTATATACAATGAGATGGCTTGCATTACTGAAGTATGTGACTGTCTGGATTACCTTACCTCTAAGGAGTCAGGGAAAAAACTAATCAACTTGCAGAAAATAAATGAGACTGGATTGAACCGATTGCTCATGGATCAAATTCAATCATAACCTGTTCTCCACTTACCACATATGGAGGCCACAGTCATAATTATATAGAACCTGTTTAAACAGCAAGTTTACCAATACAACAGTCTGTGCAATGAATAGCACACAATGTGGAGATGGCGGCATATTTGTGCTGGGTGAACACTGCTAATATTTAGCAAGTCTCAATACTTCCTCAAGAGAAGGGATGACAAAGTGGATAATGTGAATAATTTTTTTTAAATAATGCTGCTACCTATATGATTAAACTTCACTTGTTTCCACTTATGTTCGGATACCCTTAGCCACCCCCATTCATTCATTCACCAACATACACAAATACATCTGCAAGACCAGGTACATCAACTGCATTCTGTAAATGCAGCTTTCGACAGCAACAGTCTACAGTATAACACAGGCAAAGAAAAATAACCGTTTTGAAAACAGCCATACTGTTTTGTGCTAAAGTACAGATACTGGTTTGACATAACCACTGCACTGAAAAACTAAATTCTGTCAATCTTGTGTGACTTCTTTCACTCTCTCCCTAAAATCTTTATAAATATATACAAAGTGCTAAGAATCAATGATAGCAAATGGGACCAACATAAGATAATAAACCTGTTATATTTTACATAATGTTTGATAAGAAACCTCATTTCCAAAATTAAATGCAAATAGGCTTAGAAATTACCATTACTTTGAACTGCAGATCTCAAAGTACCAGAAATAAAATCAACATTAAAAGTCACCAGGAGTAGTGTATGCTTAGATTTTGGACACATTACCTGCAATGTAATATCAATGTCATCAACAAGAAACCTGTCTTTATCAATGGAAAATGATTTGTCTCCCCCACCCCCAACTACTTATTTCAGACATTATAACATAAAAGGCTTTCACTTTTGCCTGGTTCTATAAATTAGTTTCCTGATATGATTTTTAACATGACACTGAATTTTAACAAACTTCACAAGTCATCTGCTGACAGGATGGGCAAGCCACGACTTTGAACATCAAAACCATCAACCAATCTGTGTTCCGAGTTTCAAAGCTGGATCATCAAATGTAAATATTTCAGACATAAACAGCAGGACTGAGACAGTGTGAATAGACTTAGTATCTACATCACATTACAATGGTCTAGCTCAAGAGAACAAAAACAAGAAGCTGCAAAGATCTCCAGGAATTTCTTCCATTTACCAATTGCCTTTCATGGTAAGAGAACCATGACAACTTCTAGTTACGTCTAGCCTATAACTTGATAGCTGGTTAGGCTGGTAAGATCAAATGCTGATCAATCATCAACATTTCACATCAAGTGACTGATAGTTCAATCCTTCACATTGTGAGGACTTCTGATAAGACAAAAATGAAAACATGTTTGAGGAAGGCCATTCTTATCTGAGCAAATTGTTGGAAAAGTCAAACCTATAAAGTGGCCAGAAGTCCTATTATATTAGCAAATCTATTGGAAAACAAGTCTGGATGCTACATGTTGATAAAAATTCCAGTGTTCCAAACATTAACCTCAAAACCATTGGTTTCCTCTGAACCTTCACACAAAGTTAAATGTTCCACATAATTTTCCTGGTTAAGAGCCTTTAATCCCTTAGCCTACTGATTTTGCCAGTCCTAGTTCTTCCATGACCACTCTGACTGTCCAATACTTTACAACTGCTTATCTAACATGATTATCTCTATGCACAGTAAAAATCTGTCTAAATTCTTGGTACATTTCTGGTAAAATGCAACTTCAGGAGCATTTACTGCAGAAAACAATGGATTTGCTTATTTAACAGTTTTCATGTTGTCAATATTCAAACTCTTACATTATTTAAGGGTTTATATGTATTGTAATGCACCTAACATTTAATGAGCAGCTGCATGTGATTCACCCAAATATTAGAGCAATATGTGACAGCATTAACTAACACCACAAGCATCAATATTTATTTTTAGTACAGCAATACACAGTACACATGACATGAGCTCATGCTCATAGCTTCCATTCTCAGTGTTGTGAACAGATGAGGTGGGACTAAAATAACTTAAGACTGCCTTCATTTTCTATTTCAGTGCAATAGTCATGCCACTCCAGTATCAGTTAAATATTTCTAGACAACTACTTTCAGATTATTCCACCAAGGTCAGGACTTGATATTCTGTCATATCTGTATATGGTTTCAGGACATCATGAAAATATTCTAACACACCGTGATGTCACTAGTTTCTGTAAACAGTACATAGTCCTGCTCAAGATTTTACCATAGAAACCCAGTAGTTCAACATATATACAGTAAAAGAAACATCAGCCATACTTAAGTTTACAAATTAAAATGTCCACATGCACACTCAACATACAAAATCTACGTTGCTTTGTTCGCTGATCTTCTAAGAAGCATCTCTGATGTTGCAAATGTGAGGCAGGACCCTTGGGTTTGTTTTTTTTTCTGTAAATTCAATTTTATGTAAGCTATGAACTGAGTGAGAAAACTGGGATGTACTGGGTTGAAAGTCACCTACTAAACCAGGGAATTAGACAGCAAATCACAGATTCCAGCACTTTCAACATTCCAAGGCAACAGGACAAAGAAACCTGTCATCCTTTTGATACTATCCACCAATGGCTGCTCTGAACTACACCTAAAAATTTGTTAAAACTCAAACAAGTAGCTTTCCCTCCCTGTCACACACACAGATTTGCTGCAATGGGATTGATCTACAATTGTTTCAAACAAGCAAAACCCAAAACAAGAACCACAAGCTTCACAGCACCTCAGGTTCACAGAGCTTATCATTGAAAAGTGTCATATCCTAACAATATGAATGGATGAAAAGAATTGGGACCCCCATGCCTAGTCTCATGAAGGTTTGTCAAGCCCTTCAGCTATAGGTTTATTCCCATCACTGCAGGCAAAGGCCTCAAACAGGAATGATTCTACATTTGCCGAAGATCAACTCTCTCTCCCTTCTCCATGCACTACATCTGCACAAATACTTTTAAAGGACGAACACAAAGGTCATGACTCCCTGGCAAAATATCAGTGAGTAGATACCATGGAGAGAATAGTGCCAGGCCACAACCAGGAAGGGTGTGCCATGGTTATTAATGTTATCATCTTTTCAATAATGCTCTCCTCTCAGATTATGGTCTTCACTGGTGTGCCTAGAAGCAGTCTACAAAATCACAGCCAAACCTGATATGACCAAATGTAATGTGGTTGTGTGGTTGTGCTGGTGAAGTACTGGCAGTTCCTCCATTCCGTTGCCTGTAACAAGCGATGATCTTGTTATTTCTTTACCCTCACCCCTAAGCCAAGAGAACACTTCATGACATGTGGTGGTTACTGGTGAACATATCAACACTCCAATGCCCCGTGTAAGCATTAAAGTCCTGATGAACAGGTGAATCTTGTGTCGTCACTGCTCAAATGGTTACTGCTGGAACAGGGCAAATGCCAGTTATCAACAATTGGATGCATTTTCTGAATAGTCTGTAACATGCTGACGGTCATCACCAATGCTGTCACGGTTAGATGCTGGTGGGGTGCTGCTGGCATTGGAGCCCAGGGAAAGGCGCCAGTTGGGAGGGTCAGGACTGTCCTGTATAGACCAAAACAGAGTATTTACACATCAGCAAGGGCAAAAATTTCACTATTATATAATTTTAAAAACTGTTAAAACCTTTGGGGCAAGTCTTTATTTTTGTTTAAGTTGTATTTGTTGAGATATCTTACCATCATTAATAAAACATTATTTGTTCCCTTCTACTAAAGGTCATATAATGCAAAGTATTTTGTACATTTCTGAAAATCATGCCCAACATTATGAACCTGCCTCGTGTGCATTACAAAAGACAAATCCTATTTTGAATATTTTTCCTTCAAACTCATCATCATCATGGACTCGACACTTGTTTCTTCTCTCAATACTGATCATTATTCAGTAAAGAAACATGCTTTGTTTCCTGAAAATGCCTCAAGCCTTTTATGTACTGCAATCAATGTGTCGCTGAAAAGACTGCATGCCAAAAGCTGAATTATGCAAGCCTAAATACAATGGCAAGCCTTTTGACTCAAGCAAATATACAAGTGTGTGTTTGCACATGTAGATAATTGTATATAGTACACAGGCACAGACTGAGGGCCTGCAGCAGCCAAATGGAACAGCAGCAAGCCTGTCCTGAGCCATCTATCCCTAGCCATACTTAACACAGACATGACTCAAATTAGCATCCTGCACCAAACACAACACAAAAAAAAACCCATAGAAAATACCACTAAAACACAATTAGCAAACAGCTCTAAGACTTCTAAACAAGCTTAACTAAGAAATAACTCATGATTTTTCAAATTGCTTGCAAAATGAATCTGCCTTCAGACACAAAAAAATTTTGAGAAATATAGCTTTATGATAAGACAGTTCTAACAACAAAATGACAACACCTATCAAGTAAAACATGATGGTCTATATTAGGTGACAAAGTTCATCATCTTAGTATTAGTGCTGTACAAAAATATTTAAATACCAAAATAAAGCAATTTCAGACACTGATGCAGTATTGTTTCAACCAGATCTCCTATTCCAACAAATGTGATAAAACTTGCTGCAGATAATGAAAATATTATCAAAGTATTATTTTGATGAATCTGATTTCACTTTTAAGACACTCTCAATATTTGTTTGTTGCAAATTAGAAGAAGTGATGGAATTAGTGAAGAAAATGATTAGGGAAATCAAATAGCAAAAAAGTGTAATGTTGCAGAAGTGATGGCAAAACATTCCACACTGGTCCCTTTAAAGGACTGTGAATGTATGACCTACATCTGAATCCTTTTCTTTTCTTTCTATAGCAATGACCTTATACCCCACATAATGATTACATGCAAGAATTAGCTCTCTGAATTTCAACTGGCTATCTGCAGGTGTGGGATCTGGGAAAATAAAGCACAGTGCAAATACACACATGAACACTTAACAATACCGATCCATCATTACAAAGGCAAACAGCCGTGCAGCTGGCATGGGGTGGCAAACAAAAAGGGGTATAATTGTGAAAGACCGACTTACATGCAAAAAACCAAAAAAAAAAAAAAAAAAAATTACACAACACACGGAGAAAAAGACCAAGAGTTATTCATTTTTTTAAAAAAAAAAGTAGGGTCGACCAGTACCCTAGCTATCTTTTAGATCCATCAAAATTTGGTAGGGACCATGAGCTGCCGCTAGAATTGTACGCTCCTTGCGAGGAACTAACAATCTGTGGATGGAATAATACATCTTGTTGATAACACAGATCTTCATCTCTGAAGCACACCTAGCTTACATTAAGAACAATGTGTTAGTGATAATAATGGCATATAGTTAACCATCCGAATAATTTATTATTTAAAAAAATAACTTATCCAGCACATGTGAACTTTATCTTAGTACATTATCTTACTGAACTACTGAAAATAGAAACACATAACAGACCAAAAAAAGAATTTCTCAAGCAGTCAAAAAATATTGGAAATCTCATTGGTAACCACAGGTGGTCAACAACCAAAATCATAGTATCTTTCCTTGATCTATTGATAAATAATACACCAAAGCTATTAATGAAAAAAAAAAAAATTAACGGCAAAAACATCAATGAAATTTCTATTTGCAAATACATATTGATGTGACTGTAAGACTTCTAAAATGCAGCTGAAAAACGTTAATTCAACATGAAAACAAAAATGAAAAAACAAAATGAGAGAACTGTTGTCTACGTATTCTGTCATGATACCCTCAAACATGTTGTCCCTTTGAGGTCTTTACAACCTACCTCAAATATCTGAGAAGACATGTCCTTTTCATAGCTGTCTTGTTGTCTGTCAAAATTAGCTCCACCTCCAGGTTGCACAGACCCTGATGGAAGAGATCTTGCCATTCCACGGCCCATTCCTGGACGAGAAGCACCTTCCCCACGACTGCTAGCGTTACCTTAAGAGGAACAGACATTTATTATTTCACAATGTAAATTCATGAACATTAGGGAAAGGGCAATGCCAGGGTAATGAAGTCAACAAAAACATGCCTAATATTTTTTTCTTTGTAAGCTGCTTCAGTGTCTCTAGCAATGTGTAGAAAAAAAACTTTAAATCTCTGTTTGCTGCTTTCAACAAGGTTTGTCACGTAGATAAAAGAACTGTAGGGGCAGCAAATGTAATACTTCTAGGGTCTGGTCGAAAGATAAAATCTCAGAAACATATCTGGACACAACCTTACTATCTAACATAATAATTTCCATCCAATGGCGTGGCAATAATTGACAGAAACTGCAACTTTATCTCCTCTTTACTGCTGTTGATTATCTCCGTTCACTGGCTAACAGCATGAGCAATTACTTCGCTATAGTTGGCATGGTGGTATCTAAACTCAAAGGTATGCAGGTCTGATACTTGCAAAAAAGTTGTCCTTGTCAACCTAGCTGTTGAGAACGAGTACTTCACTTCACTTCACAGAGAGTTTGGGAAAAATAAAGCAGTGACAGGGAGAAGAGATGGGTACTGCCCTGAATCCCCCATCCCCACACCAAAAAAAGTGGTCTCTAAAACCTCCCTCCCCAAACGACAATAACAAAACAAAAATTTAGCGGATGATCTTTACCTTTTCTCTTTTCTTTTTAAGCTATATCTCTACTTTCCATTAAGGTATTCCTAGCACCCATTCACCACTAAAATTCATTGGCATGTTTAAAACAATGTAAGAAGACATTCAGATTTTGGAAACAACACCCAACAACAATTGGTTGCACAGCAGTAGGTTCCAAAAATTAATAAGAGAAATGAGTGACCCCTTAAGAGCTCTAGGTATTACCTTAATCACTCCATGATCTTATCAAATACAAGAATTTTCCATAATCTATATTTTATAAAAAGTATTTAAAATGTTATATCTTTTCACCGGTGCAATTTTAGTTCTACTTTCATAAAAAAAATCTTAAATATTTAATATTTTGGTGGTGTTTTAAAAACTAGTTATGTCAGTTGTTCATCCTGTACATTCCCACTTGTATGATGAAAATAGTAATCCCATATCTCAAAAACAATGGTCTAATTATTTTACCATTAAAGTGTGAGCTAGTAGGTCGGGCTCCTCCTCCACCACCTCCACGCATGTGTGTTTCATGTATGGACCGCAGCTGAGGCTGGAACATACTCTTCACTCTGTCTGTCTGACCTCCTTCCGTCTAAAAATAAATGCATCAAAAGCAATTCTAACAATGCCAAACTGACAGCTAAAAGATGAAAAATGACCAGAGCCCATAAGGATTTACCAACAAATCATCTCAGATTGTCTTGATCTATTTACACATGCACACATGTATGCAAGCTTTGATGTGCACATGCACACACAAACATAGTGAGGAAGGTAAGCAAAAAAAGATTCCCCCCACCAAAAGAGGAAAGTCTAGGATCCTGGTGCAAATCACCAATGGAGGAGTCACAATGACAACACCATCTTTAAAGTCTATGCATGTGCCAGCAAAACATTATTAATGACTTGACAAACATGAACAAAGGCAATGGCTACATTAATTTTTCAATTAGCCTTTATTATTGCACCGATCTTTTACTATTTCTACAAAGCAGAAATGCAATCTTAACTGGGTCTCACATACCTTTGGCAGGTCAATGAGGACCTGCATACCTTGGTCAGGTCCCATGTGGGCAATGTGACTGAAATTTGATGGTGCAGAGATGATGCGGGATCGTCGGTCACTCCTGAACATATTATGTCAATAAAAAGAAAAAGCTAAAACTATCAATAAAATATAGCTGTGAAATCTATCACAATCAATGACAGCAAAGACACTTGAAATAACTGCTACATATTTTCCACAAATAGAATGTTTGGCAATGTGTGAATGTGCACTTCTAACAGCAATATTAGAATGCTAAATACAAATAATAAGCCTTAACAGTGCTATTAGTCTTTTATAAAATTCATGTAGATTATTGTTTTAATACAATCAAGCATCTATAAACAGACACAGGAATACTGCATCTAGGACCATAAAATATGATGTCACAAAAATGTTAATGTGCCCCTTATGACCAGAATACTAAACACCATTATCAATACCACACAAGCCAAAGCACTACTCTGTCAGGCAGCTTTTAAGCTTGGAAATAATTTTTCTCTAATGACATTCCACTTAATGCAAAATGCACAAGTCTTTTACAACTGATAAATCAATGGAAGCACATCATGCAACCCCTTTCTTCCTATGAATAATATTGGAAAAAATATGTCTAAGTGCAACACAAGAAATCAAGTCAATGGCAAATAAACAGTAGAAACATTTACAAATACGCTGTCCAATTATTCTATGTCAAAATTTTGCATAATGCAAAGCAAATTGTTAGTTGTTTTTTTTTTAAGAAATAATCTGTGTAGATATATGCATGCAAACATGCAATTTCACATACACACAAATGAACAAGCTCACATACAGCCCTTCCAGATTGTCATCTCCCTTTTCTCTAAACTTAAAAAGTATTCTTTAAGTCTGCAAATGGGAACTTCCTATTTTGTTTTACATCTTATTTTTTTCTCTTGAGAAATGCTATAAGATATTTCTGCTACATTTCTGGCTTTTTCAGGTAACACCCTTATTCAATGATCTAACCATCTTAATGATAAACTGAGAAGTAAACGCTCACTTTGAAACATATTCTGTGTGAAAGCTAGATGCTTGCATGTTAGGGTGTTCTTAATAATTTACAAAAACTGTGATAAGGAGTGGAACAGGGAAAAAAACAATGGTTTTCTTGACACAATGACAATATTGCATAAGCACCTTTCTTCCCTTTATTACTACTATGTGTATATACTATCATGTAACTGTTATTCTTTTTAAAAGATAAGTTCGATCAATGCAAAAAAGCAGATATCACAGAGTTTTAGCCGAAAAATGTTTGGAAGGAGCTGCATCCTTAAAAACTGCATGAAAGCATATGGTAAAAATTTTAATACTCATAGGAAATTTAGGAGAACATAATGATACTACATTTTGTGTAGCCCAATGTAAAATGCGTTTTGGAAATTGGCTTTGCCTAGCTTCTTTTGGTTTTATGTATAAAGTCTTGCATCAGGATCAACTTAAGATGATTTCTGCAATGTTAAACTAAGAAATATTCTCCTACTTTTGATAGTTTATATAGTTTATGTTTTATGATTTCTTTTCTAAAATAGTCATAATCGCAGCTTCTGTGCAAAAAAAAAAATAATAATAAAAAACACATACACGAGCTCAACAAGGTGAACATAAAAAAGACAATCGGCATTTTTTTCAGGGAGACAGGAGGGTGATGCTGCTGGCGGTTGTGTTATAATTATCTGGTACAAAGTACACCATGACACCTCCAACACATTTTTTTTTAATAGCCCATGCACAGACATGGAAAAGAAATCCACAAAACACCTACATATAAACAAACAAAGCCAACTACCTAAAGGCTCTTGCTATACACTTGCACACTGCTCTTTTAATAATTTATAAAGTACTTCAAGTTAAAAATTATTAGGATTAACACTGGTAAACTCTAAACTATCCTGGAATCATAAAAGTAGGTGGGAACAGGCTATAAAAACTTAATTCTACTTGAATACTAAGTTGTTCATTAAAAGTATGAGCCTGATCAATTCTTCATAAAAGAACTTTAGTGCATCAGCCAGCAAGAGACTCTAGGATATAGCAGACCACCACTGAGAAAGCTGCAGGCTGTATCAAAGCAAACGACTGCATCAGAGGGAGAATGGTAAAACAAAAATCGCTAAAAGCACTACATCAAATAGGCCTTACGCTGGGCCAGGGGCCATAGTGATGGGTATTTGATCAGGCCCAACATGGGCCACATGGCTGAATGTTAATGGTCCTGAAATATCTCCCTTCCGTCTTTCTGGCCTGGGCAACATAACAGTCCATTCAACACAGACATTCTCAACACAAACATGACATACAACTGAAAACAGCTGCCTACAGAACAGTCAAGTTACACTGGTATATACATTTCTTTCTACAGAGAAACAGAAAATTTGCTTGTGAATTACATTCACTTGTGACTGTGTGTGTGTGTGCTTGTTATAATGTCCACTCATACACGGCTGAAGCAAAACATTATGAGAAAGGATTATCCACAATGCAACAAAGAAGAGTGCAAAAGAAAGTTTTGTTGAAAAGCAACATTCAAGAAATAAGAAACCTACCTATTAAAAAAGCATGGTAAGATGTAACTAATGACCCACCAAGACCCCCACCTCTCCCCCTCACGCTCCTAAAGCAAAGCGCAATATTCCATTTTGATTTATGACTTGTGAGGAAAATGCAAAGAAACTGTTCAAAAAATAGTTATACCGACAGCTTAACATTGGGATCAGTTCATAATACTGATAATAATGCCAAAAATCCTAAAATTCAGGCAATATGTATTTCTCTGCTCAGCAACTTGTGAAACATTGTTATTTCTTTAAGTCTATCGCTCATTATTATGTTTGGGTGAATAATTTTAAATAAAGACTAACAAAGAAACCGCATGCTGAAAGCGCGATTTACTGAAAAAACTGTTCAACTATGGATGCAATAAAGAATACAAAGTATTGCATTCCACTAAGTATTCTACAAAAGGTTAGACTAGTTCATCCTGTTAAAAAAAATTCAAAAACAGTCATTTCAGGTGAGAAAGAAATTGCAAGGCAATAAAATTATCCTCCACTCACACTTTGCTGGAGCGTTCTTCTTCTCGACTCTTAAAAGAAAATCTTCTTTTGTTGCGACTGCTTCTAGATTTAAAAAGCTCAGCTACTGACAGCCTGTCGTCTTCTGCAAGAAACAAAGCAATGTACATAAGAGCACACACAGCGCAGTAAACACAGTGTTGTACTAGTCCTCTACTTGCACCTCCAACAGAGGTTGCATCACAACCAAATGTGATTATTTTAATCTACCATGTGATGACATCAAACTAATACACAAATACACATCTCTTTATTCTACCTCATTTTACAAAAAAAAACCAAACCAACAAAACCTGAGTACAAAGCACAAGTTTTACGAATGAAATCTATATCTGATAATCAATCCAACACACTAGGTCACACTAGAAATCAATCCAATCAATGACAAAAGGACAAAACAGTTGCAGCACTAAACTCTGATTCACAAAGTCTCTAGCTGTAGAGACAATTATATAGTTTCTCTGTTGTCTTGAGAGAACCCTTGAGAAAGATCATACCACTGTAGTTATTTTTTAAGAAGATGATATGCTGGGAATCAAAAGTGTTGAGCAGACAGAGGGATCCATCCCTACACAGAGGCCTTGTCTGAAATTTAAAAAAAAAAGTGAAATCATTTTCAAAACAATAAGTACTCACATATCATATAAATTTAAAAAAAAAGTACTGCAACACTAGATCTCCAAAACATCTATGCAAAGTTTGAGCTGTTTGTGTGATGCCTGCAAGACCTGAAAGATCTATAATAGAATAAAAAAAACACAGCATATTACCTTTTTCAAACACATGGTTTGTACCCATTCTGCTGTGTTCACATTGAAAACAAAGACTGAGTTTTCAGCATAGCAGACCAGATATGGGGGATAGTAACCTGCAAAATCAGCAAATTTATTATTTTTTAAAAGTCTAATAATAAATATAAATAACTAACTAAAACAGTTAGAGGTTTTTTCTTTTTACAATAGTAATCATATTAAGATGGTGACATGAGGTACATGAAACAACTGAAAGTTTGATCCAGCTTTAATTTCCATTTGTAACGTGGTCTACATCTGGCACAGAAATTTCACCAAAAAAATTTATATACTCACTGACAGCCTCTGGTGATGATGGCCACATAATCTCCTGAGATCTACTTCGCTCTCCAGAACTTTTTACATACACACCACATGCTAAAATCCAAGATGAGAAACTTATTAAAGCCATTACAAACTTTCACAATATAAACACTTTCTATACATCAAGCATCCATTGTGCACATTATTTCAAGATACTTTCACATATCTTGGTCATCATTTTGTTACTATTAGTTCCACACTTAAGGGTAGACACCGGTCGAAAAAAAAGTTTTTTGTTTCACGGGATAGCGCGGATTTTTTTTTACCAGCTGTTTAGCCTTTGGAATGAAGTTTCAAAAATTGTTTTACTGCACTCGTCGCGCGATTCGGTTGCCATGGAAACAATCCAAAATGGCGCCCAAACAAACATTTTTAAAAAAGCTTATAACTTTGCCAATTTTGTGAAGTAGACTCAAAATTCTGTTTGAAATATTTACCTAAAAGTAAGATCTACAAACGTAGGAGGGGGATTTTGCAGAAATCGGCTAGTTTTTTTTTTTATGAATTTTTTGTTAAAACACTGTGTAAATTTTAAGAAATTTTTGATTTAAAACGTTTATGTATAACTACCAAAATACTAAATATTTCTTGAAAAAGCTCTCCTACAAATGTTTAAATTTATATTGAAGAAAAGCTCAACCAAATTGCAGATCTATATCTCTTCACAAAAGAAGGAGTTGCTTTTTGAAGTAAACAGTCTCTAACCCAAAAACAAGAAACTGAGAAATCGCGGAAAGAAAAACTGAAAGCTTAGAACTTCTAAAACTACTCAATATTTTTTTAAAAGCTCGGCTCATAGAATTGTTTAATATATGAATACAAGAAAACTTCAAGCCCAATTTTAGGCCTGTATCACATGCCAATATAAAGTTATAAGCTTTGAACTAAAACAAGCTTACTTAAAAAACAAGAACTGAAGCAGGGTCGAAGGAAAACAAAAGTGAAAGCTTAGTAACTACTAAACCACTAAATATTTTTTTAAAAGCTCTCACTGAAATGTTTATATATGTATGTAGAGAAACTTCATTCAAATTTTAGGCCATGTATCACGATGTCAATATAAAGTTATAGGGATTTTAAGTAACTAAGCTGTAACAAAAAACACATGAATGGAAAAAAGCGCGACAGCAGAAATATCAAGCTTAGTAACTTTGTTTATCTAAGCCTTTCATGTAATTTACCTGCTGAATGAAAAATATAACCATCTTTCAATGTGTTACTACATATAACTTTAACATTACTAATAAAATTAATTATTTGATTCACTTTAGAAAAGTCAACATGGTTGTGTTGGCTGTACCCAACTGCTGACCAGGCTTTCAGAGAAGTACACAGTAATAAAAAAATGTGTTTGCAAAGCATTGAGCAACACAGTTATAGGTTTAGTTAGTTATATAGAAGTTCAGTTCCACTAGCTTCATGGTTTTTGCCATCTTTGGTCTTTTGCTATCTAACATTTAGTGATGCGCTGATGTTAATAATATATTGCTTCCAATTTTTGCGAGCATCTACTGAAGGTAGCAGCATTAGTAGGGGAAACACTCTCATCTTTCTTAGCCTTCAGTGTTGCAGGGTGATGGATGAACATCAATTAAAGAAATTATTTCAAAAGCTTATAGGGGAGTATAACCAATTCTTGCAGCCCTATGCTCCACTGGGGGGCAAATAGGAATAAGAATAACCTATTCATGAAATCTAGAGATACATCACTGGTGCACCAGAATTTAAGCAGCTGCTCATGTTCTGTCTCTGTATGCTAGGATTATTTTATGAGATTACCTCTGTAGTCACATGGATTTAAAGATGGTTTTGATTTTTGTGGCTAGGGGGTATCTTATTTTCTGTCAAAGATTTCTGGGAAAAGCACTATAGCTGTCTGGCCTTTTAGGGGGCTGACATGATGTGCTCTCTAGACATTGAATGGCTTCAAACTTGACTAGATAGCAGTTTCATTGTTTGTTAGGAATGCTATACATAATTGTCTTCACATTCTGTTTGTTACATTTGGTTGGGAGTAAGACCATCCAACCCCCACCCAACCTTTGTTTTCTGGTGCAAATGATGTAAGCTCTGTTTTCCCTACATTCCTGACAAAGTACATAAATAAGCTAGCATTGCAAGTTGACTCAAATGTGTAAATGTTCGCATCTAGTCCTGATTACTACGAGATTTGCAGCAGAAATGAAAACTTCGCTTTATTTTCAGCTCGCTTACCACATGTACTGATGCTGATTTCGACAGCCGAATTCGTTTCACTAAGTTAGCTTTAGCTGCTACGACGGTCTAATAGAATGTCCACGTGGTTTTTATTTTTTGCACGTGGTATTGTGAGAAGAAATGAGCGTTCTGACAGGCACAGTGAAATTTAATATCAACGTAATGTCTAGAAAAGAAAATATCCCACAGAATAGCTTTGACTGCTGTCCGCCATTTGGCCATTTGTTTATACATCCGGAGGCCATGACAGTTGCCTTGTGGGATACCGAGCACAGCCGAAGCGTGTTCGTGTGCCTATGACCCCGTCTTAGGTCGGCATTAGTGAATTCTGATTGGCTATATGCAAAGTATGTTACGCATGCGTCCATATAAGGAAGTTTCCGACCCTTTGTGTCGTCTAGAAAAGAGCTTGTATCATAGCTTGGGCCTTCTAAGGGTTTTGACTCAGCCTTTGTTTGAAAATTCATGTCCTGACCTTTCGACCCGATATACGATGTGAAACAGTTGCCACGTGGCGAGTGTGTTTGCTATGTCTCAAACATTCTCTATTTCGCTAATTCTGCGCTCGGGAAAAGTAAATAGGATAGAAGTAGATGTTTTCATTGACAAAATAGACATATTTCTAGATTATTCTATGAAAAACCACTTGGCGAGTGAATAGAACAAAATATGAACTTTGACAGTATGAAGTAATCTGAAAATGGCCAAAATGAAAAATTTTTGACAATTTTTCGACCGGTGTCTGGCCTTAAACAATCCAGAGCAGGTATTCTCAAATCTATAACAAGCACAAAGACAGGCACAATCACCTGAGAACAGAAGAAGAAACTCATCCGTTGAAAGTTCAATGGCCATCAGTGCATCTACTTGGTTCTGGACCAAAAACTTCAAACTTACATCATCAGTGTTAATGAGAACTGCAACAAAGATAACATTTTAAACAAAACCTGTGATGATTCATAACAGAAGTTTTTAATATACAGTAATTCTAACGAAACCAAGCATATCCCTGTTTGTGGTATGAAGAACAAGTAATGCAAACCCATAAACAAGAAAATCATCCAACTTACACATGGGTGCTGCATCACCCTGCACACTATAAAGTGCAAAACATGAAGGATAGCCAACACACAAGCGATCACTCATTATCTCCACACACTGAACTTGCCCAGGCACCTGGATGTCCTTCATCTGCAGATACAACCATGATCACAATCAATAAAAAGAATGCTATCTTATGTCAGACTCCTTGTTTCATTTATCATATAAATATTTGCCTCTGCGTTTAGGGGATGATTTGCGACCAGACACCAAACAGCTGCAAGTGCAAGCTAAGATACCTCCATTTACCAATCAAATGAAACATCAGATGGCTAAAACAATTGGGGGAGGGAGAGGAGGGTAAGAGAAGCACTCTTCTACTAGTACAAAAGCCTTGCCTTCAATTCAATGCACTTTTTTTTAATGTTCTCTTTGATTGGTGCAGTGCACTTTTAGTTTTATTTTCTTCCTCTGGTAGAACAAACACCCTCCCTTGCTGTAAATACAGGTAAGGTCATTACTGTAAATAAAAGTAGCAACTTACCTTTCTGTACCTTTGACGTGTTTTGAGAACTTCATAGACCTGAACAGTACGTTTGATGGCTACACACAAGCAGGTTATGATTGTGCTACCCCCAGCAACACCAACCACACTACTTCCTGCATGCTTGACTGCACCAAGACACATGGTGCTGCACCCTTTGCTCTCACTGATTTTGATAAGCTCTGGCTCAGAACTCTCAAGAGCAGAGACATGTAGCATTTTAATGAACCTTTGTTTTGCTGAAAAGATATAAAAAAAAACCACATATATACATATATAATCAACATTTCATTCTTAGGATTTGATGTGCTGATCAAGTCAATTCGACCCACCCAAACCATACTAATCACCTTAATGAACCATATCCCAATGAGTACAACAATATACATCATAACCTTTAAACCTTCTAGAAATGTTCTTTGTATCTGACAATGTCTGCCCATGAAGTGATCACAATTTTTTAACAGCCTTTTTTCCCTTAAATTGCACAAATTTACTATAACATGATAGCAAACATTACAAATACTAAGTAACATAAAGGCTACTGCTATCCATGGGACAACTCAAACCACTTCCAAAGAAAAGCAATCCATAGGATAATATGGTGTAGCATGTTTTATTATTTGGCTCATGCAGACAACTCACTGGTTTCCCTTACCCATCCTTAGTGTACCTCAAAATAAAAAACATTCTAAACATGCATTCTGAAAATATAGTGATACTCACTGCTAATAAAAACAAGCAGTTGTTGATCTAGTGACAGCTCTAGTTGATACACTGGCTTTCGCTCGCTTCGATCACCAATACGAATTAGTTCTGTGCAATCAAAATTAATGTTTAATCAAGCCACTACACAAAGACACTAATGTCATTATGCAGAAACACAATCCAACAGTGCTATCATAAAGTTCTGCCTATGTGTTCATGTATGTGTTCTTATTCAATGCAAACAATGGAGTTCTTGTGTAATACACAAAGGACCTTTATCTTCATTGCAGATTTCCTGGTCAAAATCTTGGGCATGTACATTTATTCCTGGGGGTGGAGGGGGAGATCCCAAACAAAATTAATGCAAAGCTATCATTTCCCAGATTTTTATTGTAAAAAATTATGTCAATCTAGTCTTATCAAACTTTAACTTTACTGGAGTCAAAATAAATAAAGAATTGCACCTTGTCTTTTAAGGAAATGCTTTGAAAACAAACATCAATATTTTCTTTTACTTTCCAACTCAGCCATTTCAATAGCACACATCATCTCGTTTCAAGAACAAGAAATCAGGCAACTTACGGTCTTTGCTCAGATCTACCACAAACAGACCATCTTCACTTCCCAGCACTATTTTGGTAGAATCTGTAATAAAGATAATCAAAAAGCTGTCAATAAAGATAACGCATTCCATGTTTTTCATGCAATTGTATCTCTTGCCTAATAGTATCCATAAATGGACAGATCAAAGAGACTGAAACAAAAATTATGGTCTATCGTCCTCCTCTGGCAGTCACATACTATCACCACCACCACCATACATCTTTAGGTCGTTTACTTTTAAAAACTATCCCTTAGTGCAACACTAGTATGGTCTAGGTAAAGATGCTACATACACAAGACATCTTCAATTCTAGTTGAGTTAGACATGTTGTCTTTTTTTTTTTCAATCAAAGAGCGTCATCTTAAAAAGAACACTTGGGTTTACAAGAGCATGAGATGTTTTTACTGTTTTAATTTACTTCAACAGGCTCTCACATAAAGACTGCAGAAGAAGTGATTAAACTTATGCAAAACATACCAAGAATCACTGCAGCATGAGTACTTTTCACCAGAGCAAGAGAATTATCACACACTTCTTGTGCAATATATGTCTGGAGATTTAAAAAAAAAGCAAACAATAACAAAACAGGTCAGGCTTAAGTATTAGTAAATTCTAAAAAGCTGAACAGGATAGTGTCTCACCAAAAAATCAAAATAAGCAGCTTAGATCTAGAACTCATAGAACAGATCAAGAATGTCCATATCCATACATTGTATACAATGATAAGTTCAGGAGTGGGGTGAATCCATAAATATGTGTCTGCATATTTACTTGGCCTCAAAGTATCTAAGCTTTAGCTAACCCAAGTGCAACTTTGTTTTGCCTTCTTTTATTTGAACTGGGTTTTAGTTTATTACAGGCTTTGTAATCAGGTAAGTAGTGTGCTCAGCAATGAGCAGGTATCTGCTTTAAATTACAACCTGAAAGGTTCGCGTTTTTTTCATATATTAACAGATACCTCTGATGTGTTTCAGAATAGAGAAACCTTGGGCTCGAACACGGTATAGTTTTATTTCTGCAGTTTCCTTAAGTTCTAGAAAGCTGCTACTTATGCACAATAAATGCAGACTTTCAGCGTCCAAATAATCCAAAATGTCACTCATTCTCTATTTGGTGTTGATTTCTGGCAATGCTGTGATTGGTGTACTAACATGACATAGTACACTGGTCGTGGTGATCATTGATCACAGGTGCAAAATCACATCCTTTGTTACCAGATAATTAATGGATAAGTTTTAGAGGTCGAAATTTACAGGTTAGTTTTACATGGCTTAGATCTACTGACATCTGAATTAAGTTTGTCTTTAAGGCCTGGTTTGGACCTCTGACAAGGATGACTCCCCATTTCCATCCAGAAATAATGATTTATAACGGAAGGCAAAGGCAGTGGAGAGAAGGAGCTGAGCCACGCTCTTCGCATAATAAACAAATTTATGTTCATTACCCCTGCCTTTTCAGCTTATTCAAGCTACTAAAACTTGACGTCTCATCAAACAACTTCACTCTATTTCTAAAATACTAGCCTTTAAACCTCACAATTTTAAGGTGTATTTTGAAAAGAGGTCAACAACTCATTTCCTATGACAACAGAAGGCAAGGTTTGCCGCAGCAGCTATACCTAATTAGCATAAGCTCTAAGCACTTAAACTGGCTGTGCTCTTTGATGGCTTTAAAAAGTTAGAATAAGTCAATAAACCTCTGCTTTAAAAATAAAACTATAAAAAACCATGGCACATTTTTTGGTGACAAGTAAGGATCACACTATACTCTATCCTAAGCAAACAGAAAAAACAGAATTACAGGTTTGCTTGAGGGAGATTTCACTAGTAATATTTTGTGAAGCTCTTTCAGGAGGTGCAGCCACCTGTCCTTCTCTTTTTCATTGTCTGCCAGAAGCAATATTTGGTGCTGTGTACCAGGAGGATTCATTTCGGATGCTGTCACCTAAAAACAGTCGACATCAACATCAATCTTTTGACACAGAATAAATTGCTTATAGATTTATTTTTTATTTTTATTTTTTGTAACACGAACTTTCGAATGTTTTTTCCAAGTCTTCTATGGAATTTTCATAGTACAGTGGTTTGAGAATGCCATTTCCTATTGATATTATCTCAACTAAAATTCAATTTGTGAAACAGCTAGTAAACAGCCAAATCATTTTTTGGTTTCTTTGTGTGTCCAAAGCTTAAGCAACACTGCTTTCATCATGTGATGTTATGCAGAATTTTATCTTATGATCAATGTTATATTCTTTTGACAATGCAACCAAATAAGTTTTATTAACAAAATAACTCACCCTAAATATACATGGTATATCTTTCTTGTTAGCATGAATGACATCACTTGGAGATACTGACGAAACAGAGAAGTCTTCATCCCTAAAAGCATAAAATAAATTAAAAAATTGTAGCGTTTACGTTTTCCATGATGTAAACTTCTAAAGTATTGTCTGAGTAATTCACACAAAAAAGACATTAATGGAATCAAAAAAGAGAGGACTCAAAAAACAATAAATGTTTACTTTCTGTCAGTTACATTTACTGTAGATGATTCCAATAATAAATGGAGAGTGAGAGTGATGCATGAGATGTGAAAGTATTTTTAAGGTACAGATGCTTTCCTCTATTACACTGGTTAGAACATGTGCAGCTGCTAGTGGATGGAGAGATGGCTTCTGTTAAAAGCTTACTAGCATTAATGGTGTGGCCATGAAAGGTAAAATCCGAACAATGGCATATGCCAACAGATGTTTTAGCTAGAACTGGAAAATATGACTTTCCAGTCTGGAAGTCAAAAATTTAGTAGGATTCAGCAACTGATAGATTCCTGCCAACTTTGTGTATAGATAATATCTGACCCCAAACTACTCAGAAATGACCTTCGACAAATTTCATCTGAAGGGCATGCTGGGGAGAGGTGCAGGGCTGGGTGGGCAGAAGGGGTGAGAATAAAAAAAATGAGAGCTCACCTCATGTCAATCACCTGTTGGATGTATTGACTAGGGTAATTTTTGTTTTCAGGAACTTCAAACAAATACAACTTGAAATCACAGATGTACATATACTCCCGGACCCAGCCTTTCTTGATTCCTCCCTGTCTTGGCACCTAGAAATAAAGGACACACACTAGTAAAACTACAGATATTTGTCTCTGCTGCATTGTCAATAAATGAATGAATCTACCAAATACTGTCCATGGCAATGTTGATCAACATCACTGTTCGTAAAAGTGAGCCAACCGATGTCCATAGCTCAAGAGAACACATGCGTTAGGGCTTCCATGTATACACACACAAAATGATCAACACATATTTAAAAAGCTATTAATGTCATGTTTACATAAATGGATTCTGAAGATTTTAACAATTATTTTTATCCCATGCTATCAACAAACATTTACTAAAGCCAGACATCAAATGACAACATGTACAAAAGTCTTTAATGCATATATTTAAACAAGAAACACAAGCTTACTCTGACAAATCCTTCAATCACACCCTTGGTCATGTCACTACCAATAGGCCTTTTAGCTGCAAAACAAACAGAAACACCTTGCAACATCAGTAAAACTATAAAACAATAACAATTACAAAGATAATAAAAGCATGACACTTGATCTTGAAAACAAATTAATAATAATAATAGGATTTGTACAGCACATTTCCCAACACGGAGGCAAGCTCAATGTGCTTCACAAGAGACCAGGAGCAGTAAAGAACAAGGCCGTGTGATATAGCTGTCATAATCGAGTACAAACAAGCACAACATATATAAAAAAGGGGGTGGTGGGGAATTTAGTGTTTTACACCAACGCCTAAGGCTATACCATGGCAAGGCAGCCAGCTCTGTAAATAGATGCTAAATGCAGAGAAAGAACAGAGTACCCATAATGCCAGCTGAACCCAGGACAGCCAACCCTCACTGTATTGGTGACAGGTGCACTGGACTGCCCTACATAAATGAACATGCACCAGTTAGCAATACAAGTACATGAAAGAATACAGAGACAGGAACGTGAAGGAGAAAGGACAACAGGATGGACTTAGTTATAGTAGGTATTTCCAAAAGTGATCTATTTTAAGTCCAGATTGGAAGGTATGTACCGACAGGCCATTCCAAATATTGAGGCCAGAGGAGGAGAAAGAGCAACCCTCAAACATCTCCAGTCTGATACGTGAAACAGAGAGAAATCTAGCATGGGCCAGTGAACTGACCTGCGAGGCTGGTATGGTAACACAAGCTCAGATTGGGGCAAAGGCTATGAACAACACGCGCAAACATGGCGATCTTGAACTGGATGCAAAGCTGAAATGCAGCCAACAGTGATCACACTGACAAAGATGTTTTGTAGCACTTGCTTGATTCATCTTTTGAACAGAGAAGCGGGACATGAATGGTTTACATCGGAAAAGTTTAGGTGAAGAAGGCTCATAATCCTGTTACTCTAAAATCCAAAACAAGTTGGCAAAGCAACAAAGAAGCCATTAATGGATGAAAGTGTTGACTGGAGGAAACAACGTAGCACAAGCAAAATGTAGCACAGTTTGAACTCTTAGAAGTACATGTTGCTAAGGAAAAACCTGTGGGATTCTTGCAAAAACTTTGAGCCTGCTTTTATCAAAATGGCTGCTACATTACTTGCACAGTTCTAACCTGCATAGCTTGCTTAAGTTTGGGACGAGGAGGACTATTTTGGTATGAAAAGAAAAATCAAAAACCTGTAAAATGTTTCATACAAATCTGAAAAATCTCATATTTTCCATTTTGTGGTTGTGGGTCACACAGAAAAGGGAATGCTTACAGAGATCTGGAGGAGCTGGACAAGACTGTGGAACTTTCTCCATACAGGTCACATGACAGGAACAGCCACAATCTGAAAGTTTCAACAAACAATTATTACTGATAAAATAAAATAAATATATAACAATAAAAATGCTCTTTGGAAAGTTTTTCACATACAGTAAAAAGCTGCTTATTTCAGCTTTAGAAATAAAAAGTGTTCCTCCTAGTAGGTGCCACATTAGACTTTCTAAAACCCAGAAAAGGCCATGAAACAAACTGTCACTTATAATTTACTGATTAACCCTGCTATCACCTCTTTATATGTAATCTGATTAATTTTTTTCTTCCTAGAGTTGCTTACAATGAAAATTCCTGATGTTTATTCCTAAATACACATACTCACGTTCACATTGGACTCCCTGTCGTTGGAGACCAACCAGCAAGAAATTGCAGACGGTGCACTGAAATGGAGACGTGAAACTCTTGATAATGAAGTTATGTGATCTAGCTGATGCCTGTGGAGAATGAGGGGAATGTGGAGGCAAATGCCTCACAGGGCTGGGACTAGCACTGCCCCAAGGTTTTTCATACACAGGTTCTTGTGCTCCAGTGAAGGAAGGATGAAAGTCTCTTGTTTCTGGAGCATCTCCTCTGAGATCTGTGCGTGAGTCTGTATGGGAGTCAGTCCTAGAAGTAGTGTCTTCACTGTCTTCTTCCCTTTCACTGTCATTGGACAACTGCTAGAAAACAACAAACAGGAAAATCTATCAGTAACTGCTGGCAATCTGCTGCATTAATTTTTTTTAAGTCTTCCTCTTTCTGTAGACGGTGATGTTTGCTGGCATGTATCTCAAAAAAAAAAAAAAATACAAAAAAAAAAAAAAAGAGTGGTATTCACTCAAATCTGGGTAAATATTATCTTAACTGACATTTACCAAATTGAAAACCAAATTCTGCACTCCCTTAGTTTTAGTAAAATATCTATAATATTTACAAAACAAACAGCTTAAAACAGAGATGACCTACTCTGACAAAAATTATAGGTCAAGTGTCTTCTTTTTCATAATATTCAACTTTATAGTCATAATCAAAAAAGAAATTGAGAGGGGAAAAGGTCACAGCAAATTGTGCTAATTTATGAAAATTGTTGGATATGCACAAGGTCACAAGCCACACAAGTATATCAGCATAATAAACTTTCTAGCGATTTAAATGTATTTCTTGATTTAACAGCACTATAAAATTTGTATAAACTAGAATCATACCCTATGTATGTACCCATCACTGCAAATGTCACAGTACACCAGTATTAACAAAAATATAGGAAACAATCACTGTGCTAAACACTGATGGAACAATATTTATTCATCACCAAACAGAATTAAAATACTGTCTTACTATTTTCTCTAGACTTACCTCTGGAAGTATTGAAAACCTTTCATTGAAGTACTTCAGTAAAGATGGCTCTCCATAATGCCGACTAACTGTTGAAAATGAACAGATTTTTACTATTATGGTCTTACAGTTACGCATCTTCAATATCACAATCAAGTTTACATGTATATATTAAGATCATACAGACTATTTAGAAACTCTTATTGAAGAGTGTTTTTTATTTGGGGGGGAAGGGGTGAGAAGAAAATTTTTTGCAATGCTGATTCAAGCTAATGATAGATGGCATTGGGTCGCATATATCACAAGAAAATATCACTGCTTAAAAGTTTTCTTCACTGCATGAAAACAAACAGCTGATTTCTAATTTAGCTCATAAATATCATTTACTTTACACCATTTGTTGTCAACATACATTCATCCTGCTTGGCCTGATCCTGAAGTTTGTTGCACTTTTCCCTTAGCTCTTCATTTTCTGTCCTCAATTTTTCAATGATAGCTTCTTTTTCTGAAAGCTTACTGAAAACAATTGAAAAGAATATATGAACAGCCAATGTTACTTTGAGAGGAGATTTATTTACAGGAAAACTAAACTACAATTGTAAAAGGATAAAGTCTTATTGTTCTCCCAGCATGCAATTCAGTCCACCAAAGAAAACTGTCAACGACCTGAAGCAAACTGTGTGGAACAAATCACACAATGAAGACAGTGATGGTTAATAGTAAATCAAAATCTCACGTCTGTGACCATACTGCGTTACTGTAAGGATGTTTTTTGTTTGCCTGTGTTGTGCTAGATGGACATATGTGGCAGTTTATCCCCATCCTAGGCATTTCACATGCTTATAACATGCAGCTATTGATCAATGATCTTGTTTTGGAGTGGTGTAGATAATCTATAATCTATTGCTTGCCATAACACTACCCAACTGTCCCCCAAGTGATTATCCCCCATCTCATTTACATCCAAACCTCTTCTTAACAGTAAGAGTATGGGTATCTGATCACCAGCCTTCATGTTCACTAACTGGTAAAAGAAACACCTTCTCCTTATAGCTAAACCATGAAAACAAATTATTTTCATAGCCAAAACAATAAACCACTTTCATGACAGTGATAATGGCAATGGCATTATGACAGGTTATTTTTGACACTTTGATTTTTAAAAAAGTCTTTAAACATGAAAAAAAGAAACTTACGACTCTGCTGCAACACACTCTTGTTTGACCTTGGACAGCTCATTAGTGACATGCTGCTTGGCCTGTATCTCGCTCTGTAAGCTTGATTGTAGAGTCAACAGCTCCATCTTGTCCAGCCTCTGAGACCGTCTATTCCTCCATCGTGGCCGAGTCTGGAATATAAATAAAAACAATCCATCTACCAAATTTTGTCAGCATATTATTCTGCTAAGACGCAACCCATGTAGCAATAAACTGCACTTTACAGTTTGCAAGCTTTGTGCAAGGGGTCTTGATGCAAGAATTGCTAGGACAGGCTATTGTTCTATTCCACATAAAGGCTTGTTTTGCATGATCTAGATTTCACTGGCTTTAGCCTATCAGAACGCTGGAATAGTGCAGGCTTTCTTTTACCTCAATTTACCCAAAATGGCATTATTCAACTGTTATCTTAGGAGTCTTTGGATGATATTTCTTGCAAAAGACATACACTGACACCTTGTTCTTTTCTTTTTCTGCATCTTCTTGTTCCTATTCACCCCCCGTGGAGCACAGGGCCACAACTACACCACATCATCGGATACAGTTCTGGGTGTCCCTCTCCAGCTGGAACCATGTCATGTCAGTTGTCTCTGCCTCGCTGTGGACTGATCTCCTTCATGTCTGTCTGGGTCTCCCAACCCTGCGCCTCCCCTGTGGGTTCCAGCCTAGAGATTATTTTGTTAAATTGTTGGCCGGCTTTCATAAGGTGTGACTGAACCAGCCCCACTTCCGCTTCTTGATGTCTTGGCTGGCAGGTTTTTGGTTGATTTTCTGCCACAGGTCTGCATTGGAGATCTCGGGACATCTGATGTTGAGGATGTGTTGACAAATGTCTGAATCTTGTTGGTGATGGTGTTTATCACACATCATGTCTCAGATCCATATAAAGGGAATGACTTTATATTTGTGTTGAAGATGCGGACCTCAGTGTGTAGAGATAATGCCTTGAAGTTCCAGACAGGTCGCAGGATGTGGAATGCAAGCCTGGCTTTATTTATTAGGCTTATACATCTTCATCTGCACCTCCATCTTTGCTGACTATGCTGCCATGTAGTTGGAGTGGGGCTTCTTGCTTGTTGTTGACCCGCATTACTTCAGTCTTCTTGATGTTGACTGTCAGGCCAGTCATCGCTGCTTCTTCTGACAGCTGAGTGAGCTTTGTCTTTGTGCCTGTTGCTGCTTGTGGGACAGCAGGCTGATGTCATCTGCAAAGTCAAGGTCCTCAAGTTGCCTGGCAAAGGTCCTCTGAACGCCTGTGTTGCTGATAGAGGTTGCTTTTCTCATGATCCAGTCTATGACGATCAGGAAGATTGTTGGTGAGAGCATACAACCTTGCCTCACTCCAGTCCTCACTGCGAAGGGGTCAGTCAGCTTCCTGTTGTGGATCACCTGGCATTTCAAAATTCTCGATCCTATTCATCCCCAAGGGCTCCGCATCTGTTTGGGTGCCTTTCGCACCACTCCTGTACAAAGTTTGTATGCAGAAGCTGGTGAGCCCCCACTTTCTCTCTGTCGTCTGAAACTCATGCTATCCTATGTCTGTCGTTTAAAAGCTCACCCTGCGTACCAAATTTGGTGGAATGTTAGTGAGGGCAGACAATTTTCCTGTTGCTGTTCAAGCACATAAAGCACACCTACCCCTGGCTCCTCTCCAGGTACACCGATCACTTTCAAGTTCTCCAGCTCCTCGGTCATCTTTGTAGCTAATGCCTGAAGGTAACCACGGGCATCCTTTTCATCACTGACCCTGTAAGATATTACTTTGCTTTAAATTAACACACAAGGGTTTTAATTAGGTATCTCAAACTGAGGCTTATCAATGGTAAGTCTATGGGAGCCATAACCTAGATTTTGGTCCAACTTCACACACTTATGCTATGGCTGAATTTTGTCAATAAAATAAAACTGTATAAAACAGATTATTTTTATCTTTTATTATATTTTTGTTCACATTATAATGAAAGGCAGGTTACTTATTAATCACCGAATGGTCCTTTTCATAGTCATAGTCTTGGTAATATTGGCAAAAAATGTCATGATATGAATGCAAAAAGGTTTTGTGCAGGTGTGCACTTCAGACATATAATAAAACCACAAGAAAAAATAGCGCAACTTCATTTTTGTCTGCAAACAGAAGGTTTTTCTCTGCCAAAAAATATCAGATTTTAAACTAACTGAATGGATTTACAAAGAAATAGTAAACAGAAGCCAAGAGCTGAAATTTTTTTATCCAATATATATTTACCACAAGCAATTTGTCAGTTTGGAAATATTTTAAAAGCCCCCAAACTTGAAGAACATTGAAAAGAATTATTTTAAGAGCACCCAAACTTTCACTTCTGTTCAATTTTAGTGCCATAAAAATACCATGATAATTGGGATTATTAGCAAATGCTTAATCTCTTTGAGAAGATGGTGGGTGCATGTCTCACTTAACATGAACATTATCAATTTGTAAATATTTTTGAAAATATATGTAAAAATATAGTTCAAAGAGCCTTGATAATTTTTAGTGAAAAATTTACATTTTGCTGAATGAGTTTTTTGTGTGTTTAGGTTTTTCTTTTTTCGTTTTGGTTAGGAAAATGAGGTCAAATAACCCATCTATTGTGATGAGAGCTGTGAAAAACTGTCCTCAACAGCATTGGACTTAAAAACATAAACTGTGCGTTAATCTTTTAAAGATATGAAAACAAGAGTCTAACTTGAAAGTTTATTGACTTCATTGTAAAGTTTGATCTCTTTTATTAATAGACTGGTAGTCATTATCTGACAGAGAAAACTTTAAAAAAAAAAAATTTTTGATGGTGTGCAAGTTTGTGCACACTGTTCAATAACTCTTCAATAACTTTCACCGTCCTCTTTCCTCTAGTACTAAAACCATGCATGCAGAACAATTACAAGTTATTGAAATCTGCCTTATGTTGTCTTCTTAAAAATAGGTTGATGTTTAAATGCAATGGAAGCTTGCAAAGATGAACATTTTGTATTCTGTTTCCCCTTTGTTTAGCATAATTTCTGAATGCCAGGCGTGGCTGGAGAAATGTGGCTAAATTCTTTTATACAGAGATCCTGCCATGTTGAATATTTAACGCAACAAGCATTTCAGCTATAATGCACTGAAATTTGACGAATATACAAATTTGAAAATGTTCAAGGAAAATTGCATTGAAAGTTAATTTTTTAAAAATTATAGCTTCATTTCTAATTAATTTAGACACTTCATTATGTGTCATTCAAAAATAGAGATCTTTAACACATAAATTTTAGTATGGGTTACCAAACCTTACATAACTGTTCTGGCAGGGTATTTATAAACATATACATAATAATAATTAGCGCCTGTTCATGCTACTCTAATTTGTAGTACGTACATAAAAGAACATAAACACAGATGAACACATTAATTACACAAACACAAACACTGCATGAAAAAATATTTAAAAAGGAGTAAGTTTCTGGCAAATATGTAGCAGTTCATTCCAGGAAAGAGGACCAGAGTCAGAAAAATTACATTTAATTAATATATATGTATAGGAGAACTCAAATTGTAATAATAAGGATAAAAAGTGAAAAACAAAAAGAACAAAAAGAAAAATATTTACAAATAACATGGCAATTAAAATGAAATTACCATTTGATAATCTCAGAAATCTGCGCTTCCCACTGTGCCACTGATTCTCGCTTGTCATATATATCTCTGATTTCTTCCTCCATTTGGGTTCTTTCTCTCATGAGACTGTCAATACGATCTTGTTGCTGCAAAACAATTTTTTACACTTTTAATGATGGTAGCAAAGTATTCCGGACACTGGGGGCAAAGAAAGAAAAAGGGTTAAATATTCTGTCTGATCTAGAGGTTGGCACATGTTGGAGGTCTGCATGAGCAAATCAGAGATACATAATGGGCTGATAACATGTTAATAACTATTAACAGTGCTATTCTTAAACTTCTGTATGCAGATGACATGCCCCTGGTGGCCTGCCTCAAAGACGAGCAGTCCCTGTCACAGTACCTGGACTGCGAGGGGAAACTAGAGGACTGGTTTGACCGCAGCTTCCTAGAGCCGAATGTTGAGAAAACAGAGGAGACGGCCTTTGGGAAAGCACATGATGGAAGAGATGCCAGTACTCCTCTCTTCCGACCAATCCAAATCAAAGGACAGCAGGTACAGAGGGCTGCCAGTTTTAAGTACCTTGGTACAGTGATTGACAGAAGCGATCACGTGAACCAAGTGTCCAAAAGGCCCAACAAAGACTACCTTTTGAGAAAACTCTGCAGCTTCAATGTCAGCTCTGGGGTACTGGAGACTGTTTACAGGTCTCTTGTTGAGAGCATCCTGACATTTAACATTGCTGTTTAAAGGTCACCTCCTTGTCAAAGACAAGGCATGGCTGGCCAGAGTCATCCACCAGGCAAATAAAATGACTGGTACAACACAGCTGCCACTTTCTGACTTGTGTCTTCATGCAGTCAGAAAGATGGTACATATATCATCCTTTCAGACCAAAAAAAGTGAGGCAAACTTGTAGGTAATGCAGGCATGGAGAGACAGACAACCAGTGCAACTCTTAAACAGCGATCATATGTGGTGCAGTGAAGGAATCAATGTTTCCTAATCTGCTAGACTACATGAAATACTGTTTATTGTAATAACACAGTAAAGAAAAGACAACAGATTTTACAAGTATTTAACAAGCACAACAATAATAAAAAACATTATGACTTCCAAAACATTTCTGCAAACATATTATGCTTACCGATTGGTTCTCTTGCTGGAGTTTATTATTATCCTCTTTCAAATCTCTAAGCCGTCGCCCAGATGCGTCAACTTTTGCCTGCAGCTGTGACACCTGATCACGGAGCTCCTGGGCAGCTGACTGCTCTGCCAGTTGCAACCGCACACGTTCTATCTCTGCAGTAGCATCAGCAACTTTCCTTCCACCTCCTGCAATTGAAACTTCAGCTCTCCGATCTCTTGTGAATGTTTTGAAATAAGGCGATCAGTCTCGAAGTCCTTCTTCTCAAGTTCTGCCTTCAACCTAAAATTTTAAGAAAACTCAGTTAAATTTCATTACTACATCAAAAAACTTCCCCGTAAGAGTTTTTATCTCTTTTTTTTTTTTTTTTTGCTTTTTCTTTGAGACTTATATAATTGTGCAGTTTTATATTAAGTAGGTAAAAGAGCATCACCAGTCCATCACAGAATCTTAACTTTCCTCCTTTCCAGGGTTAATAGCTTGGTAACCTTCATGTGCTATGTTGTTGAAGGAAAGTCACTGAAAACAACCCTCCTTTGTTAACTAACCTGTTTACTTCTTGAGTGAGTTCAAGTTTGGCTGTTGTGCCTGACCGACCCATATCCAGCTTGGATTTGAGTTCTTCAGCATACTGCTCTGCTCGTTCTCTCAGTCGCTTTTCTTTTGCAACCTCTGACCCCACTTCATCCAGCTGATTTTGTAGCTAAACAAGCAACAGATGAGTGTCTCATAAGAAATCTTTTTAAAAAAAACAAATGTACTGAATTAAGCAAAATGATAATCATAGGCAAGCACTATTATAATGTATTTCACCTCTTCCCAGCATGCTCAATGTGGATAACTAAATGAGCAACATGAGAAACAAATACAACAGCACTGTTATCAATTACAAAAACAAAGAGAGCAAGAAAGACGATGGGAGGACTACATAAAAAAAAAAAACACTGGATTTTTGTTTTAGCAAATATTTGTAAAACTTAAGAAACATATAACAAGAAACAAATGCTGCAAATTTTCTCATTACTTAAGTGTGTTTGAAAAAAAAATGTGTCAATGCATGTTTCTACAAACTCAAGATTTTCATAGGGTGTGTGAAAAGACACTTGCCTCAGTCACAGTTTTATCTGCTTTTCTCTTTTCTGCTTTGAGAGAGTCAAGTTTGCGCCGACTATCTTCTATTTCATCATCCTTATTCCTGTTCTCTCTTGTCAGTTCTTTTACCTTTGACTGGCTCTTCAGAAGCCTGTTTTGGGAAATAAAACATGATAAATAATCTATTAACCAACTACAGTTACATTTAAATAGCAGTTTATGCCCAGCACAAAAGCCAGGCTCAAAGTACTTTTTGTACAGGCACAGAAGCTCACACCTTTCTGGAAGGCATCAAGTGCACTTTCATGTGAAAATGAACAAACACACTGAGTACAACACACATACAGGATGGAAGAAACCAGAGGACCAAGAAAGAACCTTCAACAGTCTGGCCTGTAAATAGGTGTCAAATCCCTGTAATGTGTCTTTGTTCCATCTCATCTTGTTTGGCTGGATATATACTACTGCTATTCATATCGCCATTGTAGGTTTTTGGTAGTGTTTTCTGAATAGTGTACACGACTGAATGACTGTACCTAGTACCAGCCTTAAAAAATGATGATGACTGAAGGAAAAAGGTAAAATTAATAATAATAATATGTTGATTTATATAGCTCTTTTCCCCACCATTAAAGGTGGGCTAAAAGCGCTCTACTAAAAAGAAAATACACTGTTAAAGGCATACTCAAAGTGCTCTACTAAAAAAGAACACAAACATAATAATAATGGATACTGGTCTCAATAACAGTTGTAGAATCAAATTCAAAGCACAGAGAAAATGGAACACTCACATATCATTAGCTTCTGTGTACTGTTCCATGGTTACTTTCTGTTTATTGATTGCTTCCTTCAGATCACGGGCTTGATTTTTATATTTGTCCCGCCAGTCTTGTAGTTCCTATAAAACATAATCTTTTTTCTTATGTCCTCACTGATCATGTTTATAATACCACCAATAAATCAATTCAATAAATGGAAACTCTGTAAAATACTTTTAAGGATTAAACAATTTCCAAGAGCATTTCTAACCTTTTCGAAAGCTTGTTTCTCTTCATCACCCATACGCAGCTTTCTCTCCAGCTCTTGTTTTTGTTCAGTCACTTTCTTCAGCTCATGCTCCAGAGTACTAACTTCTGATTGAGACTCTACAATAACCAATATTCATAGCTTGTATCACATTCTTTTGGCTTCCACCACATCCATTCATTCACAAACTGTGCCAGCCACCAATGACGTGCAACAAAAACTGAATTATAAAAGGTAAAAACAGGCATAATTATATATAGTACCCTATGTTGCCTCTTATCTCCATGGTTTCTATATGCTTTATAAGATGGCAAAATGTCTTCCATCCAAAAGAACTAAACCATTAAATGTTTACAAAGGATATGTGACACTTATCTTTTTTTCCCTGCAGTTTGGATACTTCAACTAAGTTTAAATATTCATATGCACATTAATTAGACAGAAATATATTCAATACTCCCATCAATATCAAAAGGCTCACCTGCTACTACTCTGTGCAAAACAGCAACCTCCTCCTTCAGCTGCCGGAGATCTGATACATCATCTCCTGAAACTGAAGGCTGGGTGATCTTTGCTGAAGATT